>NC_048230.1:36954443-37029250 GCF_002007445.2 Ailuropoda melanoleuca
ATGTTGTTGATGTTATTATTACCACCGTCATCATCATCACACCACTTAGAAGAAGCAACTCCTTTGGAAGGGGACAAAGCACAAACTTAAAATAATACTGCTGGCAGGGTTAGAGACAAATACACCCATCACCAGCAATAAACAAAAAAGATGTGCCATCCAGACCCCCTGATTTGCGATAGTTAAGGGAATGAATCACAGATGTGTCATGGGCTAAAAACCGGGGAAGACACACAGCTTTACTCTAGTCCCAGATATTCTGGGCACTCCAAGTCTTGGAAAAATGTATTGTGAGTTTTCTTTCAATGTGGCTTAAGTCTTCTTTTTCTCAACACCCCCAAGAGACATGCATGCAGAGTATTGTTAGATGGCCCGGGCTTCCTCCTTGGAAAGGGGAGTAAAAGTAACTCCACACACACACACATACACACAGATACACATATTGTGTGCTTGTTGCCTGTTTTCCTTTTCATTATTCAAGTAAGTCTGTACAGATAGTTTTCTTTTTTTTTTTAAGATTTTTATTCATTTATTTGAGAGAGAGAACACACACAGAGCGAGAGGGAGAAGCAGACTCCCCCCTGAGCAGGGAGCCCAATTTGGGGCTTGATCTCAGGGCCCCAAGATAATGACCTGAGCAGAAGGCAGATTCTTAACTGACTGAGCCACCCAGGTGCCAGGTGTACAGATGGTTTTCTGAATTGACTTCTTTTTAAATAACTCACACTACAAAGTTGGTTCTTCTCTTCTCCTGCCAACCCTAACTAGCACTGCTTCTGTGTGTTTTCTTAGCAACTTTTATCCCAACTAGATCTTCCTATGTAACACACACACACACACACACACATACACACACACACACACTTACAGAAGTTTATTCTGGTTAACTACTACTCCTGCACGGGATCAAGAACCCGTATTTTGAGCTTTATATGGAAGTATCACCCTAGTACTTAAAAAATCTTCAGTTTCCCCAAAAGAAAGAGAATAAGAGACTCTTCCTGTGGGCAAAGTTTATTTTGTGGCAATGCCTTATAAGTAAATCTTGTGCCATATAATGAATTTCCTAAGAAAAATCTTCGTAGGGAATAATATTAGAAGACAGGGTTTTGCAACTGGATGGAACAAAATATTATAGGTGGATACTCATGGCTCTTGGGACTTTTCTACTGCCTGGAAAGATCCCCAGAAATGCTCAGCCCATTTTCTAATGGGTTTCCCAGTCTCACTGGGCCAATAAAGATTTGGCTAGTACTTATCAGCATATTTACTGGCACAGTCATGCTCCCAGTCCCAGGCAGTTATCTGTGAAGACACCCAACTTCCAATCAGGAGTCCAGCACAGAGTTTTCTCCCATTCTCTAATGCCATTCCCCCAACCCTTACAGTCAAACCAAGGTATCCTTGTTTAAAACAAACAGGGGCGCATGGGTGGCTCAGTTATTTAACTATCCCACTCTTGATCTCAGCTCAGGTCATGATCTCAGGGTCATGAGATCGAGCCTCTGCGTCAGGCTCAGCACTCAGTTCGATGTCTGCTTAAGATTCTCTCTCCCTCTGCTCCTCCCCCCACTCGTGCGCACTCTAAATAAATAAATAAATAAATAAAATCTTTAAAACAAACAAGTCTCTTCTTACAACCAGAAAGCAAGTCTTTTATTTTCAACTTAGCTTCAAGTATCTCTGTGTCCCACGTTCTTAATCAGGAGGAGAACCAATACAAAGGATTCCCAAGTCCAGTGCAAACCTAAAACAGACCTTAGAAGAGAACAGCATAGATGTGTCTTTAGACTCAGGCTCAGTATGCTGTTTTAGGCAGCTGCTCAGAATCACTGAATACCCAGTCCTGGGGACTGGATCTCTGGGGCTCCCTCCTTCAGAGGCAGACACTGACGTTTATTTCATTTGTCTCCCTAATCGCTCCTCCCACCCAACCTTTGCAAGTTTTTGTGAGCAAGTTAATAAAGATTTAACCAGTTATCAAAGCAAATGCAGTGAGGGCTCTTCAATGTAGGACCTTTATTCAAATAAGATTTTCTTTCTCCAAAGTGGAGTTTCTGCCAAACTTTCCTTTTCCCCTCATTTCCATCCTACTTCAGGAAGGTGAGAAATGGAAGGAAAAGTAATAGCAAAGTATTTAACAGTGTCGGGAGTCAAGACACATTACCCCTTCGTTGTCCCAAAGCTTTCTAAATGGAGTCAATCCTGCCCGGAATGTGTGCTCTCACCCGTCTCTGTTCATCTTTTTGCTGAGTGCGCTGAGCAAAGTAGTGAGCTGTGGTTTTCATAGCCAGCCAAGGCAAGCAAGCTGGATGGCACTGGGAGTGCTGAAAGGACCCTGGGTCACTTCATGGTATGCAATGAATCAGGAACTCATGCTCGGGACATATTAAAATGTACAAGCAATCTCTGTTGTGATTTTCATTTCCAATTTGTTAACATGCCTATATCTGTAACTTATGTGTGATCAGGATATTCAGGTGAATGTTAATCTATGACAAATAACTTTGATAAAGTCTTATGTTTGTAGTCAATCCTACTTGTAAGCTCCTTTCTCGTTTAGAAGAATATTTTTCCAGAAAAATACCTGTTTATTTTTATCTCTCCCACGTTTTTGTTTTGCTGCTACCATGATACTGCAGATTGTGTATGTGTGAATGTGTGTGTGTGTGCGTGTGTGTGTGGATGTGTGTGTGTACGCGCACATGTTAAAAGGAAGCACAGTCAAATATATATGGTTCAAGGCAGGGACCTAGAGACTCAGCGTGATGGTCAATTTTATGTATCAATCTGCAAGGTCCATAGGGAACTCAGATATTTGGTCAAATACTGTTGTGGGTGTGTCTCTGAGGTTGTTTCTGGATGAGATCTACATTTAAATTGGTAGACTGCATAACGCAGATTACTCTACTCATGGGCCTCATCCAGTCAGAGGAAGGCCTGAATAGAACAAAGTTAGCCCTTCCATGAGTAAAGGGGAACTTCTGCCTGACTAGTTGAGCTGAGCTATCATTTCATTCCAGCCTTTAGACTCAACTGAAATACTGGCTCATCTTGGATCTCTAGCCTGTGAGCATTCAGACTAAAACACCATTGGCTCTCCTGGAACTCCAGTTTACCGGATGCAGACCTTGGGACTCATAAGCCTCCACAAACTCATGAACTAATTCCAAACAATTCTAGGATATACACATATTGGTTCATGTTTCTCTGAAGAACCCTGGCTAGTACCCTCAGGTTCTAGTCAAGTAACTGCAGGATTGTGGGTGATTCAGTGAACTCTCTCAAGCTCCTTTTCCCCTTCTGTTCCATGAGGGGAAAAATTATCAAATGCGTATAGATGCTAAAGAAATGATTAAAAAAAAATGGCAAGGAGATCCTACAAGTATATACCATACATACACCCATCACTAAGAAAATAAGTCTTACAGTTTCATCTAGCAGAACCTACCAATCTTTCAGCTCTGACTGAAAATAGAAGACTTACCTCTCCGTCATTAACAATGTAGATCTGTTTGCTGGCTTTAGCTACTGAAATCTTTCTTATTCCTTCGAAAAACTAGTCCCTTTGACGGAAGAGATGGGAAGGTCATTCATAAACATATTCTGACAGCAAGTAAAACACAGGTGCTTAGCATAAAATAATTGAATGTAGAGCTGTCTCCATTCAGAGAAAAATGGGACCTAAGATATTTCTGGAGGACAGACCCTCTTTTTAATGTTGCATTCCCAACTCTCAAATGATTACAAAAAGGGGCACAATTTTCCACTGTAAATAAAGTCGCCATTTACTAGTTCAAACTTTTGGCGGAGATAAAATAAAGCTCAACATTTTGAATACCATTTACGTTAGATTTGACTTATACAACTACACATCCATGCCATATCCTACCGTAATGCAATACCTGGTACAGTTAATAATTTCCCATTTAATAACTATTTGTGTAAGTGAATGAGTGGCTGGAGAGCAATATTGTGTATCTGTGGAGAGTATAGACTATGAGTCAAACGGACTGGGGTCTTGCCCTCAGAAATTGCATAGTGTATGACATCGAGAAAATTACTCAACCTCTCCAAGACTCAGTCTTATTATTTACCAAATGGTCGGTAACAGTAGTGAGCCTGAAGGAGTCAAGGTACTCCATGCTGTGCACTTAGCAATATGCTTGGCAACACATAATAAGGCTTCAATAAATATTAGCACTGATTATTAGGATGATAATTTATAAATTGATCAGACATAACACTATTCTAGATTCTACCTACATTCCTAATGAAAAAAAAAGACTAATCCCCTTCTCAAACTGGTGTTCTTTCTTTTCCAAGCAATGGAATAAGAAAAGAAGGGAAGGAAAGAGAAAAAATGGGGGGGGGAAGCTAGAAGCTGCACCTCTACATAGAAATATTAGCACCTCACTTGCTTGGTGTTTTTATACTAAACATTACTATTCAACAAAAAGCAGAAGCTTCCACTATGAGAATATGCTTTATTTTCTGAGTGCCAGTCTTCCCCATGATTGCTCTTTTCTGACTCAGAGTTTACTGCCATTTCCCAAAGAGGTTCCCAGAACAGCATTCTAAAAATTACATTATATCACGTCCTTCATCTGCTCAAAATCCCCTGGTGGCCTCACATCCAATTTGGAGTAAACCCCAAAGTCCTTGGCTTCCTCACTGTGCCCCCAGCATGTCTTTGCACTGGCTGTTCTTCCCCTAGAAGAGATCATATGCCTCTCTCTCACCTCCTCCCAGGTTTCTGCTCAAATGTTCCTTCATCAGAAACATCTTCCTGAGCCTGACCCCCCCCATCAGCCTCTATTCTATTCTCCAGTGTCATATTCCACCATTGCTCTTATTGTCACTATATGTAGGGACCATGTTTATTTTGGTTCTGTGTGTCATTACTTCTTGTCCCTCCCTACCCAATGCCCCTAGAATGTCAGCTCTGTGAGATCAGAGACAGCACACAGTTTACTGCTGTTACAAATAAAGTCTCAACAAATGACTGCTGCATAATTAGCACTCAAACATATTGCTGAATATATAAATGAATGGGATTAAGGAAGAAAAAGACAGAGGGATGTAGACAGGGTGGGAAGGAAAGTGAGAGAAAGGTAAAGTCATTCACGACTAGAGGATCAGCTTACTGGAAAGGATTTCACCTGGTAAAATATACTGGTCATTTTGTCTTAAAATGAAGAAAAAATAATTACGATAAACTTAAAGAGAACAGTCAAGGTGTCTAATGAAATGGGTAGAACAAAAAAAGAGAAGGAATGATAATGAATATATATTCTGTCTTATCTCCTTCTTTGCTTTGATTTCGAGATGAAAGGTAACAATGTGCTAGGAGTACAAAACTTCTCATAATATCATGAAATGATGTTTCAGAGAGCAACTCAGGTTTTCTTACCCTAGAGATAATATGAGAAGATGGAAGAGATGAACAAGGAAGGTTAGATTTCGCATTTCCTTATCGATTTCAATATTAACTTTTCTAGAACATATTCTATGGTAGGTACAATGCTAAGTGATCGCACATACATTCCTTCATTCAGTGTTCACAGCGACACTCTGAAAAAGATATTATAATAACTATTTACTATTGAAGAAACCGAAGCTCAGGGAATAAGTGATTTATCTCAAGGTCACACTGCTGTTTAAGTGGCAGAATGGTTGGGTCGGGCCCATAGCTTTTCCTGCTACTTCCTGCTGCCTCAAATGGATATAGCATATGTTACTTCTTAGATAACATGTCCAAGGGCCCTAGACATTGACAACCAAATTGCAAGGTTGCCAACCCCTGGAAGCTTACAACTTCTACATTATAGCATCCTCTGAAGAAACAAGCAGCCAACCAAACAGACCAAAAAGCCTGCTGGCTACTTTGAGGGTCTTCTCAGCCTTTAGGCCAGATCAGAATTCCTCTAATTGGCGACTTCCTCTCCATTCTCTGGAGAGTTCCAAATTGGATTAATATTTTATCTGATCTGTAAGTGCTTTTCCGTCTTTGTGAGCAAACTTATCCAGGTTTTCCCAGCTTAAAGGCTGCCAATCTCTTGGTGAGGTCACAGTAGTAATTTTCTTACTCTGTTACTAGCTCCACTGGGTTAATTCAGATTAGGAAAAATTATCACCTTGTTTTTAAAGAACTCTGGTTTCACAGGGGCCATTGTTATGCTGGTTTCAGGAGTTCTGTCCTCTGAGGTCATAAAACACAGTAGCTACAGAGGTGGGAGCGATGGATTAGAAGAGAAAAATGAGATCTCCCTCCTCCTCCTCCTCGTTAATATCTCCAAAGATCCTGGAGCCCTTGCCAAAATTGTGAGTGAGACTTCACAAGGGTTTTCAAATCAGGTTCAATGTTTGCTTAAGTTATATGGCAATCTTATCAGTTTGACTTCATACACCCATTGGAGTTCAGCTTGATTTTAGGTTTCTAAAGTTGACTTGGTAATTTCTAATAGATGTCAAATATTACAAAGGTTCAGATGTGGGGCCAAACATATTTGGGCTGCAAGTTTTTGGAAAGCTGGAACTGACTCTCTTGAGAGCTTTCCAGTAGGGATGGGCCAGTGCTTCTTTGCCAAGTTTAGAACTGAATCCAAATCTAAGAGGTTTAGAACTCAGGCTTGGCTGGAATCTTCTGGAAGTTGAGGGGGAGTTCTTTTATTTTCCTCTAATTTAGCAAAAGTCTTCTCAGCTTTCAGAATTACATCCCAAGGGAACTGTGTATAGATATTCAGTGGCTCTGAGAAAACCTCCCTGAAGTGACTTAATGTGATTTTTAATGTTTTTATGTTTTTGATCCTACGCGCCCAAATGCATCTGCATTTCCTATTTTTCATTGTCTTGGTGCGATTGACAGAGTACCAGTCACTGAAGAAAACTCATCTCTATACATGCCGTAGGGNGACTTAATGTGATTTTTAATGTTTTTATGTTTTTGATCCTACGCGCCCAAATGCATCTGCATTTCCTATTTTTCATTGTCTTGGTGCGATTGACAGAGTACCAGTCACTGAAGAAAACTCATCTCTATACATGCCATAGGAAATAATTTCTTCCCCTGCTAAAGTTAAAGGCAAACCACTCCCCCAGGACAAATGGTTTGTGACCAGATAATCCAAGAAAGCAAAAGTTGTTCCTTGGCTCCAGGGGAACTATATAAATATCATTTTGTCTAGCCCTCACTCTCCCCCTGTTTATGGAGAAGATGTCATAGCTGGGGCTGAACCTATCAATGGAATGAATGAGTGGTAGAAAGCAAGGAGTGGCCCCTATGAACTGGATAGGACCTGTGCAGAAAAGAGAGGGCCTGGAATCGGGGGACCCAGATTAAAGTCCAGTTCTGCCACGCAATCATTCTGATCTGCCATTTGCAAGTTATTTAATTGCTGATCTTGCTTGTAACAGAGGAAAAACAGTATCTGCTGTATTTACCTTGCAGGAAAATGATATATATGAAAGTACTACAGAACATAAACATACAAACAGACAAAATTCTGGGAACTATAAAAAAGTGCTTATCCTGAATTTTGTAATCTGCATCCATTTTAGAGAACATGAAATAGGATCTGCTTAGACAACCCAATGTCATTATAGTCCATTCACATGACGCAATTTTTAACAAACAGAATTACTGACAACTATGGAAAACTTANTGTAATCTGCATCCATTTTAGAGAACATGAAATAGGATCTGCTTAGACAACCCAATGTCATTATAGTCCATTTACATGACGCAATTTTTAACAAACAGAATTACTGACAACTATGGAAAACTTAAAAAAAATATCCTTCCCAAATGGAATGCTCTGAGTTTCCCCCACTAAAAAGATCTCCTCTAAAACAAAGAGTCTGGAAAAGACCACTAACGATGACTGCCCCAGACTGGCAATGAGCAAGGCCTCACTCTTCTTATTCGGGACCAATTAATATTCACGTAGTCCCAACTTTGAAGGGATTTAGCTCCAGCATTTCATAAAACTGAAGCAATCCATCATCCAGAAGGGCAAAGAGGCAAAATTTCTAAGCACTTTTCCTCAAACTCCATCAGAGAATATAAGCTCACGTTACGTCCCCTCCCCAATCCTTCCCTTCTTTATGAAGTGAGACTATTGTGGGCAACCATGGTCTTGTAATGCATTTTTGGCGGGCCAAGGCAATACCATGGCTTCAGATACTCTCTTTAGTAGAAGTTGGCCAGTGTTCTATTGTTTGCATCTGGGACATGGCCAGTAGAGTTCGGACATCTGCCCACTGTGTTAGCTCCTTGGGCGCCAGTGGGCTGAAGCTCATTATTCCGCTGGGAATTATGCCTCTATTCCTTGAAAAAGGGAGTGACTCACCAACAGCCCTCTATCACAACTGACATTTGGAGAACGAAAATCCCTTTTGAGTTCCAAGTTCAGATGTGAGTGAGTTTCCTATTCTGACCACGCTGATCCACAAAGGCACTGCCTGACCAAGTTTGTGCTTGGTCATCTCACTGCAGTCGCTATTTAGTAGGAAATTTGGGAATTCCATTTCCAGACATGCTTAGAATTGTGCCAATCCAAATGGTCAGCCCCCTCTGGCTGCAAAACCGGAAGATAAAAACTGTTCCCTCAAACATTTGCTACAAGAGGCAGTAGGGTAATGCTGGAGTGGTATAGGAAGTTGGCAAGATTTCTCAGTCCTCACGATAATTTTGCTCTTTTCCTGTCCCTTTCTTTTAGTCTTATTGCAACCAAATTCTAGCCCTTTGAGAATCTCAGTAAACATTCCTATTTTTATCATTAGCTAATTATGGTACACTGGAAAAGTTAACCTAAGGCTCAATATCTATGCCTCAAAAACAAGGGACATATCAGTGTTTACCTTATAGGATGGCAAAGCTTAAAGTGCTTAGTACAAGACTCTGGTACCTAATAAGTGCTCAGGAAATGTTACAGCTAAAAATGATTACAAGGGTGCTTGTAGATAGCTTTTGGCACAGTCTTTAGCATGTAACAATGACTGGATAAGTGACGAGAAGTATTAAAATTATTAAATTATTATTTATTCTAAGTAAAGGCTGAGAAGAATCCAGTTGGCTTTTTTGTTCAGGTTCATTTACTGCCCACTATTTCCCACTGGGGTCAACACATAGCTTTAGCCAGACCTGAAACTGAGGCTTGATCTTGAAATGCCATCACCTCTGCTGTTGTAAGACCTTGCTTCCTAGTACCTACCCACCAACATTTTAGTCCTTTACGGGGTTCCAACCTGGCTTTCGGGCTAACAATAGCCAATGATGTCAAGAAAACAAAGAGCAGGGTATTGAGGTCTTCTGGCCTTTGCAACAAAGAACAGCTGGATCCAATTCAAAGCCTTAACTGAAGAAAGAAAGAATAATGGACAGCCTTCCATTGGTCACGTGTCACCCACTACAGGCTGTCTCTCTACCACCTGCAGGAACAGACTGAAATGGAGCATTTTTATTAAGGAAAATCTTCTACCGGATTATAAGCAATGACCCAGTGGTAAACCAACCTGGTGGGGAACTGGTGGACAACACCATCCTAGGATGTTGCAGCACGGAGCGGCCTTTGGAGTGAAGAGCTCTAGGTTCAAAGGTTGACTGCCCCTTTGGGCAGCTTTATTTATCCTTTTTGAGCTTCCGTTTCTTCATTTCACATAAACAGGGGGATTATAATAATTACGTAACACTTACGTGAGAGGGCTGCTCCAAGATTTAAATGAGATCCTGTTTGCTACAGCACATGGCACAGCCTTCAGTAAGCAGTAAGTGTGCAATACATGTCAACATGGATTAGCTCCCTTCCTCTTTCTCAAAGCTTTCCTGAACGTGTCCTGAGTACAATGGTGGTAAATATACAGCAGATGCTCAGGAAATGGCATTTTCCTAAAAAGCAGTGAGGAACACTGAGACCTATGCTCCCGGGAGTGATACTCCAGTGCTGAGTGCCAGTGGGTAGCTGGAGACCAGTAAGACAGCACCAGGTCTGAACTTCTTGAAGTCCATTGTTCCTCCATTTCAGCTTGCAAATTACTGTCATGGCCTGCTCATTATTACTTCAACTCCTCCTTCCTCTTCCACATTTCAATAGCTCGCTTGCCTGGCCTTGGGCGTCTCAGGGCAGCCCTTCCCACAGCCTCTAGGGAGTCTGCAATACAGCCCAGATGCTCTCAAAGATTAGAGATACTTTTAAGTCTAGTCTAAAAAAATAGTCCTCTCCTTTGTCTCAGGCCATTATTTCTACTCTTACCAATTTTGGAGGATGCAATTTCCCATGCTTCATTTATAATATTTTGCTCAGAGTATTTGTAGATTGTCAGCCTATATATCAAGACTCCTGCTTGATTACACCATATAAATTCAGTTCTATTTATAAGCTAAAGCATGACTACTAGAATAGGAATTAAATACATTTCTAGTTTTGGAGGCAAACAAAACTCATTTTCTAACTCACTATCTCTCTGGATGAAACATTAGCCTCAATCTATAAATTACAATTTTAGTGCTGCAGAAATCATCTCATTTTGGAGGGAAGAAAGGTAAAGAACTTGCTTCAAGTGATACTTTCTTGCTAATGGCAGAATCAGGACTTGCACACAGGTGGCCTGGTTCTCAGGTCAGGCGTCTGGCAGGGTCACTCAAAGTTTAAATTTCTCTGCATCATATGTGAGTCCTTTGGTATATGGACTCCTGCTGAGATCTACTTTCCTGGACTCCGCTCAGTTTACTGTCCATGGACTACTTCCCATTCTTTCCAACATGTCCAGGGGGCTTTTTCCCACTCTCAGGAGTGATCTGCCTCATCTGTCCACCTGGGAAATCAACTCATCCTTAAACTTTTCCTCTGCAATTCTCCCCAACATCCTCAGAAAAATCCATTTCTCCACCTGCGTGCTAACAGAATTTTGCATTAGTCTCATTCGTAGAGGATACTGCATTGAATTATAGTTCTTTGTTTATCTTTGCCTCTCCACTTTGTGATTTGTTACCTTTGTGAATCACTGAAGCTTAGGAATTATACTTTATTCATCCATGTATCCACAGCTCTGCAGAGTTTCTAACACGTAATAAGCCTTAATAACTGCCATCTTTTTGTTTGTTTTCATCTTTATTTTGTTTCATTTGCAGACAATAATTTTCATGTTAGTTGCTTTAGGTGAACAATAATGCACTTACATGGAGTATAACTATTTTATTCTGATCAATATCTAAATATGTCTGAAGTTCTGTGGATATCTTGGATTTCCAAGAACTACAAGTACTAAAAATAGTAATAATAATTGGAAAACTTCGCCTGGAGAATCGAGTAACTTTGTACAAAGAAACTGAGAGAAGGTTCACAAAATCAGACCACCAAATAGAATATCCAAGGGCTTCCACTTTGTTTTAAGGTAGCTTAATTTGCTAATCATAAAAAAGTCCAGAATTTTCTACCTTTGACAAAAAGCAAAACAAACAAGCAAAAAACCACTTAAGATGATATAAACACCAAAGTTTTTATATCAAAAGAGATTAAACTTAAATTGTAGCAAAATAAAAACTTACTGTTTTGGAAAGTAGGTAAAACTCTAGTATACAAACCTCCAGTAACTTAAAATCAAGTCTTTTAATCCCAAAATGGCAATGAAGTCTCCAACTATAATTAAAATACCGGAATAGCACTTACAGTAGAATTCTTTAAAAAGCAATATGAACTCTAAAGGATGTTCCCATCCTTGGGAGATATCATGAAATTTCTCAACCCTGGAAATTATTTAATATTTTCTACTCCATTCAGTTCTTCAGCAGAAATACATGAGCATTCACACATTTAGCAAGTTGCTTAGAAGCTGTGGAACACTAATGCTGAATGACCAAGGCTGCCCTCTAAATGCTACCTCTGTAGGCAAATTCTTACTTAGGAAACCCTGTGGGGAGTCAACCCACCACCATTCCCATAACCCTCTCCTGTTCCCCGGGACTAAAAGAGCTATGATTTCAGTGTATTCAGTTTCCAATGTAGCTTGCCCTGGGATTATACCAGATTGATATTCTGAGCCATATTTGGTTATTCTTGGCACCAGACAACCATAGTCTCTACCAATCAGGTTATGACGTGCTATGATGGGAAGTCATAATATATTTAACAAAGCTGAAAACCAAAAAAAGAAAAAAAAGTTCTAATGCATGGAATACATATAATTCTACAGTAATAAAGGAAGACAGACAGGCTCAGGTATGTATTTTGTCTTAAGAACAGAGCACAAACACCATTCAACATAAACTAGAAAGATAAAGCAGAACAAAATCCCTATATGTTGAAAGCAGCTAGAGTCAGAAGCTATGAAAGGCAAAAGTTATTTGACATAAATGCTACTGTTCAGATTTCTTAAAGTTCTCTGTGAACTTATCTTACCTTAGAGACTGAGGAGAAGGAAGAGAAATATCGGCTCATGTACAGAATGTCCCACAGATCACAGTAATGACTCTCTCAGCTGGAAACAGAAATAAAAGTCATATCGATGGTGTTAGTGTTAGATGATGCATGTGTGTTTGTTCAAACTCTATGACAAGAATTTCAACTGGCTTGATCCTGATCACCAATTCCTGGCCAGAGACACACTTTCATCCAAACACAACTAGTCTTAATTTTTTTTTTCCTTCAGCATCTCCCCCAAACTTAGCAAAAAGAAATAATTTACTTTGGTTTTGTTCTCTCCTCTTCTCGCTATTTGGAATAATTAAAAGTCACATAAATAATGACCCATATTGGCTACCGGGTCCAGTGTAGAGCTGAAAGGATAAAACAAAGGGAACATGTTAACATGACTCTTGGAAAGAGCACAGCTGAAATGCATGGTTTAGCATCTGACTGGAACCTGAATCTTAGCTCTTCACTTGACTTCTTTGTGCCTCAGTGTAAGATGAGAATTATAAAAATCAGTATTTTAGTTTATGGTAGCTAGCTCACTTCCTGACAGACAGTTGGCAGAGACACATATCATTTTGTATTCTATCACATACTTGTTTATAAATAATTATTTTTCTATTTTGTATGTATCTACTTTCACATATTTATACATACATTTGCTGTTATATACAATAGTTATTATTTTTGATCTCCAATTGTGCATTAAGCAATGAGAGAGTGCAAATTAGGAAATAAGCAGAAAACAGGATTCAAATGAGATTCTTCTTTTTCTGTAAGTTATAATTAGGAAGCAGGGGGAATAATCAATCCAACAAAAAAACTCCAAAATAGTTGACAAGACAGACCAGTTTCCNAGGGTCACTCAAAGTTTAAATTTCTCTGCATCATATGTGAGTCCTTTGGTATATGGACTCCTGCTGAGATCTACTTTCCTGGACTCCGCTCAGTTTACTGTCCATGGACTACTTCCCATTCTTTCCAACATGTCCAGGGGGCTTTTTCCCACTCTCAGGAGTGATCTGCCTCATCTGTCCACCTGGGAAATCAACTCATCCTTAAACTTTTCCTCTGCAATTCTCCCCAACATCCTCAGAAAAATCCATTTCTCCACCTGCGTGCTAACAGAATTTTGCATTAGTCTCATTCGTAGAGGATACTGCATTGAATTATAGTTCTTTGTTTATCTTTGCCTCTCCACTTTGTGATTTGTTACCTTTGTGAATCACTGAAGCTTAGGAATTATACTTTATTCATCCATGTATCCACAGCTCTGCAGAGTTTCTAACACGTAATAAGCCTTAATAACTGCCATCTTTTTGTTTGTTTTCATCTTTATTTTGTTTCATTTGCAGACAATAATTTTCATGTTAGTTGCTTTAGGTGAACAATAATGCACTTACATGGAGTATAACTATTTTATTCTGATCAATATCTAAATATGTCTGAAGTTCTGTGGATATCTTGGATTTCCAAGAACTACAAGTACTAAAAATAGTAATAATAATTGGAAAACTTCGCCTGGAGAATCGAGTAACTTTGTACAAAGAAACTGAGAGAAGGTTCACAAAATCAGACCACCAAATAGAATATCCAAGGGCTTCCACTTTGTTTTAAGGTAGCTTAATTTGCTAATCATAAAAAAGTCCAGAATTTTCTACCTTTGACAAAAAGCAAAACAAACAAGCAAAAAACCACTTAAGATGATATAAACACCAAAGTTTTTATATCAAAAGAGATTAAACTTAAATTGTAGCAAAATAAAAACTTACTGTTTTGGAAAGTAGGTAAAACTCTAGTATACAAACCTCCAGTAACTTAAAATCAAGTCTTTTAATCCCAAAATGGCAATGAAGTCTCCAACTATAATTAAAATACCTGAATAGCACTTACAGTAGAATTCTTTAAAAAGTAATATGAACTCTAAAGGATGTTCCCATCCTTGGGAGATATCATGAAATTTCTCAACCCTGGAAATTATTTAATATTTTCTACTCCATTCAGTTCTTCAGCAGAAATACATGAGTATTCACACATTTAGCAAGTTGCTTAGAAGCTGTGAAACACTAATGCTGAATGACCAAGGCTGCCCTCTAAATGCTACCTCTGTAGGCAAATTCTTACTTAGGAAACCCTGTGGGGAGTCAACCCACCACCATTCCCATAACCCTCTCCTGTTCCCTGGGACTAAAAGAGCTATGATTTCAGTGTATTCAGTTTCCAATGTAGCTTGCCCTGGGATTATACCAGATTGATATTCTGAGCCATATTTGGTTATTCTTGGCACCAGACAACCATAGTCTCTACCAATCAGGTTATGACGTGCTATGATGGGAAGTCATAATATATTTAACAAAGCTGAAAACCAAAAAAAGAAAAAAAAGTTCTAATGCATGGAATACATATAATTCTACAGTAATAAAGGAAGACAGACAGGCTCAGGTATGTATTTTGTCTTAAGAACAGAGCACAAACACCATTCAACATAAACTAGAAAGATAAAGCAGAACAAAATCCCTATATGTTGAAAGCAGCTAGAGTCAGAAGCTATGAAAGGCAAAAGTTATTTGACATAAATGCTACTGTTCAGATTTCTTAAAGTTCTCTGTGAACTTATCTTACCTTAGAGACTGAGGAGAAGGAAGAGAAATATCGGCTCATGTACAGAATGTCCCACAGATCACAGTAATGACTCTCTCAGCTGGAAACAGAAATAAAAGTCATATCGATGGTGTTAGTGTTAGATGATGCATGTGTGTTTGTTCAAACTCTATGACAAGAATTTCAACTGGCTTGATCCTGATCACCAATTCCTGGCCAGAGACACACTTTCATCCAAACACAACTAGTCTTAATTTTTTTTTTCCTTCAGCATCTCCCCCAAACTTAGCAAAAAGAAATAATTTACTTTGGTTTTGTTCTCTCCTCTTCTCGCTATTTGGAATAATTAAAAGTCACATAAATAATGACCCATATTGGCTACTGGGTCCAGTGTAGAGCTGAGAGGATAAAACAAAGGGAACATGTTAACATGACTCTTGGAAAGAGCACAGCTGAAGTGCATGGTTTAGCATCTGACTGGAACCTGAATCTTAGCTCTTCACTTGACTTCTTTGTGCCTCAGTGTAAGATGAGAATTATAAAAATCAGTATTTTAGTTTATGGTAGCTAGCTCACTGCCTGACAGACAGTTGGCAGAGACACATATCATTTTGTATTCTATCACATATTTGTTTATAAATAATTATTTTTCTATTTTGTATGTATCTACTTTCATATATTTATACATACATTTGCTGTTTTATACAATAGTTATTATATTTGATCTCCAATTGTGCATTAAGCAATAAGAGAGTGCAAATTAGGAAATAAGCAGAAAACAGGATTCAAATGAGATTCTTCTTTTTCTGTAAGTTATAATTAGGAAGCAGGGGGAATAATCAATCCAACAAAAAAACTCCAAAATAGTTGACAAGACAGACCAGTTTCCCCTGGGCAGTCCTGATGTCTGTGTGTTGTCTCAGCATGCTTATTAACAGTTCCCTCTTTCTAAAGAGTGTCCTGACTTGATCAATTAAATGCTCACACACCAATGGCCACATTTTTTAGGATAAACCTGTTGAGAAGAAAAACGTACTTGAGGACACCTGATCCAGGGAAAAGCTTCCCAGGGTTAGGTAAAATCTAGGGTGCTGAGGGGACACAGCTGTGTAAAGAGTAAGGTAGAAGCAAGGTACGGACCACAAATTTCAGAAGGACAGAACAGTGAGTACAGAGATAAAAGCACAGGCATCTACGAAGAACTGGGAGAAAAATGAAAATACAGAGAGATCACGTAGTTCAAAGGACAAAACTGCAAAGGACGATACTAGATAGATCAGCAGTTATCAGCTCATAAGGGTTCGGACAATTTGGACCCATCTATTTTAAGAGCAACACAAAGGAAGAATGGTGTTCTGTTTAGTTGAATGAGAGGACGTGCCGTGAACGTGGGGAGTTGTGGGCACAGAAAATAAAGAGCCTGTTTTATTTGGAAGCCCTCGGGGAACATTTATTTTACAACAAAGTAGTGTCACTTTGTGGCCTCCTTCTTCCCGACGGCCAATGGGACCTGGCTAAGAACCCCAAAGCATGCAGCATCCATTTCACCGCTGAGTTTACATTTCAGCAGAACAATTCCAGAATGAATCATTGCACGCACAGGTTGTTGGTTATGCCCGGTTTGAAGCCCATTTTCAAAGCTCTTTTCTAGTTTGTGTTCAAGGCTAAGTTTGCAGAGATTTATGTGGAGATTTCTTATTCTTCTTGAAAAATATAAAATCTTTCATCAGAGTATTTTTCTCACTCAGTGAGGCAGTGCTGGGCCTCCCTGTTGTTATTCTCCACAAGACCTTCTCAACTTCTACTCAAATCTCTAGCATTTTTATTTAAGAAAGAAAGGGAGCAGTTGAGAACAGAGAAATTAGCCTCTGACATGATCTAAAATGGGATGGGAAGTGAATGCACCCCTTTAAAATCAACGAACTGCGAGAGAGAAACCATTAACTTAAGGGGACAAAACTGTGTGCCGTCAAATAGGAAACTGATTTTAGAAAGATTCAATTCTCCAAATCCCCTACTTCTAAGACCCAGCCTAATGTACCGCAGGGTCTGAGGAATGCATAGTTGCCTACAGGGATGACAGTAGCTCAACACTGGGAAATAAACCTGATTAAAGAATGATTTTGATCGAGCATGCATTCTATACCTAAGGAGGATATGGCAACACTTTACAAAGAGTGGGTTGCATGAGGAAAGGAATCGGGGGAATGAGTAAGTGGTAAACTCAAACCAGGCTCTCCCGTTTATATGCTGTGTGGCCTTGAACAAGTGTCTTAAGTTCTCTGAGCCTCAGGTTCCTCATCCGTAAAATGGGGATCATAATAGAACTACCTCAGAGGATTGCTATTAGGATGAAATGTGTATAAAGTACATACAGCACTCCCTGACACAGAATAAGCGCTTCTTAACAACAACAGTAATAACAAAAACCTACCAATAATTATTAGTCTACTCTAAAATCTCTATAAATGTAAAGTTTGTTTCTATGAAATGATTTAGTCTCTATGTTCCTTCGGCCTACTTCAAATCTTCCTGAAACCAAGAAGAATGTTTAGTACTTACAGCAAAAACTACCAATTCAAAATTTATAAGCAAAAGAATTCACACTATCCTTTTGAAATTTCCAAAGATACACCTACACATACACCAAGCCCATTAGTGACGAGAATACCTGCTCCGGTGAAGATGGGTAGGCCAAGACATTATGGGGAGCTACACAGGGTCAGAGTTTATCTTTATATCTCTTTGTCTCAGTTTATAGAAAAAGAAAGGTCCCAGCTTCCAGACAGCCATGAAAACAAAATAAACAGGCATGTAAATGAGATGTGTTTTGGATGTGGGTTTGTATATATTGGCAGGAAGAGCAGTGAAACTTTGACTCTACTTTCTTATTCTTTTTTCTGTCCCCCTCAGTGCCAAAGGAGCTATTTTTAAAAGCAGGGGTTTGTGTTTTTGATCATAATGTTATGGCAAAAGGGGAGATGACCTTTACGTTTAGTCAGTAGCCGTTATGCAATCAGCAAGCTCCACATGGCAGCGCTTCATGTCTGCTCACTAATAATTTGGGTATTCTACAGTTCTTTCATTTGCCCTCATAATTAAACAGAACTTACTACGCCTAAACACGGTTAGGTAGTAATTTATTCCTTGATTCATTAAAAGAATATATATTCCCTCCCAAGTTCTACGGGAGCACCTTGCAAGGCCCAGTCTGGTACAGAATAATACACAGAGATAAGTCCATGTGCTAAATCTTTACTGACACACGCAGGTGTTAACCCACCTTTGTGCACCACAACTGAGACAAACATAACAGCTGGAAGCATTTCTATGCAAAACCTACAGGATGAAGAGATAACCTACAGAAGCTCCCACATGAGATACAATTCCACAGAAGACCTGGGCTTCAACTCAACAGGTTCACATCAACAAGAGCAAACTGGAATGCCATTATTTACATAGTGTCCTAATTCTCCAGCATTCCAATTCTTATTTTTGACCACTCTGTGGGGGTTAAATTCTGGGANCCAGCGAGAGAGGGAACACAAGCAGGGGGAGTGGGAGAGGAAGAAGCAGGCTCATAGCGGAAGAGCCTGATGTGGGGCCCGATCCCATAACGCCAGGATCACTCCCTGAGCCGAAGGCAGACTCTTAACCACTGTGCCACCCAGGCGCCCCTAAATTTTAAATTGCGAAACTGAGTAATGTTTAAAATGTGTATTTCTTTATTTGCAACAACAAAAAGATTCACAGTTTTGAGAACTGTGTTAGAAGAGTTAATACCAGCCTCTGAAATAAGCAACCTCTGCATATTAGTGGCTTAGCCCAACAAAGATTTATCTGTCACACATGCAAAGTCCACTGTTGGTGGTCCTGGGCAACTCTCCCCCAAATGGCTTATGGGTCTGGATGCCTCCTGTCCTATGGCCCTGCCATCTTGGAGCCTTTTGCCTCTAGCTGGACAGATGGTAGAGAGAATGGGAGATCATGTGGAACAGTCTTGAAAAAACCAATAGACATTTGAATTGATTTAAGTGACACCTGACTGTCTAGGGGTTACGACCTCAGAGCCTCACTGGCTTTAGTATTTTATCTACAAACAACCTGTTGCACGATGCCTGGATCTTCATAAATCACATACACGCCTCCTAAAGGGTAAAGAAGCAGACAAGTGGACAGGCCAACACACAACGGCCACAGCCTGATTTACTGGGGAAGGGCAGTATAAATCACCTGCAGAAAACGCAACAGTCACATTTCTCACAAATGATACAGCAATCGCTCTTTAAATGTCTTCTCCCCACTCTTCAAGCTCCCAAGATGAATGAATATGCATATGCATGGCTTTTAAATGGTCCTTTCTATTAAGAGCCGGGGTCTGCTAAAAACAAGACAACGGGCCCAAAATGGAGTTGGTTATGCTCACCGGGAACAGAGCTCTCGAACCAGTCCGACGGCAACCGTCCGAGGCACTCCGGCAATGACCAACCAGCCTCCTGCCTAGCCGAACAGCCCTGTTGCCTCTCCCTTCCGCCTCTAAAAATCTTCTCTTCCATGCAGCTTCCTTCTGCTCGAGGCTGCACGCTGCCCGATGCCAATCGATTTTTGTTTAAATCAACACTTAGGATTTTTAACACGCCTCAGTGTATCTGTTAGCAGTTCTGATGTCAGAAGTGGGGCTGAAAGAGACTGCCCCCCCCCACCCCGCACACACATATATCCCACACCCCCACCCCCGGGAGGATCGAGCAGCAAGGCCTAGTACCTACCTGCCCGACTGTTGAACCCGAGGCTCTATCGCCGCCTCTCGAGGTGATAAGTCCCTCTCAGGACCCTGGCTTCGCAGTTTTTGCGTTCGTGAGCTTTCAGGCTCCTCTTGAGCATTTCTCTCTCCAGACTGGGTCTGGAAACTGCTGGAATCGGACTGAGTCCAGTCTGGCTAATAAGGACTGCATCAGACCGGACCCCACAGCTGACTGGGTCTACGTCAGTGGGGACCCACCTCGAACCGGTTCTTATGTCAGGCCGGTCTCACGTCAGACTGGGTCGTACGTCACACTGGGTCCCACCTCAAACCAGTTCTCACGTCAGTCTGGGTCTCACGTCAGATAGGATCTCACGTCAGACTGACTCGGCATCACACTGGGGCCTACAACACACTGGGTCCCACCTCAAACCGGTTCCCACATTAGACTGGTTCCTACGTCAGACTGGTTCCCACATCAGATTGGGTCCCACGTCAGACNACATCAGATTGTGTCCCACGTCAGACTGAGTCAACGTCAGACTGGGTCCTACGGCACGCTGGGTCCCACCTCAAACCAGTTCCCACCTCAAATTGGGTCTCCCGTCAGACTGGGTTCCACCTCATGTTGGTTCCCACCTCAGACTGGGTCGCACGTCAAAACCGGACTAGATTCCCAGCCTGCGTCCGACTTAAGACGAACTGGGTCCAGCGTGAGGCCTCAGGTGCATANATGTTGGTTCCCACCTCAGACTGGGTCGCACGTCAAATGGTCGGACGTCACACCGGGTCGTAGAAACAGGACTAGATCTGGGGTCAGACCATGTCCAACATAGAAACCGGACTAGATTCCCAGCCTGCGTCCGACTTAAGACGAACTGGGTCCAGCGTGAGGCCTCAGGTGCATAAAACTGTGTTTCCAGCCTGCGCAAGTAAGTTAACCTAAACAAAGTTAATCTTGAATTACTGTAGCCACAGTGCAAAACTCTGAACCTCTTAGATAAGCTTATCCATTTATGAAGGGCCTTAGAGAAAAGAGGGTCTCAGCCAAGCACTAACTAGAAAGAGTAAAAGGGAAATTGTTTTTCCGCCTCTGCAGTTTCTGGTGACCAGGATGACATCTGCTGAGACATTCCGCTGACTCCAGAGCCTGCAGCCTGGGATCCTGGGAAAACGGGCCGAAGCCGGCAGAGGGTGACAATTCTTTCCAAAGGCCGCTCTCCCAGATCTCTATGGTGCCTGATCAGGAGAGGAAGGTAAAATTTCGCCTTGTCTCTTCTTCTCTAAGTTCAGAATGGCTGGGAGGGGGGCGAAGAACATTTGTAAGAATTAGATCTCTGAATGTGCCTTGAGAATTTGCTTTTACGAAACCCATTTGTTGCGGATCCTTTTTCTCCCCGGGACAGCTGTTGCCTTCCTGTTTGTCCCACTTTCGTGTCCTGAGAACTTGGCTTGGTAACTGTCAAGTTGGGGAGTCCCCAAAATATGGTCAGACAGAAATGTGGGTTGTACTCCATGTGCAGATAGGGTCCCATTGCTAGGTCTCTGGAGAACTCTCTTTCTTTTGGTTATTTTTGGGAGTGGCTCTGGACTTTGGGAGGGTAGTATCTTCGGCACCCTCTTTGGGGATGGCTCTTGTGTTTATGGGGTTGTTTAATAGGGCCAAGAATACTTAACTGTTTGTCCTGCTGAATCCGGACAAAACATTTGAAAGAATTTTTTTTCTAGTTGCTCTATGGTCAGCAGTTAGCCAAACCGGAGGCTGATATTCAGAGCCTGATAGGGATTTTTTTTAGGCCTCCTTCTCAAAGTTAGAATGAAACTATGTAATGGGGGTGAACATAGGGGTAAGGGGGTATAATAACAAATTCTGAAGCCTTTGCAGAAGAATTTTCCAAAACAGTCCAAAGACACACAGCTCTAAATATGGAATATAAAAATCTTTTTATTTCCATCTTCTCCCTGCTATAAAGAAGCAAATTGAAAATAATGTAGTTGGGGGCGCCTGGTGGCTCAGTCCGTTAAGCCTCCGAGTCTTGGTTTCAGGTCAGGACATGATCTCAGGGTAATGGGATCGAGGGGCCCGCGTTGGACTCGGAACTCAGCAAGGAGTCTGCTTGAGATATTCTTTCTCCCTCTTCTTCTGTCCCTCCCCCTGCTGGGGGGTGTGCGCATGCGCGCGTTCTCCCTCTCTAAAAATAAACAAACCTTAAAAAAAAAGAAAGAAAAGAACGTAGTTGGACGGGTGGGTCAGCACCTTACGTTTCCAGTATGTTTGGTCTTATCTTTTAGTTGCACTCTTCCTATTTTAGCCCCCTTTTTAAAGTTTTTAGTAGTTTCTCTAACCTCTGAGCCCATTCTCCGCCCACCAGTTCACCACAAGCAAGCACACACACACTGTGTGAATTCCAGTCCTCCAGGAAGGAGACACCAAGATGCTCCTAAAGGAGCAAGGAGGTTTATTGAAAGAAAGGCAAAGGAGGGATTAAACACGGAAGAGCATTGTCAAGCAGCTCTGAAGCCCAGAAGCCGAGCCTCAGGCTATATGCAGAGCTAAGACAGCCAGCCAATGGAGAGCCTTAGAGCAAGGACAACCGGGCAGAAATGGCCCAAACAGAGCCCCCGGCTGTGCTCAGTGGTTGGCTGGATGCAAACCAGGAGGCAGGGCTTCCTGCAAATGCTAGGATGGATCCCAGTCCTCTGTGTGTGTGTGTGTGTGTGTGTGTGTGTGTGTGTGTGTGTGTGTATTCATGTGACACCAAATTTTGTTTGACCAAATTTACGTACTTTACATTTTAAAAATATTCAGTTTGGCTTTTGTACCATTTACATACATACACACATGCATATGTGTATACATATTTACATAAAATTCATTCGATAAGAATTTACTGAGTTCCTACCCTCCTCTTTAGACAGTGTTTTTTCCATCAATTTCATTTACCTCTTAATATCTCTAAAGTAAATCTAAGTAGTTTTATCAAAAGTGTACACAAATTCTTCATATTTTCTTTATTTTCACATCTGAGAAAGCCTTTCTGTTGCTTTTGCTCATGAATGACAACGTGGCATATTATGGAATCTTTGAATCTTGCCTTTTACCACTCCAAACTGTAGGAATTCCCAAATTATCAACAAATGTTAAGTATTACTAAGGAGAAAAGGCTTAACTTTTTTTTCCTTTGTACATAACCTAAGTTTTCTGCTTGAATATATAGAGAAAAATTTTTAAGTCCTTAAAATGCAAACATTTTGTCAATGTACATTTATGTGTGAGCCCTATTCTTTTTAGTATGTTTTTCAGATTAATCATACCTGGAAATGTAAGAGTCATTATTTATAGAATTGGACCTCCATTTTAAAGCAGGAAATATTTCTTTTATATCTCCAATAATCCAATAATCACTTCTGTACTCATTATTTAGTTCTTTTGCCCAGATGCAAAAGCACTGGGGCTATTACATTTTTATCTGAAAATAGACTGGACATAATACCCTTATACTTCTCAATGGCAGTTTAAAAGTCCTAAGAGCTATTTTGCTAGTCATACTACTAAGCCCCACTTTTATAGCATCATCTTGAAATTTGTCACCCCATTCCTTTACTTCTGTTTCTTACCCAGTCTCAAGTACTCCTCTGGGAAGCAAAAAGAGGTCTCTTAATCATCTGTATTTTATTAAGTGTCTAATAGACTATAGGAGAAAGCCAATGCTCCGTTTTCCCAGCATTTCAGCTGAGTACCAGAATTTGGGGCCAAATTACAGCAAACCCTTTTCTAATAGAAAAAAGAAGAAGAAAAGAAAAGAAACCTCAGGAGTTCTATAATGTCCTAAACAAAGCAAACAAACTTGGGTATTTAGAGTCTTATCCCAAAGACTTTGTCACTATAAACCAAGCGCAACTCAATGTATCTCAAAAAAGATGAAGGGGTAAGTCATTGTGGCAGTAATTTGAACTTTACGGTTCTAGGGAGTCTCCCTGTTTCCAACCTGAGATTTAGACAACTAAACTATCTCCCCTAGTGGATTTATTTGCTGCTTTTATTTCGTTGGTTAAAACATGAGTCATTCTAACCCTAACACTGCAAGAATCTTTACTTTTAAAAGAACATTAGAACGGCTTGATTGATTCAGTGGGATCTTGGAAACTCTGTTTTGTTCTCTGAAAATTATGAAGGCCTTTATTCAATTCTGGACAATCAGTGGAGCACGTTACAAAGGCAGTTTCATCTTCAACTTCTCGTTCTGAAAACCCTCACCCCTGCTCCTCATCCCTTTCTAAATGGCCCCCTCCAGCTGCTCCTAAAAGGTACCTAAAAAGACTGAACAAGCAAGGCTTCACATAGAACACATCTAATCAGTGAGACCAGTACTTCGTGTACTGAGCATGGCACTCACTCACTCATTCACTCATACTGAGCATTTATTGAGTGCCTAGTATGTTTATTCACTACTCCAAATGCTCACAATACAAAGATGAAAAAGACCGAGGCCCTGGAGGACAATCTAAATAGTCTATGGTCATAATTACGATAAAGAGGAGGAAGAAGGAAGCAGGAGGAGAAGCGAAGCAGTGTTATCCCCATTTTACAGATGACAGAACTGAGCCATGGAGAGGTAAAGGAGAACACCCAAGCACACAACATTTGCAGTTAGCAGGACCAAAATTCTAAGGCTTGACTCGGGCTTCAGCGTACACAATCATAACCTCTGTGCTCTACTGTCTCACGAGGAAACTGAACAAACAAATTAGGAAAGGAATTCATTGTAACCACATTTGCCCCTTGATTCAGCTGGAGTCACCATCTTAACAGCAATCATATAGTACAAGTTCAGTGCCGTAAGTAGGTGACCAGACATTCTCGACGACCGCAGAGAGTAGCGGGTCATCTCTGCTGTTGTGCTGTAATTACTAATAATGCCAACTTTCACTCTCAGAAGTATACCCATTTTGGTAGTAAACTCTATAGTCATCCTAGCGTTAAGAGAGCCACATTCATGGGGCGCCTGGGTGGCACAGCGGTTGAGCGTCTGCCTTCGGCTCAGGGCGTGATCCTGGCGTTGTGGGATCGAGCCCCACATCAGGCTCTTCTGCTGTGAGCCTGCTTCTTCCTCTCCCACTCCCCCTGCTTGTGTTCCCTCTCTCACTGGCTGTCTCTGTCTCTGTCGAATAAATAAAAAGTATACCCATTTTGGTAGTAAACTCTATAGTCATCCTAGCGTTAAGAGAGCCACATTCAAAATATTGTGGGAAGACAATGAGAGAGCAACTAACTAATTTTCTATGAGGGGAGGGGTCTGGTGTTCTAAGTGACTTTGTTTTATGGTTTATAAGAAATCAGAGTTTTGCATTTCACCTGCTAAACAAATCATCCTGCGTTCATGTACTGGCAGGCAAAGAAATATCCAAAAAGAAGATACCAGAAAACTTGTCTAATGCATAAATTGGGCCCTTCTTATTAAATTGAATAATTCCAAAAAGACATTTTTGAACACATACTACATTCCAGGCACCATACTAATGGTACATGGATGAGGAGGTCATCGTCTCTTGAACTAGACTGTAAACACCTTACATGCAGGGACCAAAACACACAAAAATATGACGTAGAAAGATAAAGTATGTATAGAGAGTTAAGTGAGAAGAAGTACTTGTTCCTAGCTGGGTATTCAGGAGAGAAGTCTCCTGGAGGAAACACTTGAGCTAATCTTGAGGGATCAGTAAGAATGAAGGCTAATAAATAGTATGTTCATTTTAAAAAATAATTTAATTAAGTCAAAAAAGCAAAAAGGTCAAAAATTGGAATGGAACTTAAGGCAGAGAGAAAAGTCACCCAGCCACCATCAGGCACAAATTTTCCTCCACTGTGGAGGGAAGTGTGTCCCCCTGCAAGCAACAGGACTGCATACAGGAAAGCAGAGATGGAACTAAGGTATAAATCTAGTTAGACGATAAATGTTTAAGCTTAAAGTGAGTGAGGCTTCGGCACACCCAGATGCCTACAGTGTGAAGCCAGCTCTTAAGGAAAACCGTGTTATAGTTATATTTCACTTTTTAAAATTCTGCTGACCAAAAAACACAAATTCAGAACCATGGTCCTAGCCTAGTCTGACCTGGTTCTCCCCTGTCAACATGCCTGCTTTCTACTATAGAGCTACCCTTTCATTCGATTCTTCCTGGTGGTGAAATCACTTTAGGATGCTATTTTAAGTATTTAAATTCTATTTATGTTGGGATGTCTGGGTCTTCAGTTTATCTCTACTGGCCATGACTTTTTTCGTTCTAATACATTTTATATCCAGTTCTTTATGTTTAATGGTTGCAGAGAAATGCTCAACTGCATAAAAACAAGGGAACTAATTTAAGAAAGAAAATGTTAAGGCAAATGGGGGTGTCAGCCTGAGCTCTGTTGTACCCAGGACTTCTTAATATGTTGGTCAAATTATATGCCATATTTAAATATACAGTGGTCCATTATGCTGATCATTATTTTACGCTGGGTAGTATGTTAAACATTTTGTTATTTTATTTAAAAATAAGCCCTGAACTGGGACTGAAGTAGGATTTGTCTTACTTGACCGCACCCATGGAAAGTCTTGCCCTGATGAATGACAAGCTACCATACATACTGGATAGAAGTATATCCTGCAGTGGCTTGAATACTCAAAAGGGAACAGATGGCCCCTTGACATGACCTTGCAAATTGATTGCTCTAGAATGATAGTAAATGGCTAAAACATATTATGATCTCTGATCTTCTGAAAACTTCACCTGATCCCTGAAATTGTGCCAACAAGAAACATTCCCAAGAAAATGATCTGTTTCCAGACTTCAAAGGCTCTCTGTGATTTTACTTAAGAGTGAGAAATAATGGAGGGCAGGATGGAGGGAGGATTCAAGAGCCTGCACTTGAGAGGCTACCACGAAGGGATGTCAGAAACCCTAGTCAAGCCCTCAAAGCCTTGCTGACTCTGCCCACAGTTGTTGTCTTGCCTAATCCAACACTCTTCACTGGCCTCAGGGAGAATGGGAATGCCTCTCCTGGCCCCGTGGCCTCCTCAGTCATAACCTGCCACAGAATTGTGAGATTATAAAGCCCACCAGTTGGGGCACCTGGGTGGCTCAGTCGGTTAAGCGTCTGCCTTTGGTTCAGGTCATGATCCCGGGGTCCCGGGTTCAATTGTGCTCCCCGATCATCAGGGGGCCCGCTCCACCCTTTGCGCTTCACCCCACTTGTGCTCTCGCGCTCTATCAAATAAGTAAATGAAATCTTCAACAAAAAATAAATAAAGCCCACCAATTGCAGCATTTTTACAACTTCTGAACTCAATTTTGTCTGATTTACCATTAAGAACACCCTTTTTTCCTTCAATATTAAAAAACTCTCAACTATGATAAATCAAGCCAATCTCCAATGGCTTTGATTTTAGAAAGGATTAAAGGTGAGATGTCGTGGGGTGAAAAGGGGTGCCTACTGTTGACCTCCCACCCAGCCTCTTGGTGATGAGGTTACAAAGACAGATCTAATTCCAAATCTGATGAGGGGAGAAAAAACAGGATCTTTTATGTTTCTGAGTATCAACAGCACCAGAAACTATTCAAACGAAATAAAGACAGTGCTAAGAATAAAGTTGCATTCCCTGCCAGAGTTATAAAATGCATGGATAAACCCTTCACTGGGATATGCAGTGACTGGATCCCAGGAGCCGAGCAGGGAAGTAACAGGCACTGAAGTTGGTTTCCTTCCGGAAAACAGGACACCGGGGATGCCGAGATAGGAGACCCTCTGGTATTTTATTTTCAGAACAAGATAGAACCTAACTGCAGCTCCCTAAGGAGAGCCCTACTTCCCAGCACTGGGTCTGCACAAGGAGCCCTGGCATTTCCTCTTTCGCAGAGAGTGCAGCCAGCCAACAATCAAGCTGTGATTGGGAGCTGAGCGCAGTAGTTAATTAAGGCTGCATCTTTTATTCTCCTGGGCAATTCAGCACAGCTTGAATGCGCCCCAGAGCCAGTCTGTGGTGGGAATGTCTCCCTAGGCAGTGGGAGAATCCAGTCTCATCAGCATGACAATAGCCCCCAGGATGCACTTGGACTGATGTAATGGCCAGAGTTAGGGAGGGGGGTTGAAAGCCTTGTAGCAGAAGCCTGGAGCGTTTGCAGCTGAGTGGGGCTATTTCAGTGCACAAAATTCCTTCCCTCTTTCTTTCTTCCTTTTATACGAGATGTTTGCTAATTGGTAGAGCTCAGAAAACAATATACCATTAAGAATCCCTTTCCTTCCTCTCACCTCCCCCACTCCCATTTTTAAAAAGTTCTTGCTTCACTGGAGATCTCAACTTTTGTTCTGTGGTTTGCATGAAGTCTTCATTTTTCTTTCTCTCAAACATGGAACTTATAAACAACGATTTACTGAGAGACCCTGCAACCAATTCTTCTGTACAGGGTTTCCCTAACGCGCCCCCTGCCTTGTAGAATCTTGGCTGTGGTCCTGCTACGGCTCCTACGTTTTCCTTCTACCTGGAACATTGATACAAAGCATTTTGGAAAAGTGAGTCATGGAAAGTTAGTCTGATTTTGTATTTTTACTTTTTTTTTTTTTAATCACGAGATCCTATTTAAAGCTGGAGTGATTGAATTGTTTATGTTGACAGGGTAATGGTCAAAATGGAGGCAGCGTGAGAAGTGCCAGTTGAGTCTGTGATGGATGTTGTTTGGCTTTGCCACCAACTCAGAAGTGACCCAGGCAAGACACTGTCCTCCTCTCCTGCTTGTATCTCAATCTGCTCATCTGTCCAAGGGGAGGGAGGAACTCAGTGTTTTCTAAGGCCCCTCCTAAGCTAGGCACTTAATGACTGATGGTCGAATTTTCTTAATCGACATGGGACTTAAATTCTGATGTGCCAGAAAATTTGCAGCGCGTTAATTCTCTAGGAGAACAAGATGTCCATATTCTGTCTGGAGCTTTTATATTAATGCTCTTAGTCATTCTGCACGATATTTCCAAAAGAAGCAGACCACAGAAGACAGTGTGCATGGAACAGACAGAAGAGCAGCATTGCTTCAGGAGAATGTTCTTTACTTTCCAGAGCATGCAGAATCCTGACGAGGGTCAGCTCTGCAGCCTGGTCTCCATTTTCTACTCTGTTCCCCTTATCCGGCATTGTAGGACCACTGGACCGATTTGAACACGTCTCTTAAGCATTTCCCAAAGTTAAATACTTTTTTTAAAGTGGTCTCGTGGTCTGGATTTATTGTTGGAATCACAGCCTGTCTCTCCAGCTTCCTTCTTTGTGCTCTCATCAAATCATGTGAGTTGATGAGCGTTTGAAAGATGGCACCATCCTTCCCCCAGGACAAATTTCATTTTTATAGAGGCTGTGGTCATCAAGAGGCCTGGAGGACTGGCAGGGGGCTCTTCAAAGAGTCTGTGAGCTCCCTGAAATTGTATACACTTTGAATATGTATACGTGTGCATATTACTGGGGAGCGTGTCCAGGACTTCATTCAACTAACTAAGGTGGTAACAGTCATTGTCTTAAGGTAAACAATCTGAAGACTGAAACTTGGAGGAGTGGCATGGATTGTGAAGGTAGAGACTCCAGGTCTATCTGAAGGATTATCTCTTCTCTTGGCTATTAAAATAAACACTGTGACATCACTCAAGATATTCCTATAAAATCCCTGCTGATAATCTGGGGGACTGACTTCAGTTTCTCATCTTACTACTTTCTGAGTTTTAACAAAAGAAAAACAGTAATAAACTCTCAGAAGCTATGGAAATGTGCAGTCCCTTAAATAATACGTAACACCCAGGTTGGAAAAAAGCCTGGGCGCTGTCACTAAATAATTTCAGTTACAGGGTTATTTCAGGTGAAACAAGACTTTGACTTTACTATTCCCATTTTCTCCCAAAGCAGCAAAATTCCAGTGGATCCCCACTCTCCCTCAGCCAAAATCCTGGTCACTTGTTCGAAAAGTATCCAGTTGAAAAGCCTCTTTGAACTTGGTAGGGGTCCATTTTATTATCATTATTATAAAACTTTAGAGAAGAATGTGGCTTGCTTGGTATTTTTCTCAGGCCCACGTCTGAAGTAAAGGGATACAATACCAGTGTCTTTTTAAAGGTGCCAGATTTATCATCAGCATTTGTCTTGGCAAGGAAACACACACACACACACACACACACACACAGAGGCACACGCAGTTACATACGCATACATCCAGACAGCCATAGTAGTCTTCTCCAAAGGGAAAGAGCCTGTCCCTGTAGTTTAGACTGTTTGCAGCTGGGAACATAATATGGTAAAATGAAGACTGCATATCCCCCCTCACCCTCTCAAGCAGCCAAAGAAATCTTTGTCCAGCCCAGGTGTTGGCTGTGTCCTCTTCACTGACATCCTGTCTTGAATTATTCAGGCTCATTCATTATGTATCCCACACAGACACAATTAAATCGTTAACTTTTCCCCTCAAGAGAGCAGCAGAGCCCCCAGGGACTGGGGGACAGTAGTGCTGCTCCCTGCACAGAGCCGCCTGGTGGAGCTGATGGGAAGGGGAATGGTTTGCCAAGAGGCTCTGGGCTGGGGCCTCTCTGCTCTGAAAGTCACGACCCCACTGCCCTGCCACGTTATTTGACCGCAAAAGCAGCTCCCATGGAGATTTCCAGGGAAGGGGAGCTGAGGAAGTACCAAGCGATTCGAATTTAGTTTAGGGGTCTTGCATAAATTCCCTGAGGCACTTCAAATCCGCAGACAGACATTTTATTTTTGTGGTGAGCATGCATTTGGTTCCATTAGGTAGGAAGTTGTGAATGAACTCCAGATCTCCACCAAAGATCCCTGGCTGGGGTGGGTGGCGGGGGAGTCGGCAGTCTCAGCCTTATATCTTCCGGAGACTAGCAGTGAGATAATAACTAGGACTTTTTAACTCAAAAAGGTGTGCTTTTATGCTACTGTTCCTTCTCAGGATCTCAGGCAGTAACAAGTGGCTTATACGAAAAGAACTATTGCCAAGATGGTTCAGAGCATCTCTAGGAAGTGAAATGATGAAATTATAGCCAAGCTAGGTGTGTGTTGGGGATAAGAAGGTGAGAGAGAGAATCTTCCTTCCCTTTGTGACTCCCCTTGTCCTGATTCCTTACCACTGGAGGCCTGGAACCTCGTGCTGAAGAGTTTGACCAATTACGCGTACCAGCCAAATCAGTTATAGGTCACTCTCCACTGACCAAAGGCAATTTGGTGGCACTTTATAGATTCTCTGTGATAGGTAATGGTAGGCACCAAGAAGTTCAAAGTGGGAGAGTTTTAATTATTTTCCCCCTAAACTCACTAACCAGTTATAACCAAACTAGCTGTCAAACCAAATTTGTCACACACATGCACACACACAGAGATATTAACGTATGTAATTATTAGCAAGTAGCACAGAAAAAGCTCAGAGGACCTGTTCTTTGAGCTTAAGAACATCTTGGTGTTCTGTCCTTTAGGAGGATCTGGATCCACCTTCTAAAAAAGGTTCACTGAAGATAGACATGATGATGGCCCACTGTCAGAACTCAGTTATCCTTATGGTTGGTCCCATGTCCCTATATCCTCTAAACTGTCTTTTTCAACTGAGGCAATTTTGCCCCCACCCCCAAGGGACTTTATCAATGTCCAGAGACATTTTGGGGTTGACAAAACAGAAGGGGAGGAAGGGGGGTTTCTAATGGCATCTAGTGAGAAGAAACCAAGGATATTGTTAGACGTCGTACAATGCACAGGACAGCCCTCAAAACAAAGAATTACCTGGCCCAGGGTGAGAACCCCTGCTCAAAGCCAATGACTGGATGTAAGGCCTTTAGCCATTAATGCTTGGTTGTCAACCCTGTTGTAAAGCTACTGCCTTTGCTGGATTCCTATGCCCTCTAACCACAGAGGTGCAGATAAAGGACTGGTATCCAAGATCTACAAAGAACTTCTCAAACTCAATACACGAGAAACAAATAAACAAATCAAAATGGGCAGAAGATATGAACAGACACTTTTCCAATGAAGACATACAAATGGCTAACAGACACATGAAAAAATGTTCAAAATCATTAGCCATCAGGGAAATTCAAATCAAAACCACACTGAGATACCACCTTATGCCAGTTAGAATGGCAAAGATAGACAAGGCAAGAAACAACAATTGTTGGAGAGGATGTGGAGAAAGGGGATCCCTCCTACATTGTTGGTGGGAATGCAAGTTGGTACAGCCACTCTGGAAAACAGTGTGGAGGTCCCTTAAAAAGTTAAAAATTGAACTACCCTATGACCCAGCCATTGCACTACTGGGTGTTTACCCCAAAGATACAGACGTAGTAAAGAGAAGGGCCATATGCACCCCAATGTTCATAGCTGCATTGTCCACAATAGCCAAATCATGGAAGGAGCCGAGATGCCCTTCAACAGATGACTGGATTAAGAAGCTGTGGTCCATATATACAATGGAATATTACTCAGCTATCAGAAAGAACGAATTCTCAACATTTGCTGCAACATGGACGGCACTGGAGGAGATAATGCTAAGTGAAATAAGTCAAGCAGAGAAAGACAATTATCATATGATTTCTCTCATCTATGGAACATAAGAACTAGGATGATCGGTAGGGGAAGAAAGGGATAAAGAAGGGGGGGGTAATCAGAAAGGGGAATGAAACATGAGAGACTATGGACTATGAGAAACAAACTGAAGACTTCAGAGGGGAGGGGAATGGGGGAATGGGATAGACTGGTGATGGGGAGTAAGGAGGGCACGTATTGCACGGTGCACTGGGTGTTATACGCAACTAATGAAGCAACGAACTTTGCATCAGAATCCGGGGATGTACTGTATGGTGACTAACATAATATAATAATAATCAATCAATCAATAAATAAATAAATAAATAAAATATTTGAGCCTAGTCACATCTCTCAAATGCTCTAAGTCAATGTCCCTTCCAAATATCCATTATGCTGTTTAATAAAACTACAGTTACAGACAGATCGGTAATTAGCTGAAGTCTGGCGTTGAGCAGAGATTGGTGACAAACATGCTTATGATACTCACATCCCGAGTTTGTTTTTCTGATGTCCTCCCAGCAACCACACCGTTAAATGTGGGTCTCTGATTACGACGATAGTGATATATAGGATGTAAGTTTAGCTGGCACATGCACGCAATATCAAAACCTATGCTAAAATATTCTAGAGTATATTACAGACCTCTCATAGTTGTCTCTCAGTATGCGTGTGCTGAATGACCAGATAATGAATCTCAGGACTCAAGCTCAGATAATTTTTTAAGTGTCTTGTTTATAGTTGCACTGCTAGTTAGAGGCTGAGCAGAGACAAATTCAGGCGAACCTACTTACCTTAAGGAGAGTCCTGAAAGCATCTCCGTGGATGCAGATAAGACACAGTAAATCCCTAAAAGTAATTTATTGTTAGCATATAAATTTGGATTCACTTTTTGTTTATACTTCAATGATCTTAAAGTCCTTTCCCTAAAAATTATGAGCACCTATCAACTGTTAGGCTCACATGCACGAATGAAATCTCCAGCTAAGACAAAAGACTCATTTTACATCATAATTTCGATAACCTTTCCCTTCAAACTTCTACAAAAACTGCTAAGTGACTACTGTGCATAGAGTTTATGTTCCATGGCCCTCAATCTTTAGTTTTTATCCTTAATAGAGATGCCAACAAATGGTGGCCTTTTGGAGCAAAAAAACGAAGGCTATAAGTAAAGAACTCTAAAAAATACACAAGCTTTATTATGTCAGCATAGTTATGAAGAAAAGGAGGAGAATATGTTCTATTATTTGGATGGAAAAATGGTGAATCACAGTGCTCAAAGGGGCATTTTTCCACATGCCTTTTAGGACAAGTTGCCGCTTCATAGGTCCAGGGTTGGGAGTGGGCTATAGTATTCTGAGTATCCTGATAGGATTACCTAGGTTTACAGTAGCATTTGATCTTATCAAAATGGGGTACTTGAGAGGGAAAGAACGCTATTTATAACTATGCTGAAACAACAGTAAAACAGGCAAAATGGGACTCTGGGTCACTCTGAAACCCCAATCCTGAATCCATAGTTTTCGAAGGTATATGAGTGATAGCTCCCCGACAATAGAGGCAGACTCCCCAAACAAAGGGCAAAGGCTGAATCAGAACTGCAGGGAGCCATATGGAGAAGGGGGACAGGACCTGGACATTGCTGTGCAGGCTGCTCACGTCCCACGTTGCCTTGGACTGGCTTAAATGCGTCAGGGTGAAGGGACAGCACATCAGGGAAGTGAAGGATGAATACATGATGCGGTTTCACTCTCCAGCCCCATCCTTAGCTGCATTCATTTTTAGTATTTGCTTTCATTCTTTGCCTCTGATAACTTACAGTAATTTGCAAAGAAAGGCCATGTTAGTTGTGAAGACAGAAGGGAGATAGATCCATTAATGGAAAAACAACTTTTGCCGCTGAGGCTTACAAAAGTCACAATAAATTAGATGCCCTCGAAGCGGGACTTCATAGAACTTGGGAGGGAGCTGTGTTGGAGTCAGGCACAGAGTCATACGGGGAAGATGCAAATTAATTTTGAGTGGCATCACCCTGCAGTGGTGGGACACGCCTGGTTCTAATCCTGCCTCTGCCATATCACCAGCTACTTGGCGTTAGATAGAAGAATATACACTCCATGAGGTCAGGGGTTGTGCATATTTCGTTTATGAAGGTATCCCATGTGCCTAGAACAGTACCTGGCAGAACACAGGTGCACAGTAAAAAAAAAGGCGTTAGAGGAATAATCAGATAAGTCACCTCCATGCTTCAGTGTCTGCATCTATATAATGAATTATTCAGAGGAGTAAATTGGTTAGTACATGAAAAGGTCTTAGAATGGTGCCCAAAACATGCACAAAAATGGTAAGCTATCATTATTTATTATCAATGCGGTGTATGGGAGGAGGAAAGTTGGAGGAATTCATGTCATTTTCTCTCTCTACGTGGTGTTCTGAGTTCAGGATACAAGAATTTTTTTTTCATTAAAAGTAGTCAAATCATAGACACATTCAGATAAATAATCTTACTGGAAAGCAGAAGCTGGAATAAGGAATTCTTAAGATTTCAAGCACTCATTAGAGACATGACAGTTTATTTGCAAGAGTTAGATAATTCCAAATCACGAGACAGGATTTGGGCGAAGACTGTCTAAATGTTTAAGCTTAGAGGATGGTGGCTTTCTGGGAGGCCAAGGCCCTGTAGAACCTGCCTGATTTAAAACATTATCTTGACCTCATATTCTCGGCAAAACTCCTTTTCAAAGGAGAAATTTCAGTACACATAGAAACACCCAAAACGAGCGCAGGACACCTGTTAGTTGTGAGTGGAGGCACTTAAAGTCACTGGCCTAGATTCTGCCTCTCGGTCCACATTCTGGTCAGGCAAAATCAAACACTTAGCTTTCACTTTTGCGTGACGTATCATCCCACACACACCTCTCAACACATGTCCATTAGCCGTAAATGGTCCCAAATGTGGGCCTTTCTGAAGTGATAACAGCAGAGCTATTAAAACAGTGACAGATCCTAAAAATATCTGCTACTCCCTCCCCTCCTTCCACTGCTCCCTCCCACCCCGTTTCCTACCATCTTGAATAACTTAACTTCTCTCATTTGCTGGTAAATTAAAACTAATTGATCTTGGCTTATTTACCTTGCTTATCAAACAAAGAGTAAACATGCTGGTAAACCAAATAGCAACTAGAAAAAAGATAAATGATTAAAGGGGTGTTAATCATATTTTGTGACTCTTCTTTTCCAAAATAGTGCTCGTAGAGATCAGAACCTAAATTTGAAACTACTACGTGCTAGAAAAAAATATCCAAATCTAGTGGCATCCCGTGTGCTTTTAGAGTTATAAAATGTTTAAGTTGGAATGGTTATTGGAATACAAAATATTCCAACCACCTCTCAACCGTGTATTCATTCATGCGTTACTTCATCCAATGTTTATTGAGTACCTACTATAAGCCAAGCATGTACTAAGCTTTGGTAGCATAAAGCTAAGCACAACACAGACTTGACCTCTAGCAATGAACTATCTAGAGCAGGAGTCTGTAAACTTCTTCTGTAAAAGCCAGAAAGTAAATATTTTTGGCTCTACAGACCGCATGGTCTCTGTCATAGCTACTCAGCCTTCCATTTTAGTGCAAAAGCAGCCAGAGACAACGTGTAAACAAATAAGGTATGACGGTCTTCCATTAAAATCTTATTTATGAACGCTGAAATTTGAATTTTATATAATTTTCTCATGTCAAAAATAATCATTCTTTTGACTTTTTTCCAACTATTTCAACATGTAAAAACCAACTCACAAATTGTACAGAACCAGGCAATAGAAATGTTTGGCCTACAGGCCGTAATTCATCAATTGCTGGTCTAGAGGGGAAAAAATATAAGAAATCATAACCTGCTAATTGGTAACCTCAATAAGGTAAAAAAAGTATTGTGATTAGATGTCCATGTGGACCTGTAATTTCTACTGTAGTGAAAGAATATAGGAAAGTGAACCTTCACTTAGCACCTTTGGCTTCCTAAAATCATACTTAGGATATCTCAGATGCTTCTGTGCCCCTCTCCACCTCCATCCCCAAGTGAGGTCCTTGTATATCAGCCGGTGGGTTTGAGATCGTCCAGGTGGTTAGGGACACTTGCCTCAAGGCAGAGAAATCTTGAAGAGTTTGGATAATATCTGATACCATAATGAATTGGGAGTATGGAGAATGTAATATGAATGAAAATTTTAATTGGCCTGGGACTTTCAGAATTTTCATTTTGACCAAGGAATCAAAGACCCTGGGCTAAGATCTCATGATTGACAGGCCCTAGGATAATAGGAAATGTATTCAAATTAGGAATATAAAGAAGGAGAATATCCTCCTCAGGAGCGGGTGCAGGGATTTGGGAATAGAGAGTAGGATTTGAAGTAGGTCCCAACAGGAAATGTTTAAGGACAAATAAAAACTGGCCTTGGTATTTTCAGCAGTGACAATACCCTAGCGATTTGGGATAACCTCAGATAATTCAGCCTTTCTGGAGTGAAGTATGTGTGACCGAAAGTTTGAGGAAGAGTGGGCTAGAGGCAAAGCGTGAAGGGTCTTCAGTAACATGACATCTGGACCCGAGGAGAGATCCAAGAGGGTTTCAAGCAGGATAAAGGCATGATCAGATCAGATCTGTGTTAAAATGGTTAACTCTGGTCACAAGGGAGACAATGGCATCAAATGAGAATCAGAGACATGACAACTTGCCTGAGGTCACAGAATTAATTAGAGGAGAAGAAACACACACATACACATCCGTGAAAGATTAAAAACAGAAGGTGCTGATACCTCCGCTAGCACATTCCATTGATAAGATTTGTTCTCTGTTCTCTAGCCCTGATCACAAAGAAGGACCTTCAAGTAAAAGATGATAGTGCTGATTCACTCTCTGTAAGACTCCTACTTTGAATAATTTCTCTAAATAGCTAAATATATTTGCCAAGAACCATGCCTTCTTGTACCCTCCTCCTAGCTGGTAACATTTGAATATGAAGGGACTATGGGAAAACAACAAAGGACAGCAGTCTGCCTTCAGGTCAGACCTACTCCTAATGCCTTATACACACCAGCAAAAGTTACTGTGAAAAATTAGGGGACTCTAGGAAAAAAGTTTTTTAATATTAGTCATTCATTAATTATTGTCTGTTCCCCTCATAACTGTGCTTCTTTGTCTGCCATCTGAATCGACAATACAGGGTATGAAAGCTAAAGGGAAAGAGCACTGAGTGTGCACCTGCCCTATCCCTTTACACATTTTTGTTACATACGTTCTTTCTGTATTTTCTCTCATGGAACCTTAAAAATATTGGTAAAGTTGATGATCAAATTCATTATGCTCCATCCCCAGCATTTTGCCAGGTTGGACTGGCTTGGCAGATGTGGGGGAGAGGAAGCTAGGGACCGGATGGAGGGTTACTCTCCAAGGGATGTCAGGATGTCCTAATGGAAACAGAAATCCAAAAGTCTGCAGCAAGAGGAGAAAGAATTCAAACTTCGGGCATTCATCATAAACCCCCTCTCTGCTCCATATAAAAAGAATAAAGAAGGAAATGTTGCCTGAAGCACAAGTTAGGGAACTTTCTTTTTTTTAATTTTTTAATTTAAATTCAATTTAACTAACATGTAGTGTATTATTAGTTTCAGAGGTAGAATTTAGTGATTCATCAGTTGTATATAACACCCAGCGCTCATTACATCAAGTGCCCTCCTTAATGCCCATCACCCAGTTACCCCATCCCCCCATGCACCTCCCCTCCAGCAACCCTCAGTTTGTTTCCTATCATTAAGTCTCTTATGGTTTGCCTCCCTCTCTGTTTTTGTTTTATTTTATTTTTCCTTCCCTTCCCCTATGTTCATCTATTTTGTTTCTCAAATTCCACATATGAGTGAAATCATATGGCATTTATCTTTCTCTGACTGACTCATTTCACTTAGCATAACACCCCCTGGTTCCATCCATGTTGTTGCAAATGGCAAGACTTCATTCTCTATGATGGCTGAGTAATATTTATATATATACATATGGAGAGAGAGAGAGAGAGAGATGGCACATCTTGTTTATCCATTCATCTGTTGATGGACATCTGGGCTCTTTCCATATTTTGCTATTGTGTACTCTGTTGCTTTAAACATTGGAGTGCATGTGCCCCTTCAAATCACTACGTTTGTATCCTTTGGGTAAATACCTAATAGTGCAGTTGCTGGGTTATAGTGTAGCTTTAGTTTTAGCTTTTTGAGGAGCCTCCATACTGTTCTCCAGAGTGGCTAAACCAGTTTGCATTCCCACCAGCGGCGTAAGAAAGTTCCCCTTCCTCTGCATCCTTGCCAACATCTGCTGTTTCCTGACTTGTTGATTTTAGCTATTCTGACGGGTGTAAAGTGGTATCTCACTGTGGTTTTGATTTGTATTTCCCTGATGCCGAGAGATGTTGAGCATTTTTTCATGTATCTATTGGCCATTTGTATGTCTTCTTTGGAGAAATGTCTGTTTATATCTTTTGCCCACTTCTTAACTGGATTTTTTTGTTTTTTGGGTGTTGAGTTTGATAAGTTCTTTATAGAATAATTTGGATACTAGCCGTTAGGAAACTTTCTTGTATTTTTATAAGAAATATAGATCTGTGACATACCGTGTAAGAGAGTGTTCTCACCAACTTGACGGCCAGCCCCCTAGCGTTCCATCCCACTAAGCTGTTGCCTGTAAACTCTTCAAAAGCTGCCACCATGTTTTTGATAAGCCAAGAGGAGAATCAAATGGTAAGATGCATCCCAAGGTCTCCATCTGCTTAGTTGGGAAAGAAAGATTTATGGAAACTCAGCGTATCTTCTAGCATCTCAGCTTCATTGGAGTCCCACTACTGGAACTTTGTGCTTATAGACTACCTTGGCTTGAATAACCGGGAACACCACAGGTGATGGATAGTTTTATTCCCACTTTACCGAATGCCCAAAATCACCTGGCTACTAAGTGGCAACCTAGGTCTAGTTGATTTCAAATTCCATACTGTCTTCAGTTGGTCACACTGGGTCCAACTCAACTGAAGTAAAAAGTGACAACTAATTGTATAAGAAGCAGACTTGGGAACCACACATATCCCAGGCAATACTCTGAAGACTGTCATTATTCGATGTATGTAATAGGGTTGTGAAGGAATACCCCACCAGGAGCCCAAGAAGCTGCGGTGGTCCATCAGTCATATAGCCCATTGTTCTGCATCTCCGCTCAGAGAAATGGAAGCGTCCCCAAGGGATGCTCCATCTGGAGGGCCACCAAGGCCAGACAACTTGAACTTTTCTTTCTCCCCCTTCATTCACCCCACAGGCACCCAGTCCCTTCCTCAGACCCAGTGGAGCCAGAAGGTTTCAAATGAGCCATGGGAGGAAGGCGCATTATTAAGAAACTGGAAAGCAGAGTGGATTCTGACCAAAAGGCAACTCCCCCAAATGTAGCATGTTCCAAAATAGGAACGACTGAAAAGTCGAAATAAGTGTGGGAAAACCCAGAAGTTCTGAAAAATGTCTACATTTAAGAGAGGTTTGAGGCTATCAGGAATTTTCCATCATTGCTCACTTGTGACTTACCCAGAGACATGGATGGGGCTAAGAATCTAAGATGATTTTCACTCCTGTCCAGACCTTTGTTTCTTCTAGACTTTACATGTCTTGGAGACATGGAAGCATGAACTAATCGACATGGAATTACTTACGATAATAGTTTCCAGAGCGATTACATTACTTTTGGATTCTAAACACAGGTTTTGTTTCTAAAAGAAAACTACATTGTTTGTTTCTAATACTTGCTTTTTTTTTTTTTTTTACACTTGTCTGGAGTTTCTCCATGGAAGGCGGCAGTAGCAATGTTATTTTTCCTAAATAAAAAGCATCCAAAGGACCATTTAGCAACTTATAGTGCATAAATATAACCACATTAATAAATGTATAAGTGTAGTCCTACAGTCCCTGCATCTCAGTGGGAGAAACAGAACATACCAGCCTATAAATAACGATGTGGTTTTCTTCTGTTATCTTTTACACAGATTACTGGCTGTCTTCTAACATTCAAATAATACATTCTCTATGCAAGGCATTTAGAAAATACCAAAAAAATAGAATATAATTACTCAAGTCATCTAAGTACTGCTAAGAAATTTTTTTTCTTTTTCTCTCTCTCGATAGATAGAAACGTAGATAACTACATGTATCTAGATATACAGATGTACATACATACACATATGTATTTTATGTACTGTTTTTACTTAAAATGTCTTTAATTTCATTCCTATTTTGATGACTGAACTAAAATCCGTTGTATAATCTCACATAAATGAGCAATTTGAGCATACATTGCTATCTGCCTCTTTGCAGACAGATTCTTTATTATAGGATATCAGATGTCAGTTGTTGAGTTATAAAACACTTAAAGATACTAATACCTATTGCCAAAGTGCACTGTTTGCAATTTCATGTGGTTTACAAAATAACAGTCCTCGCAGCAGCCTTGACAGCATTGTTACCTATTTTTTCAAAATCATTTGTTTTCAAAGGAGGTGAGTATTTTAATTTGTATGTCTTTACCAAAATTCTTCCACATTTTCATTCACAATTTCAATCTAGGGTAAGTCCTCATACTTTAATCAATCAGAATGGATTTCATGTGACATTGACTAACTACATTGACATTGGCTCCCTGGGATCTTTTCTGTTCCTCGGATCTGATTGTCTGTTTGGTGAGTCCTTGCAAAGACCAAGGCTGAGCTCCCAATTTATGTTCTCTAAAAACCCCAAAGGGCAGAAAAGTACCATGAGGAAAAGGTATCATTATGCCCATGTGAGACAACCAACTTCCTCTGTTCTGTGGCCTCAAGTAGCCATTTTAACCCTGGTCATCTGTTCTGCTGATAGGAACCCTGGGAGGCTGGATAGGAGGGTCTGCAGATTGTTCAATTACTCATTCATTTTATTTGCAATCTCAAATGCCGTGCCCATGTGCAGGAGGGACTTGGTACATGTTTGTCTAGTGACTGAATCATCTTGACTCTTTCCCCCTATTTGATAAATGCAGGGTCTGGTAGTAGAAACATACACATAAACCAAGAATGACATGTGAGAAGTGCTGTCAGAGATTTGGCACATACCAGAGAAGGCTGTGTGGCTCACACATTGAGGCTCACGCATAACAGATAATATAATAATCCAGCTGCGTGAGAAGGGGAGCAGCTGTGAAGATGAGGCTAAAGGAGCTTTCAGGCAGAAAACACAGAATGTGCAGAGATCACAGTGCTTCAGAAGCTCTGCAGTTTGGGGTGAACAGAATATAATGCTAAGGGTGAGAGAGTGAATAAACGTAAGACTGGAAGGAAGCAGGGAGAGAAGATAGTGAGGAGCCTTACTGCTCACACTAAGGAATCTGGATTTCTCCCGAAGATGACTGGAAGCACCTGATAGATTTGAGCAGCAGGATTGAAGTTTACTCTGGCACCAGCCTACAGAGTGGATAAGAGGGAAAAGCAACTGGAACCTGGGGGTCAGAAAGACCTGAGTTACAGGTAAAGGTGGATCCATTAACAGACACCACGCAAAATAATGGATAAATGGAAGAAGCTTGTAGTAGATGGATGGGTAGGTAGACGTGGCTTAGGAGAGAGGTAGACAGGCAGGGCAGATTTAGACCTTGAAGTTACCTGCGAGTTACAGGGAAAGACAGCTTAACCTCCCAATGTCCAATGAAGCAAGACCAATCCATCCAAGCCAGTATGGATAATGATAACTAATAATGAGAAATGTCTAAGTTTTGTACATGTTTATAGTGCTCAGAGCTGGATAATGAGATTTCAGTGATTTTTAATGATCTACTTTTTATTTTTGTATGTATTTTACTTTACATTATAAGCATATAAATATTATTTTATATGTGTTTTTAATAGTTCTGCAATGATGTATGTATATAACCAAAAATGTCAGTTTTATAGAACTAAAAGCAAAGAGGGAAATAATTATGGCTACCATTTGTTGTATCTACTGGTAGGTTTTACACAATATCCAGGGTTTTACATATGTTTCTAAATCTCATGACAATCCTATGAGGTACTTGCTACACTCAGAAAAAGGAAAGAACCGTCTAAGTGCACAAACTAGTGTGGTAAATTACAAAACCCAATTCTCTCCACCTCCCTATATCCACAGCCTTGGCAGTGTGACTTTTAAGCTCCTCTCACTAGGAAGTTGAGTCTGTTTCCCACCTCTTGACTTTCAGCTAGTCTTCTGACTTTCTTTGGCTGAGAGAATATGGGAGGTGTGATGTTGTCACAGTTCAGATCTTGGGCTTTGAGATCCATTGGACACCTCTACCCCGCCAGTAAGGGCAGGCTAGAATGCCGGACAGTGAGAGACCACGTCCCAGCCACATCCATCATCCCAGCCAGCGGCCAACCAACTGTTAACCATCAGACATGGGAGCAAGGCCATCCTAGACCAGGGTGACCGTGGCTGACCTGCAAGTTGACAAGACTCCCAAGTAAGCCCAGCCAAGATCGGGTAAACTGGCCAAAATCAGCAGAACTGCCCAGCCGACCCATATATGATGGTTGTTGCTTTGAGACACTTACGTTGGGGCATTTTGTTACACATCACTGATACAATAGAAAGTGGAAGAGCTGAGATTTGAACCCAGGTCTAGGCTTCCCCATGTGTCTCCAGGGCATCCTCTGTCTCCATAAGGAGTTAGTGACCTCTCTGAGGCTTTATGCCTAATTCTCTTTGCCTGCCTCTCCTCCGCAAGAGCTTTTAATAGGAAGGCACTCGTTCTGTCTCCGTCCAAGATCTAGTTTCGGTCACTGTACTTAAATTTGTAGACTCCTCCAGGACTGACCAGTGTGTTTTGTTTTGAATAATTTGTCGATATGATTAAGCTGCTGGAATGGAGAGTTTCTATACCTTTATTCGCTAGTAAAAATAGAATGAACCTAAGAATATATTTTAAGACTACATGCCACCTTCACATATTTTATCTGGTTTTATATTTATATTACTACGAGGTTAAAAAAAGTATCGTTATACCAATTTTACAGGTAAAACAAGCAAAACAAACACAAATCAAGACTGGGATAGATACAGAGTACTTGTCTGGGATCAAGCCGTGAATCAGACACCCTGTCTGCAAGCTCAGCCTGACCTTACCACCAGACCATGAAATCTAGATTCTGACCCAGAATTATTTAATCCAGCTGTGAGACTTAGGAGGCCATTTAACATGCTGGCTTTCTAGTTAAAAATAACAATCCATTTCCTATTGGATTTCAAACACTGCTGGTTTAACCAGCACTGTCCATTGTCCCCAGAAGTGTAAGGGAGATGATCAGCCCTCAGAGTATAACCTCCACAAGGGCAGGCCATTGTCTCAATGATTGCCGCTGGATCCCCAGTACACAAGAGGCACACAACATGGAATAAACAAGTGAGGGTATTAAGCACATGGGTGCTAAATTCTTAAAAGAATCACTTAATCTCACACAGTTTTACTTCTTGCAAATTTCCTCACTCTACAGATGAAGCATGAAGAATCTGGGTTTTGCATTCCTTCCTGAAGTAACTCAGCGAATAAGTGGCAGAGTCAAATTTTGAACCCAGGATTGTTAAGGTCAAAATGCATGCATTTTTTCCTGATCACCCTTCCTTCTTCCCCGAGTAGCAGATCTGCTTGCCTGACAACAATCCCTAGGCTTAGATTGCTACATGAGTGGCCTCAAGCAGCTATCTCTATCAGTGATTAAAAATGAGGAAACAGGCTTCGGCTAAAGCAGAATAAACATAGTAGATGTTAATTTAAAGGGAACTTTCAGATTGTTAAATTTTGGAGCCATCAGGGTATGCTGCAAATTAAATTGCGATTTTCTGATTTATGGTTTGATTCCACAGGGAAACCATTTTGGAGGTACCATTGCCTATGTGATTGCACCAGGGAATTTGTGATCATTTCACAAAATGCCAGAGTATGACTGTAAGGGCCAGATCATTCCCATTTTGCCTCTTGATTTGCTCTTCATCCAGGCCTTTCCTAACATAGCGTGAACACAAAGGTCAATTTCCTGCAGTCAATTTGAAAAAGGCCAACTTTCAATTAACTTTGCAAAAGGGGTCAGAGGTGATGTGGAGAAATAAAACCCACAAGTAATGTAAAACACCCATTTCAGCTCTGAGCTCAAATAGCCACTTCTAACCAAATGCTGACCGGAGCTGCTAACCAGTACTAACGCAGATAAATTTGCAATCTGTTGCTCAAATGTCATCATTCCTGCTATCCACCTTGGGTAGACAGATCAATAAGGGAAAAGTTGTAAGACTAGCAACTGGAAAGAGAAGGAAAAAAACAGAGAAAGGGATACCAGCATAATATGCAAGCTAAATATTATTATTAAAGTAATTTAGAATTTACTAGATTCTTTCCTTCAACCCCAAATAGACATGGAAGTTTTTCTACTCATCTTTAATTGCCCTTCCACTCCTGCTGATGAACCAACATTTCTTGTGCCAAGCAGAGGACTCTGAACCGTTGAGAGGCTATCCTTCCGTCTCACCCTGTGGAGTGGCCCCTTAAATCCAAACCAGACGGTGGAGAGGCTCACTGTGGTCTACTAAAATTCAACCCCAAGTGCTTATTAAACCCCTAACTATCGACATAGGACAATACGAAGGACTCTTCAGTATGTTGTGCTCTCTAGGGAATGGTTCATTCAGCCTTCTCCAGTAAGGGACACAAAGCCAGGGGGGAGGGGGCGTCAGGGAAAGGCACCATTCCACCTTTGATACAGATCCCTGTAATCAAAACCATATTCGGCCAGCTCAGTCTTACCTCCAAACTCCCCCTAAGTTGCTATAAACATTGGCAGACAATGCATATAATTAAGGTGGACTATGTTCTCATAAATGTGTGTTTCTGTCTGCTAATTTTTTTCGCGAATATTAGAAGATGTCCTGTGGTCAGTCCAGAGAACAGCAGCAGGGATCCCTAAATCCCCACTGAGAAGCAGCTCAGGAGCGTGGCACCATGACAGTGCTGAACCATGCAGCCGCAGCCTTGGGAAGCGTAGAAAGATGGAGCTTAGGATATGTTTTCCAGCCTTAATTGTCCAAGCGTGGGCTCGGCGTAACGGTGACATGATCAAGCTTCCCCCTCTTGCTATAAAGAAACACTGAGAGACTGTGTGCATTGTTGTCTTTCAGTACCAAAGGGGGAAGTGGGCGAAAGAAAGTAAGAGTGTTCTGGCACCAGAATAATTTCTCCATTACCTCAATTAGTTCCAATGATGTGGAAAAGTTCTGTCTGGAGAAATCAAACTAAACGTAAAATCACTGAAGTGCCAGTGGTGGCGGCGGTAGGTGTTGATACAGGCATTAGTCAGCAATACTGATGGCAATGAAGTCACTCCAACAGCCCTGTCGCTGGAACCCGGGCAGAGAAATCAACTCATTAGATCACCCCCTTTAGTGAAGCATGTGGTTTTCAATGTGGCACCAATGCAACCTGGCACCCACCACAAGATTTAGCTGTCTGCCCTTGGAAGGCACAATTTACTAAGGTGTCTGGTAAAGAAATCTGGGTAAGTTATTATTATTTTCTGCAGAAACATAAATAAGTCCTCTTTCTTAAGAGCCACATTAGCCCGCAGTTATGAGATGTTGAATTTTCTTCAGGGAGGTAACGGGTTCTCTGTGGCTGTAGAGCAGAGCATGGAGACAACTAAAAGGCAGAGACTATCAGAGATTTGGACGCAGCACAGGGAAGAATTTATAATGCTTGAAGCTGGCAATAAGGTTCTCATGTGTGATAGATATGAAGCTCACCCATTGGGTGGTCAGCGAAGGCTGGGTCACAACCTGCCAGGGGTAATACAGGGAGAATTCTTGCACTGAATGGGTCATTGACTTATGTAAAAATTTCTTTCTCCAGTTAAGATCCAGCTAGCAGAAGGAGATGAGAGACCAAAAGCCATTAAAAAAAAAAAAAAACCCTCTAGACTCTCAAAAGATATTTTGTCATATACAGAGTTATATTGAAATCATACATTTTCCTTACTGTTTGGAAGAATTGATAAAAATGGAGATGCTCTATGATGGGTTGAATAACTTTATCAGTAGTGAATTTTTCCCTCCCAGTGTAACTACAGCCTTCTTCAAGCACTTCTTTTGATAAAAGGGTAATGATCACAGCATGCAGATGGTTGGATGGCTAGGTAGGTAGGTAGGAGGATGGATGGATAGATAGATAGATAGATAGATAGATAGATAGATAGATAGATAGATGATAGACAGATAGATAGATAGAATATATTGTCCACTTTCTGTGTGGTCGATGACTTTATCATATCTACCACAAAAAAGCAGACTTGGGTATTATTCCCAGTTTATATAACTGAGGAAACTGAGTCTCAAAGAAGTTGAATAACTTGCCCAAAATCACATAGCTAGAAAGTGACAGAAACAGGATTAAGATCAAGAATGGAGTTAGTCCCAGCTCCACCCACCCTCTCAGACTGCTCTGCAAACCTGAGCCAGGGCATGGCTTATCCTGCTTTGAATGACTTGAGTATTAAGACCAACATCAAGGAGGGGTAGAGGCCCCTATTTCTTTATATATCATTGTGTAGAGATGGTAACTAATAAATGGCTGATTGATAGGAGCGTTTAAAATGTCTCCTCAAAATGATTTTCCCTTTTGCAGGGTGACAGGGTACATACCAATCTAACTACTGACAAAGCTGGAATTTCACACCCCACTAGGAAGCCAGAGCCACTTGGCTTCAGCCCAGTCCCTGAAAATTAGAAGAGTAGTTAACAATGGCATGAGCCCCCAGGGCGTATTGTTCAGGGAGCCAAGTTCAGAATTATTCATGACTGTGTTGGAACCTCAATGACTAGAAGCATCCTCTTCTCCCGGCAAGTCTAAAATTTTATAAGATAGATGAGAGTGATGAAAATATTACTCCTCCACATGGGGATTTCAGCAACATGGAGGTGTTTTTGAAAATGCCATTTGAATTTTCCGGTTCCTAAAAAGAGACTGGCTCTTAACAGCTTGACATAAACTAGGGCCCTGTGCAGGGATCCAAGTTAGAAAGAGTCCCTCACCTGTGGTTTTTCCTCTGATTCCAAACTTTGTGTTCATGTATACTTGTCCATCCTACTCGTCTTCATAATGCTATCCTTCAAATTACAAAAGGCAAGTCTTTATGAGTGAGAACAATAGTTAAGTAACCATCCTACTGTACATCCCTGCATAGAAAATTCCATACAGCCCATCAAGAAGGGGCTATTTTAATTAGCGTTTAGACTGAAAACTTCATTGTCTACATCAGCGTTGGGACAGGGATTGCAAAAATAAACAAAAGCGGCAGACAAACTGGAAACGTCACACCAGGCTTTGATGTCCATATCCTCCTATACCAGCTCTTTCCCTACAGTCATGTTGAGGGCATCACAGCAAGTTTCATTACAGATACTAAAATATCTTAAGCTCTTTCTACATTGGTCTCATCACCCCTCAAAGTCGTGAACAAGAACCACATCATGATGAAGAGCTTGGATGCTCTCCATTAAAGAAGAACCTAGACTGCATCCAAGACTCTGCCCCTGTGTGATCTCGGGCGAGTGATTTAACCTCTCAGAGCGTCTGCAGTGAGGGTTATAACAGTGTACCTTTCATTAGGCTGTGGAGGGTAATAAATGGGGTACGTATTCAAAAGCACCCAGCACAGTGCCTGGCACAGAGTGAAGGCTGGTACAAATGTGCGCTGTTAACATGGTTATATTTTCTTCTGCAAATAGTTTGTGTTGAACACTCAGTAGAAGCTCAGTCTAAAAGTGATAATTTGTAACACGAGGGAGAGACAGTAATCGCAAATTGCACTACACTGACTACACTGAAGAGTGATTCTGGGAGTTTTAAATTATTTTATTTTTTAAAAAGTGTCTGCCTTGTTACATAATCCTTTCCCTGCCTTTCTTATTCCCCTATTTTATACTTTGCCCAAAGAATCATTTAGTGTTCCAAAATATTAGACTCTTATAGGTATTCAGAAGCCCCAGGAGAAATGGAATACATTTACAGACCCATAAACATCTAAATTAGTGCTATAAATGGGAAATATAGTCTATAGTTGGACAGTGCCCAATACATAATATGTTGTGGCATAGAAGAGACTTCCTTTTTGGTGGCTGGAAAATCTATTTGCTCTAAGTATTCAATTTTAAAATGGATAATAAAAATAAATAATAGGCATGCTTCTGCTTAAATTGCACCTTTCATGGGAGATCTCAAAGAGTTTTTCAACTGTTAATTTATGACCCCTGGGGAAAGGTAGGTGGCAAGTAATATCTTTTTTCCTCACATGGAGAAACAGACATAAAAGAGGCCCAAGTGACTTGTCCAGGGACACAAGGCGAGCCCTGGCTTTAAGCAAACCATCCCAAAGAAAACACAAATGCAGAGATACTCTCTTTAAATGATTAAAACCTGCATTATTTCCCTATAAAACCTGAGCTGAATGCTAATAACATGGGTTGTGTAACCATCATACAACCCACACTACTTTCATTAGTATATTGGCTATCTCTTCCTGCAAACCACCACAAAACCTTAATAGTGCATATTGGTAAGTATTTATTCTTGCTCATGCATCTGCAGGTTGGCTGGTTGTTGAGTCTCTAGGCCAGGGTCAAGGCTGAGCTCAACTGCACAGCCCAAGACGAAGATTAAGTCTGGATCTTCTCCCTGTGTCTACGTGGAGCAGGCATCTAACCACAGCATAATCATCTCCTGGCAATGGTGAAGGAACAAGAGAAGAAACCCCGACCATGTAAGTAAACCATGCCATTTCTATAAATCCTCACCTGGCATGGATTTCTGTTAATCCACACAAGTCAATGACGAGTTCAGGTGGAAGGGTGGGGAAGCTGAAATGACACATGGCCATACCCCAGATGAATTTCCTTGAAATTACCCCCCCCCATGGAAGTGAGAGAAGGAAGTAAATACTCTCAAACAGTAATATAATCTACTATAATCAGCATTTATGATTAACATTGCAGACATTTTGTATGGGCTAACCTTTGAAACTCTGGCTGTTCCACATGCTTCTATAACTTCTCCTGGACCACTGACCTGATCCTGGCTTGGAAGGGTGCTATTTAAATGAAACAACGAATACCTCTTGTCACTTACTAGTATCTCCTTGGTACCTAATTAAAGAGACCAATCAGATTTAAGAGGAAAGTGCCTGATAAGGACATAATCCTGATTTATTTAGATGAAATCATATAGGGTAGAGCGATGTAAATAATTTGAGCTGATTTGAGCTTATTTTTGATCTGTTCGCAGACGCTGAATAGTCCCTGAGATTTCCAAGGAACCAGGAATGTTTGACATCTATAAAATGTGCAATGGAATATCTTTAGCATTTTGATGCTTATTGCAGATGAGGTCCTGTTAACTAACAGTTCTACCCCCACAATGCCTCAAAACTCAAACACTCCAGGAGGTCACGTGAGGATTCTTCCTGGTCTGCAGCATCCTGGAATCAATCTGAATTCCCTGAAGATCAGTACATGCTAGCACTCTACTCCTCCAATACTCAGTTTGCTTCTCAACCTAGACCAAAATTTCCAACTTGAGTATTCACTGAGGATGAGACACACTCTCTCTCTTTCTCTTCATGCTATGCAGACCTAAAGAAAAATAAAGGATTAGGGTCCAGTCTAATCTGAATATTCTACACAGAGATGAGATTTAAGAAATTGTCATCATTTTATACAACTAGTAATATGAAAGACTTCAATGCATGGCAAGGCCCAGTGGTGTAGCCTGGCTCTAGAGGCAAAACAGAGAAACCAGTTGTCCCTTTGACACTACTTTGAAGAACATCTTTCTCTCCAAGTTAGCCAAGTCCTCTCCATGTCACTGCCAACCCCTGCCTTCAGGCTCTATCTGAATCACTTTCCTTTCTGGTTAAATCTGTGGATTCCTGCGGGGAGAAGAGTGGCTCCCACTGGCTCAGGACTATTTCTCCAGGTTATATATGTCACAATTTTCCATGCCTTTAACAAGACTCAATTAAAAATTAATCGGTCCAGCATGGCAATTTGAGAGGTAATTGTTTCTTTTCCTGACTCCATGGCCATAGGCAAAAAGCACACCCAGAACCTAAATTAATCATCTAATTGGGATTTTTCCATACTCCAGCCAGTCAGCCTTCCAGGGGTCCCAGCAATGTGCTGCCTGACCTCAGTAATTAGATTGCCCCAGTGTCCACTCTGTGGGCTTTCTGCCTTACTTTCCCTTCCAAGCCCCTTCAGTAAAATGGAAAATAGCCATATAGGCTGTTTACCTGGGCCCTCTTCAATGACCAACAGCCTTTATCTTCAGAAGAGGAAATACTGGAAATAGGGGCAGGTTAATATATTCAACATGGTTTGTAATAGCAGAAGTCAATTTCAGCCTAACAGCAATCTTGGATTGGTGAAATAAAAGTATAGTCTTTTCATATAACATGTAGCAATGCAGCTAAAAAAGCAGTGAGGAAATGCTATGATTTCATAGGTCTTTAGGTCAAACCATACACATTCTCACTTAACATGTACAGCAGTGCTGCAAGTTGTGAATGTAATTATCTCTTTTTTTCTTTTTTTTTAAACAGATGAATATATTGAGCAGGAAAAGAAACTAGGTTAATACCAGGGGTATTTGTGTTGATTCATAGTAGCTAACACACACATTACCTTTATAGTTTTGACAGAAGACACACATTTTGTTGACTCTTCTGTAATTTAAGGTTAATAGCATTTTTTTTGTTTCTCTAGAAAAAGAACATAAAAGCCTATATTTTATTGTTCTATATTTTAAACCCTGGCATGAGTTTTATATTTTCCTAAAGAGATGGTATAAAGGAGTCTAAGTATCTTTTTTTCCTTAAGTTTCTACCTGCAAAAAATTAATTGAAATGTTTCACCATATCTTTCCCATAGATTTATCCATCATACACTAATGACCATAAATTAAAAAAAAAAAAAAAGATTTGGAACTATATTTAAGTGGAAGATAATTCCTTCCATAGTGGATATTCAGAAGACCAGCCAATGTTTGAGACTCTTAAAATGGGACTTAAGTTCTCTCTCCTCCATGACCATAAACATTTATCTTCATCATGCAGTGTTCGGAGTACATACAAAATATAAATTTATATATTCTTGCAAACTTCTGCTATTTATTTATGAAGACTTTGAATCACCAAAGACATACTTGTCACCTGGTAGGTAATTAAGAATTTAATTTTAATTGAATTGACCTGACCATATCCTTCAGTTTCAAGCCAGTATCTTTAGATGATGCCAGTGACATATGTGTTTTGTGAACTATATAATAGCATACACATATTAGATATAAATATTGTTAATAATGGAAATGATGTATCTGTATTGGCAATTAATAGTATGAAAGAGTTATTCTTACCTAGCCATTAGGATTTTATCTGCCAATGCAGCCAGTCTCTTCACAGCAGTAAATGTAGCATCGATGACACCGTTTTCTTATGGTTTCGTAGTTGTATGAAGTTGTGGCTCAGTCAGTTAAGCATCTGCCTTTGGCTCAGGTCATGATCCCAGGATTCCTGGCATTGCGCCCCACGGCTGGCTCCCTGCTCAGTGGGGAGTTTGCTTCTCCCCCTCCCTTTGCCTCTCTCCCCTGCTCATGTTCTCTCTTTCTCTCAAATAAATAAATAAAATCATAAAAAATATAGTTGTATGAAATTGATGAAGGCCACCGTTTTAATTTCTCTGAGATTACTTGTAGGTATATAAAGAATAGTACCAATACTCTTTCAAAAATCTTTGGAGTATACTCCAAAGAAGTGAATAAGTAAGAAAGTGGGTAAGTTTTTTTGATACTTGAATCTTCACTTTGGACCTATCAGTCCAAGACCCTTGTTCCGTTAGTAAAGGATACTGGCTCTAGCACAAAACAATTAAAGCCACGCTTCTTCATCCCACAAGACACATTTTTCAAACAGTTAATTCTGCCTCATCTCAATCTTTAATAAGACAAACACGTAATACCTATACTGACAAAGAGCAGGAATATCGCACTTAGTGTACTCACGGTAGTCGAATGGTGCTTAGAAGTTTCGACAATATCCGCTTTACACGTATATGGAAGGCGAGGACAAACCTTCAGTTTATCTTACTTAATGTGCTCTGTAAAAATTCAGCGTTCACATCGTCAGTTCACAGACCCTATCTGAACATAATAAAGTTATTTACACAGCTGCTAATGGCATTTTAGAGGCAGCGTTGTTATGATTCTTTCAACTACCTGTGAATCATAACAGTCCAGAGCTTTATTAGCTATCTCCAGGCAAAGCATCTCCCCAGAGAGAAGAATTTGCAGCAAGCAGGAAGCCCTCGCTCCTTCACATTCGTATCAGGAAAACTGAAGAGGGCTCCCAAAGACCTCTGACCTTTTCTCCATGGCTGAGGTTGCCTTGGGGGCTCTTTCTCATGGAGAAGGATCCACCAGCTTACTTTCCCCTTTCTCCTTCCTCCCTCCCTGGCCAGCCTCACCTGTGATCACCCAGGGTCGGAAGAGACGAAAGCCCTCCCCGGGCTCTGATAACAGGGTTGCCTGACTGTAATTACAGGCTTTTGCTTCTCAGCGATCCAAATGACAGTCACAATCGAGCCTGAAACTCCTCAGTCAGATGGAATCAATTACTGAGCAAAATTGGGAGGTTAATTTTCCCCAGAATGAGATACGCCTTTTAGCTTTGCCATCTCTTTCACTCCAGCTGGTGGCTTATTTGGATGCATTGTTCTCTGGCCACATGAACAAAGTTCCATTAGGAAGGATTTCCAAAAGAGTTGATTTGAAAAGGAAACTCCATCAGCCCCCAAACTCAATACATGCTGAATAGAAGAACTGTTATTAACTAAGCAGCATGGATGGCTAGTCACTAGAATTTACATTTGATGGACATGGGGTTAATCCAATAAGAAGAAATGGAACCTCCAGTAAAGTACCATCCCTTCTTGAAGTTCCCCGGGCTCTACTGTAGCATGACCCAGCATTGAAAGGGTCTTCTTTTCTGGAAACTGCCATGAAAATAAACCATTTCCCTCATTTGAATAATTTTCTAAGTATGACAAAGCATCTCTTTAAAAACAAATCAAACAAAACAACCAGTATTCATCGTCTCCAAATGGAATTGCCTCTTCTAAATGGCTTCATAGAAGCGTTACACTGGCTTCCGTTTAATCAGTGATAATTACAGCAATAATAATGATAATATCAGTGACTAAAACGTATTTAGTCTATACTGTGTTTCAGGAAATGCTAAATATTTCTGTGTTAACATGGTCCCCTCAAAACTGCCCTAAGCTGAGGCAGTGAGAGGTTGGATAACTTGCTAACATTTACCTGACTGGTAAATAACAAAGCCAGAATATAAACCCAGGTGACCTGATTCCAGAGCCTACAATTGAAAATCACACTACTACGAGCACATTGTCACTCCATATATTCATCAATTCCAAAAGGGAGTACTCCCATCACTTTGTAGGTGGGGAGATGGAAGCTTGGAGATATTAACTTGTTCAAGTTTAGGTGTCTCGTGAATTAATTAAGCTGCTATTCCACATCATGTCTGTCAGACTCAAAAGCCTTGGCATCCATTATACTAAAACCCTACAGAGACTTTGCAAACAGCCACTTTTGTGTGGTCTTAGGTGATAATTAACTAAAATCATTGGTGGTGATTATCAATTCTAATATAACTTAGGTTCTTCCATTAGTCCTCTTTAGAACTATAGCTAGGCCTTATTAGTGGATTTATAGGATTCCTGTAATAATATTGCATGCATTGCATTCCAAATCCTATTAGCTGTTTCCCTTGTAGCATCTTTAAAAACTGTCACCCCATGAAGTACACATTTCATCAGGAAACAGACTTTGAGAGTTTGAATAACTTGCAATAAGATCTTTGGAATTAAAATTTGGTGCCATTACTCCTACCGAAACTTAATATCCCCATGATATCCGATAGATTTAAAGGCAGGTTCTTCACTCTTGCCCTTCAGTCTCTGAGTCAGAAAAGTGAACTTGTATCTGCTAATTGTATGACATTTGTTAGAAGTAGAGCTGGGTGGGTTAATTCAGTCCTTTGGCAAACAGTTATTGAGTTCCTCCTGCATCCCAGCATGGTAGTGTGGTAGGAACCCTGACTAGAGTCTCAGAATAGGACAGACAGTGTCCCTGCTCTCATAGACCTTATGTTCTACTGATAAACGTGGCAAACATATTTGCAGATGGCCTTTACACTTAGCACATGCCCGACACATTATATAACGTGGTGGGGAAATTAATGGGAAATGAGTAGTGTTTTCTGTGGATCTCTAACTTCATGAAGAAGAGTTACTGCAAAGAAACATCAAGAATACAGATTGATGAGTACTGCCAATTTAAAACCAATTTTAAATAAATGGAGTTTAAAAACTTCTGAAGTTCAAAAAACAAAAGTTGTAAACTTATAATTATATACACTATAATTTACAGATGNTGAGTACTGCCAATTTAAAACCAATTTTAAATAAATGGAGTTTAAAAACTTCTGAAGTTCAAAAAACAAAAGCCGTAAACTTATATATACTATAATTTACAGATACATTATATATATATGAGCATATATACATAATTATAGAATTCATTGTAAGAATTTGATTCATCAGCATAATGTTCTAGATCCCAGATTTCATAAAGTGAGGCTCACCTCTATTTAAAATGTCTGGGGTGACACCATATTGAATAAGTTAGGAGGACATTCAGTTCTCAGTAGACACCGAGAAGTAATGTTTCATGTAAGCCAAAAGAAACACACACCCACGTACTTTTTGTGCCCCATAATTTTTTTCAGATCACCAGAACATGATTTCTGGATTCCGAAGGGATAAGAGGCCATATGGCTCTGGATCTCTACTAAGTGGTCTCCATCCCATTTTTTTCTTTTCTCTTAACCCTGGCTTTTCTTCTCATAGACTCTGTTTCCTTCCCTGCAGAAGGTAGTCCCTGATTGGGGCACAGGCACACCTGCATGAGCATTAGCCTCCCCCAATTACAGCATCTTCAGCGTGAGTGTAGGAGCAGACCTTGTAAAAAGGGGCTTTCTCATTATTATTATTTTGTGGTCAAAAGGTTGCATATACTATTTTTTTTCTGCTGCTAAAGCTTAGAAAGGGTGGAAAGCAAAATATTTTGATAATTATTCAGGCCATCAGGTTACATAAGAGGTTCCATAGCTTTCTGCATCAAACTTGAACAGTTGAAACCACAAATTCTGTTTTTGCAGCCATAAAACATTCGTGGCAAAAAAAAGAGAAAGAGAGAGAGAGAAAATAATAAAATCCATTTTCCATTCGCTTGAAACATAAAATTTAATGTGGTGAAAAATGACAGTTTACTCCCAGTAGGAAACTGCTCAGAGCCATGTTTCATAGGCATGGTGTGGAGACTTCGGTACACACGTGCAGTCATTGAATGCTGCAAGAAATTGCATACTGGAAGAGGATGTTGCAAGGTAAAACATGTAAGGGGCAAGGTAAATAAGGCCTTGCTGTAAGTGGAAAAGGCTTCCTTCTCTACCAAAATTATTAAGCTACATCTATTCAAGAATCACTGTTTGATCCAACGCTCAACTTGAGAAATACATACAGGTAGACATAGCGCAGTGGATGTCCTCATACCAAGACTGAAGACATTTGGCTATCAGTAGTGGGTGAATGTGATTATCAGCATGGGAGACATCGAATGATTTTTCAGAAAGGTAAAGTGGCAATAGCTGTGAACTCCACAAAATATAATATTCACACAATTTTTGTCTTCTTTATGAATATCTCAGAGCAGAATCAAGGCATCTGATGTTAAGTGGCAAAAACGCCAAGCTCCAGCTCTGTCAATAACAGGAGAAGCAACTGGAGACTCATTCTTTAACTCAACTGTCCTTCATTTCTTTCCTATAAAGTTAACAGCTGGACTCAGTGACTTCTAAGCCCCATTTTAACTAATATTCTATATGAATTTTAGAAAAGGGTAATTACCTGGTTGTCCAAATCAGTGGAGCATTGAACCAAGTAACAACAGAAAACAACTGCTATGTCCATATCTGAATGAAGTTGAATATTATATGTGGTTTGTAGAATTTCTGAGTCTTACACAGACTTTTGTCGTGCCTTTAATATTCATATCAGTTATCTATTGTCACAATGCTGCCTAATTACTCCAAAACTCAGTGACTTAACACAATAAACATGTTATTGCTTAAAGGTCTACAGACCAGTGGGGAAGTTCTGATCTGGGCCAGGTTTGGCTTCTCTCCGCTGGANCAGGTTTGCTTGCTTATGCATCCACAATCAGCTGGTGGACCAGATGGGAGATGGCTGGTCTAGGATGGCTTCACGTATGTGCCTCATGAATCATTACCTGATGACTGAGTGACACTCAGCCAAAAGTCTCTCATCATTTGGGTGAATGGCACAACCTCATTCTCATGGCAGATGGGAAGGATTACAAAAGGGAAGAGACACAAAGAAGGCCAGTGGAAACATATGTGCAAAACTGGCATATGGTCACTTTCACCGCATTCTAGTGGTGAAAACAAGTTGCAAGCAAGTCCAGATTCGAGGTATGGGAGAAAGGAGATCCTCTCTTGATGCAAGAAGCTGCAAAGTCACATTACAAAGTGTGTGGATTTAGGGAGGTGTGAAGAATTAGGAACATTTTGATAATCTGCCACTCTATACTTAGACACTGCTACAGCTGAAAGAATGATCTCTGTTTTCTAGTAGTAACATATGTGTTCCTCTACTTACTTTGTATGTTCTGTAATTTCCTATAGACATCATCTTTCATTGGTTTTTTTTCCCCCTATGTAAGCCACGCTACTACTATCATTCAATATTATATTTGGCCAAACCATAATTTGGGGCTAATTAACCCCAACTTGATTATTGTAGCATTTACTGTCTATTTACTCTTGCATTAATGGCATGGAGGCCGGCATCCTAATTATAAATATGGAAATATTATTCCAAAATTGATCCTAATATAGTTATTATACAGAAAAAGGAAGATATGATCCTTACATAGCCTGGATTCCAAAAATATTAGAAGAGATATGGGAAATTTGGAATGATATATACTACTTGCTGCTAAATGATCTAGAAAGATCATTTAACCATTCTGAGTCTCAATTAGCTTTTCTACAAAAAATAAAAGTTTACTTATCTGAATTGTCTTCTAACGTTAATTTCTATGGATCAGTCGTTTTAAGTGGACTCAGTATGCCAACATTCCTGAGTCATGCTAGACCCCTGTAACTTACTGAAGCCTTAGAATATATATGCTTTTAAATATTTTGAGTATTCTTAATGTTTAAATAAGTAAAAATGTCCAAGTTACCCAGCATAGATTGACATCAGCAAGTGACTTTGACAGAGCTTAGTCAGGGACAAATCTTTAGCCACATCAGATAAAGATAGATTCATTCCTTAAAAATTTCATCAGCATTTTTTCCAATATGCTTGCGAAAACACTGAGAATGCTTTTCCATACAAATGTTTCCTAACAACTCTGCAATTACCCTACGCTAGTCATGTTCAAATTTTTCCTTGTTATCGGTTGTCTCTCTAAATCCAGGTAGATCAGTATGAATAAAAGGAGACAAATATTTGAGATCAAACATGGTACCAAAACATAGTAAATCTTTTCTCATTCTCTGTGTCATCTGAAAAAAACTGATAAGTAAAAAAATAAGATAAAGTGTTTATTATAGTTCATATATACTGTGCCCCAGAAAAATATAACTGACATACAGATGTAGACCATTGATTTCCATTTTAGAATGAGTTCTAGTGATGGGTACGGGAAAGAGACTTACCTTTCTGTTCAACATTTCCATAAACTTTTCACAAACTTCAAATAATTTAAAAATATGATATGAAGAAATACATTAGAAATTTCCTAATAGTCAACCACAGAAATATAATATTACCAACTTAAAGCCAATATTAGTCCCCCTCCTTATTAGAATGTGGCACATTTGACCATCAAATACAATTAAAAATATCTTCAAAGAATATAATTCGATATTTTCTATTTGAGGAGAAGAAAAATGGAATGCTTGAAATGCTGGCTAATGAGAAAATGAAAAAATGAAAAGTAAATATAAGACAGTGGCACTCTGGAATAAGCAATGTCTTTAGCATTTTAAAAGCTGGTCAATCCCAAAGCCACTGTTTTTTGTTGCAGTGCATGTTCCTAAGAGTTTTTCCAACTGGCAAAGCAGTGACAAGGTGCGTATGCTTTTTCATACTTTTTGTTGTTTGTACAAAGCTATTTTGGTTGACTCCACACAAATACAGGGAAATAGAAGCTTGAGGCCACCACTGGAATTATTCAAAAAACACAAAGAAAACCCATGTGTTTCATTAATACAGCAATTTGGGGTGAATGTGGTTTTTGGCCAACATTTTCCAGAAAACCACTTAATCCTCCAAGTTTCTTCTAAGTCTAGATACACAACCAGAATCCCAGCTGGTGGACTCACTTGGTCTGGAGATCCCAACTGGCAGGATATGCAGTCAACATCTTTCTGAACTCTTGGAGGATTGGAAGAAATTTACGGGTTATATGAAAATAGAAACCACTCAATGGCTTTCAAATTCTAGTAGAGCAAGAAATCACAAGCTGAATCTTTTCAACTACCCAGGACCATTACAGCATTCTCCAGTTTCTCATGGCCCTTGTTTTATGCTAACACACCTGTGTAACGCTCTGGAACCGGGCTCCCTAGGTTCACATCTAGACTATACTATTATTCATTAATTGTGGGATCCAGTCACTTAAACACTCTCTGGCTCTATTTCCTCACAAATAGCATGAAGATAATAATACATAACTCATAGTGTTCTTGTTAGCGTGAAATAAGATTATATATGTAAAGATATATATGTGACATAGTGCCTGGCCCATGTTAAACACTCAATAAATGTCAGCTTTGATATTGTTATTATATCATATCATCATCACCATCATCACCATCTTCACCATCATCACCATCATCAGTTTTATGCAACCAAATACATACAAGAAAGTCCAACCGTAAATCTGACATATCACATAAAATGCTTATTACTAAGAAAGGAATTCTTACAGAATTCCTAATTGGAGAATTCCTAATATGGGGAACTGCCCTCATAAATCTGGGCTCTAATGCTCATCCGTGGCAAATCATTAAAGGGGATTGAGAAGCCCATCTTTCAGGCTCATCCTAACCTCTGAAAGCCCTATTCATCCCTGAACTCATCAATCAGTATTTATGGAGTGCCACATCAGACAGTGATGGAATTAAAGAAGGAGAAATGTCCCCTGCTCCAGACAGACTCATCACCCAGGGAGGAGACAGCCATATTCACAAATAATTACCGTGCATTAATGCATTGCATTTGCTCTTGGAAAGCAGCAGGCCAACAAAGAGAATACTTACATTATGCCTAAGGGGGTTGGAGGATGCTTGACACCGGAAGGGACATGGGGTCCCAGTCTTGGAAAATGAGAAGAAGCCACCAAATAGAGAAAAGGGAAAAAAGGACTCCGCATACGGAGTAGCAGGTACCGAGGGTTATGAAAGCTCTTGACATGTAATGAGGATGGAGTTAGATGCGGTTGAAGCAAGAGATAATATTCTAGAAATCAAACAAGGAAGCTTGAAGAGGGGATTATTAGAATATACTCCCTACCACATTCTGCAGAAAATAAAAATGAATTAAAACATAGATATTTTAGAGATGCCCACACAAACATCATCTGAAAAAAATGACCCCCCCAAAAAAATGGCAAAAAAAAAAAAGAAAATGCTTGCTTAGATGACAGTACGTTTTACTTGCTCTTGAAAAAGTCTCCCTGTGAATGCCTTCTCTCCTTCTTTTTTTTTTTAATGGACCAAAAGGAAACGAAATAATATTTATTGTGTCTCTTGCATTTGCTCCTTAGGAAAATGGCATTAGCCTCATATGGAAACACTTTGACAGGCCCCTGAAAATAATTCCTTAACCACAAACATGTCTTCTACTTGTCTGATCTCAAATTGTTCCAAGTGAGTATCACAATTTCAGGTCAGGTTTAAGGATATGACAGGCACTATCAGTCCATTAAATATGAATGATATATGAGGTACAGGGCGGAGGTGTTGGCACAGAAGGCAAGAGTGCCGGTGGGAGCCCCATTCCAGGTTCTGTGGGGTGTCTGCCTCCCTCGGAACCTTCCAGTTCCACCTGAAGACACTTACTGGCAGCTCCTCAGTGCAGATGAAGGGAGGAACAATGGAACTTCTCTGTGTTCATCACCCAGATACCATCTCAGTACCTCAGTGGAGCACGATTATTGGAAGCAAAATAACACAGATAGGATTTCACATTCAAGCTTTGGAAATGGGAATAACAAAGATGCAAGGACACAAACAACCCCTCTCACTGCACTCCACCCCTCCTCACCCCCTGCATCCACCTCCTTGTTGCTCTTTTGCCTCCAACTTCTAATTGGCAGACACTTGATCCACACAGCCATTTATTTCATTTTCAGAGCACACAAGGCCACTTGAGACCCACTGATACGTGTGGGAAAGTGGCGGCCATGCTACCTGCACCTGTCGTGGGGAGCTGCCCGTTGCCCCTCCCTCCCTGCTGTGCCCATTGTGTGCCACCTTATTCTGTTTCAGCAGTGGCAGAAAAGTCAAAGTAGCCGGCATTCAACATGACCACATACAAAGAGGAAGCCAGAAAGCTTCCTTGTACCTCTTTCCCTCCCAAAGCCTGCCCAGTGACCTATTTCAATAGTAAATGTAGCAATCCTATCTCTTTTCAGAGCTACGGCATGTAAGAATCAAGAATCAGTAAAAGGCAATGGCGTAAGCATTTATTTGGATGGACCATTGAGCACTGCTGGTATGAATCAGCTACACACACACACACACACACACACACACACACCCTAATTGAAAACTATTCATATTTGGTATCCCCAAGTAGACCGTATCTATTACTTTTGTGGACATTAAGTAGATTTGAGATCCAAGGCTCCAAGGACTTTTAACTTACAAGAGAATAGACTGTAATACCAATAAACTTTCACAGCAATCTCCTTGGAATGCAGACTAAAATCAGGTAACTCTATATACAGATCTTAATGTCAACAGTGAAGAACACACATTCAAAGGAGAGGGGAAAGAAGCTTAGCAGCTACTGTCTTGAGCAACTGTGCAGCAATGAAACAAGACCAAATTTTGAAGTTGGATGGCCAAATTGTTTAGTTGGTGTCTGTTTCCATGTGGAGACTATAACTGCTCGATGGTGGTAATAATACATCATAAGACCTGGAAATGGAAAAGACCCATTAAATCATCAAGTAATGCCTTTGCCAGCACAGGATGCAGTTCCCAGAGAATATTCCTTAAAGTGCCCCTTGGGATGAGCTCCAAAGACCATGTCATTTTATCCATCTCCAAAGAGTCCAATCCAGCTATCTACAGTATCCGATTGCTGTTATGAAATTAAACTTTGGCCTTAAAAGCATTGTTCCATACCGAACTAGTGCTTGGTACCAGGTTTTCATTAAGGACCAGTCATAGCCCTTGGAGGAGGCAGGAAAGGTCATTTTATCCATTCCCCTACCTCCGGGCAGGTCTTGTGTGAAATGACACCAGCCTGGCTCTTATTATAAAATTCCCAGAGCAGGAAGTTCTGTAGCCCCTGTTGTAATGTGCTTTCCCATGACACATAACCCTTATGTAGAGTGTGTTTTCCACAGTCCAGACACAACCTCTCCCACCCCAGTTTAAAAACGTGTTCCCACAGTAGCAGAGAACTACCTATGGCCTGCGATGCGTGGTGTTCACCTGAGAAGAAGAGCGCAGTTTCATAGCGCTTGCTTTGTGTGAGTCTTGATTTTAGCTAGGGTTTTCATATCCGAATTGGCCAAAAACAAAAGGTGGTAAGGGCTTTTGGAAGGCAAGGCTCGTTCTTTTCCTCTTTGCTATTTTTTGAATTTTGATTAGTTATAAAAATAAAACAGCACTCTGCTGACTGAAACCATTAATTCAGATTTTGATGCATGTGATGCAAATCCATTTAACGCTTCACTTCATATTTCATTTTCATTATATTGAAAAAATTACAGATTTACTAATCAATTATGTATATAAAATCCAGAATCTAAAACCTTGAAAGATTAAAATATTCACTATATAGTATGCTAATTATGCTTTTTTTTTTTTTTACTTAAAATTGATATGATCAGACAGGACCTTCACTGGCAATCTCTTATTCTATTTTTTAAGTTACTGTAAGTAATAGAAAGTCATGAAACAGCATATCTCTGCACTTTTACACAAACGGCAATTGTTTTTTATTACGTTTAACTGCTCTTTTCAAAAAATTTGTCTGGAGTAATGAAGTCTCAGCCATCTTTCAGTAGGAAGCCTAGAAATACATAACCTGAGTTTATGTTCTGCAACTTCCTTATCTGACTTTTGATCACCTGGTGAGTCTATGGTTACTCACAAAATACTTTGAGGACAGAAATCAGAATTGATTATCTTTCTGATGTTCTTGTTTTCTCATTTTTGAAAAAACAAAGTTTACAAGAATAACTTTATACTAAAATGTATTAGTTTTCATATTAACACAAAATTTTCAAAAATGTATCATGATAAAATGAAATAATGTAAAAGAAAAATGTACAAATGTAGTCATTTGTATTTCATGTTTATTTCAAATTTTTGACAAAATTTGAAAGCATTAAATTCTAGAGTATAAAAGAGCGAGCTAGTGCCTTTTACAACACATACATTATTGTCTTTCCCTTACTCTGTCTTGTGTTAAAAAGAGAGAGGGAGAAGGGACATTTTCTTGAAGTTAGCAAGTATTCCAATTAACATTTCAATGTGAATTTTCTTTTTTCTTTTTTTTTTTAAAGATTTTATGTATCTATTTGACGCAGAGATAGAGAGAGTACAAGCACAAGAAGGGGGAATGGTAGGCAGGGGAGAAGCAGGCTCCCTGCTGAGCAAGGAGCTCGATGTGGGAGCCCATCCCAGGACCCTGGGGTCATGACCTGAGCCTAAGGCAGACACTTAACTGACCAAGCCACCCAGGCACCCCCCAATATGAATTTTCTAATACAGTTGTCAAACCAGAATTTCTTCACATATCATAAGAAAGTTTAACCTTATGAAAATTCTTAACAAATGCATACCTTAACTCAAAGTGGGTCATAATCTTAACAAGTATTTTATTTTACATCCGAGAATGCCATGCTTCTGTAAGCCCACGATGCCCATAATCAACACGGTGGTGTAAGTGTCAAGCTTACACCTCACGTAACATTTTAGGAGATCTTCCTTTTCAAGTCTCTGCCTCCAAAGACAGACATACTTTTTGTGGATTTCTAAACTCAGCCAGTGTTGCTGAGAAAATACTCACTTCTGTACACCAACAATAACAGTTAACATTTTATTGAGTGCTTACCATGTGCTAAACACTCCACATGCGTCATATTATTTGATTTTCATAATCACCCTGTGAAGTAGGCACTATCATGATTTCCATTTGGCGGGTGAGCTTCATCAAGGTTAAGTATCTTGCCCAAGGTCGCGCAGCTGGTGAGTAGGCTGGCCAGGGTTTAAACCTGACAGTTCACCTACAGAGCATCGGACTGTATTCTGACTAGGCCTTGCACATGAATCCCTTGAAATACCACTTTTGTGCCCTCCACTTTCTTGTGCCCAACAGATTCAGCAGCTTGGAATCGTTAGAAAAATAAAAGCACACAGAAAAGCAAATCAAACAGATCTGAAATAAAAACAGTATTTTAAAATACCTCTTTCAATCTCGTTATCAGTATGAATGAGAATAGAATTAACTCCTCAGTTAGATGTGTTTTCCTTTGTTTAATAACTGGAAGGCACCCTAACTGCCTTACTAATTCTGACCTCATCAACATATGTAATGTTGGGTCACATAGAAGAACAAAATGAAAATGAAACTGGCCCTCCTCCCTTTCTACTAGAAATAACAGCAGCATTTAAATAGGCCGTGGCCACTTCTAGGAAAGTTTCTAAACCCCCTATCCCTCAAAAGAGTGAATTTAAGTACAGAAAGAAAGAAAATAAAACAATCAGAAAATAATTATAGGCATACCATTTTCAATAAAAGCGATTTTTAAAATTTTATTTAAAGATCTTGTCGCTGTTGTTCAGTCACGAATCATTTCATGTAAACCATCAACAGGAACGATTCCATAATAATGAATTGTTCCATTTTTAGGATTCAGCTGAATATCGAAACGTAGAGCTTCTGCATTTACTCTAAAGGATTTTTAAAAAGCACATAACTTACTAGATATGATTAGGTATTGCGTGACACAGGAAGTAATTACTTGACCTAACTGGCAGTTTCAGCTGACTTTAGAAAGCTTGCCTCTCTCTGTGGTCAGGCGCTCATTGCTAAGAGCAAACGGATGAGCTTCAAAGCATTGGTTTGGACCATTGGAAACAGATAATCAACAGATGATAGAGAGACATGTGCCCCCCCCCTTAGTTTTTTTGTTGTTTTTTTTTTTCCTTCCAGTTCTCCTTGTCAAAGGATGATTGATATGTGTGGGGCAGCCCTTCAAACGCCAGCCACTGCCTGAGGCACTTCCTATAATCAAAGCACACGCCCACCCAGAGCTAATTAGACATTAGATTAGTGTCAACTGATTGATTTAAAGCAGCCGGCCCTTCTTCCCCACCCCTCCCCTCTCCCAGCACCGTTGAGGATGGGGCTGGTCTCCAAAATGGCTCTCTCACCAGACAGGCAAATTATTCATGGAAGCTGCAGGAAGGAAACCTACAGATAATACAATATGGCTAAAACACAACCAGAAGAACTTTTCTAGAAGGGAAAGTGAGAGGCAGGAGAGAGAGACAAGGAGGAACAGACAGAGAGAAAAAGAGAATGAATCATGTTTCCGAGAGCAATGAAACCCCTCGGTCCAATTTGTTGAGTTAAGTTAAAAAGAGTGTTTGTGATGTTTGAAAGAAAATTATTTGCAATTTAACCTAGGAGAGTTCTGAGTACATTTGGCTACAATTTAGATACCATTTTTCAAAGTCTTTTCCCTTCATTTTTTTCCCCCTTTATAAATATATGAGCCGGGAACATTCAAAGTTGTCTTAATGGATTAAGCAGAGACAAGGCTGCAAGGAGCAAATTAAAAATGAAATAGTTACAGCTGTTGGAACTGGCATTGGGCAGAGAGAGGTAAAAAAGATTTCTCTTCATAAAGGATAAGGGAGATTTCAGAAAACGCCGATTTCAGAAAAGCCCTTGCAGAGTTCAGATGCGCGTGCCTACCAAACAGTGAGGGATTCCTCAATAGCAACTGCACAGCCCAACTACGGCTTACTCTGTGGAGGAGTCCAAATAGCTGTAACTCAGCTAAAAAGTGAGCCCATTCCCAGAAGAGACCACCAGAGCAGGGGGCAGCCAGGGGCCGGTTTTAGACTTTTCATTTGCAGATTAAAGGCCTTTTCCACTTGTCACGTCCTGCTACTATTGCACTCTGGGGTCAGGACTGATCCAACACAAACACACCTCTGGAATTATTTCTGTGAATGTGGGACCCTGAGAAGTGCTGTAATGGCAGCAGAAACGTGTAAGACAGATAGTACTCGTTATTGGAACTCCGGAAGTCTTCACAGAAGGACACTTTCTCATGTAGTGGATGGGAGAGAGCCAGAGAAAAGGAAGAAGGGACAGCCAGTGGTATGGGGGGAGGCAGGTAGAAGGTGAGAAGAACTTGAATTGAAATGGTGTTCTCGTTAGCCATGACGTTTGATGCTTTTAAAGTCTGTATGGCTTTCAAGGCTGTATATATTATTTCACTGAATTTCTGCAAAATTCCTGGAAGATAGATAGGGCATGTGTCATTATGAAATTACAGATTGGTTATTCCACCCATTACAGACGAAATGATTAAGGTAAGTAATTTTTCCCTCATGTGAGTAGGAAAAGTACCAGTGAACTGGTACCAGATAAGTCTTACCAACGTGTCATACTCCTTCCAACCTTCTGTCTTAATGGCATTTCCAATATACATATAGTTCTTATTATTTTAATATTTAGATACCCAGTCCATTTGCCTGCATTCTAAGACTGGAAGACCTACCCCTGTGAGCTCGAGAAATGAACCAGACCATAAGCCAGAAATCTAGCAAGTCATTAGGGAGGATGTACAGAATCCAGGGGAGGAAATACTGAATTGTGGAATTAAATGCGGGAGTAATAACTCAGATTTTTATTCTATGAGAGGACTGAAGACCTAAGGCGGCTTCCGACCAGTTCACACCAAACACTAAAGATGCGGGAAAATTCAACACTGTACTCTAAAATACGTCGTGAAAACTGACAGAAGTTTCTGGAATCCAAAATGCAATCAGGCACCAGAGCAGGATGGCATTATTGTTTTATATCTCTTGTGTATGGGTCTTAGCATCATAATGACAGCTTTCAAGGATTACTTTAGGTTGAAATATGAAGCCACTAAGGCCAAGAGTGGGGTAAAGTCTGGACAGTTCCATCCACGTCACTGTTTTCCCCTGGCTCTCTTGTCTCCCCGTGGAGACAGGAATTCAGAGAACACAATCGGAGAGCCAAAAGGGGTGAGGCATACAGGAGAGTCCTCCAAATGCCGATTCGGCAAATTTTAACTTTTGCAGCTATAAACCTTTCAATACCTCAAAATAAATCCTTCAGTTTTATATGAGATTTTGGTTTCTGCAGCTGTAGATTTATGCAGTGTGCTAAGGGCAGGCCAAGAGAAGTGAACACAAGCGATGTGACAGACAGCGTAAGGATGTTATTCGGCTTCTCACTACAGCATTGCTCGCTTAGGAACTTTCCGAATGTCATGCGTAGCCCCCCTCATTGATTAGCTGCTAAAGGAGCTGATCTTCTCTCACGGACGTGTGTCTCCAGCTGCTCGCCTGCAGCTTCCGAGACACAGGAAGCAATGCACTTCCTTGCCCCTGGCCTGGATCTGAGACTGTCAGACAGGCAAATCACCACAGGCATCGCTGGGGCAGACTAATCTGTGCATTGCTGGTCTACCCTCTTTGTGTGCCAAGTTCTGTGCCTCGGCTGCTAGTGAGAAATGGATTACTAACACATAATGTGCTTCAGGAGCCAACGGTATTCCCTAGGAACATTTTAAGACATGTCAACCACATAAACAGCCAGGAGGTTTTGACAATAAGACCATGCCGGAGACCTATTACTATATTGCCTTTATGGACATTCTTAAGAATAAATTAATATTTTATGAAAAGTATTATGAATCAGGCTCTGTGCTAGTTTTCTTACAAATATCTTCATTAATCCTCATAATGACTGCAAGATAGATAATATTGGCTTCACTCCACAGAAGAAACTAAGCATCAGAGAGGTAAGATGCCTGACCAGAAAATCATCCAGGTAGATGCTGAGGAACCCTGTCTCCTTCCTCCTCGACATCATATGATGAACTTAGAGGAGAATGGCAATTCCTTCAAAAATAGCAATGTGTAAAAAAGAAAGAGGAGACTGTCCTCTAGCTAAAATTATTAGGAAAGACCCACATTGTTGCTCTTCCAAGAAAACCGTGGGGCATCACCTGTGTGTGAGAAGACTTGGATTTGTTTAACAATGACTGAGACCATGATTTTTTTATGTAATTTTAATTTTACCAGAGTTTTACCTGCATGAGTTCCACTTCTGGACAAGATGGAGCGAAGCGGTCCATTCTCTCCCACCTGAAACATGCTTTCAAAAATGGGGGAAAAATGCACAAGACAATGGTTTTGAGGATACTGGACATCAGTTAGTGAAGACAGTGAACCCCAAGAGAAGGGAAACAAGGTGAGTCCTGTGATTTACTCATCTTACTGACCAGGCGCTGTGCAGGGAAGGGTAGCCAGGTGAAGTTACCCCTCTTCTGGAGTTCAGGAGTCAGAAGTTGTTGTCTGGGGGAGTGGGGGAGGTGGGGGGGGGTCAAGGCAGCTAGAGCTTGCAGAGCAGAGCCCTTAAGAGAATAGCGATGTATGGAGCAGAGAGCTCCAGGGATTAAAAGCCTTTTGCTGATCAGTGTATACACTGGGGAAAACTACCTGAGCCTGAGAAAAGAAGCACCTACAAGGGTTGGAAGGAACAATTTCTAGAACTCAGCTGGGGCCAGGAATAGGTCCTTTTCCCACCAGCCCGAAGGAAATCCTCACCATTCACAAGTCCTCAGGTAGAGCAAGTAGGGCAAGATCCACCCCAAACCGCTGCTTTGTTCTTGCCTAACAAGACCTAAAAGCATGACCCTCAAAAACCGAACTGTTCTACATGACTGTCCCAGAACATTTTCTTGTATTAGCTCTCTGATAATTTCTTCTCCTCGATGTATTTCCTGATCATTGAGCATCTTTGTGAGAAAAAATCTGCTGCCAGGACGTATTTGCAGAGAACTTGTCAGCATAGCAGAGGTCCAGAAACTGCTCTTGTCCCATGTTTTTCATCTACAGCATAAGCATTACTCTTGACTCCCAGTTCTCTTTAGTATTCTCCAGAAAGTAACCCTCTGCCTCCTGTTGGGATAGGGGTAGGAATGTGGTGAGAGAAGGTTGGGAGCCAGATTTTGGTTTTTTACACCTTACCCTTCACTCCTGCCTTGCTGAACACCCCCTTTGGTGCCAAGTACCTAAAATTTACTGTGTTTTATTAGCACAAATCAGCTCATTTTTGATTAATATCTTCATTTACAGGCATATGGTTTTCAGCTCCCTACTCTCTGTTATGTCATTTACCAAACTGGTTACCCACTTTCTATTAACCTTTTAAAGAAATTTCTAGTTCATTGTGTTTGCCTTTCTTACCTTTTTCATCTAGAACTTCCTTTGAAATTATTTTACTGCCATGTGAACAGGGCTTTAAAAGAAACACATGTGTGTTGTATTACACGTATTCAAATGCACGTTCAAACAACAGTTAGCCAGAAGTTCCAGAGAATTCTTCCTAAACTGCACACAAGCAGCCCACACTGAAATCTCATGAATTGGGCTCCCCTCTTGCTTTTCTGTTTACTATCTCATTCTACCCATAAGAAAGCTCAGGTGTGAAATGGTTCCACAAGATATCCAAGGTCACAAAATCATACTTCTGTCTCAGAGTTGTTACGAGAATTAAATGAGGTAAATCACTTAGCCTGGTTATAGTCGTATCATCATGGAGTAGAAAAAGTTGTTTTTCATGATTATACATCTGGTCCTTGCTGACACTCCAGCTTCTGAATACAGTATAGGTAGGTCTGTAGGAAAATGGAAAAGATAGAAAGGTGCATGAAGGGTTAGGATGCAATGTGCTTAACCAGGGAATGATGGCATTTCAGAGGAAGTGACAAAATGAGTATTTTATTAGTTCAGTTGTAGAGCTTACATTTCTTTGGTTTGGGGATTTTTTTTTAACTTTTTAAATAGCTGTGAAACCAAAATGTGTTGGCAGTGCAATGACAAACTAGTAACTCTTTCAGTAGAGTAAGCTGTCATTCCTTACATTGTGAGAAAAATAAGGTATAAAACTTGCAGTAATCTCTTGGTCAAGTATCTTTAGCATACTAATGCTACATTCAGTTGCGTTTTCTGAAATCCCTTAATCTGTTACTTTTCTATTTTATTTTCTTGTGTTTCCAAGCAACTTCTTAAAATTCCTGCCTCCAGCTGTGAAGGCAGGAATAATTAGTACCAGACTAGCCATCCTGCAATAAACAACTAACAAAGTGGACAAAATAGGTGAAACAGCAGCGTTTAGACACTGGGCAACAGGTATTATAAGACTGTGATACCTGCAAGAGGGAAATTAGTAAATTGAGCCTTGTGATCACACCCAGCTTTCGGCCTGCAGGCAATCTTGGAATCAGGGTGTAAGAAAGGAGGAAAAGCAGGACCTAGGGGTCTCCTTGAGCCAAAAAGACAAAGATCAGAGTTGGGAGAGGCTGAGGCGGTTGGAATTTTTGCTGCTGAGTACCAGGAAGGAGGAATCTACAACAGAAAGAGTCTCAGAAATCTGCAGAAGGGTCTGCTCGTGTCTTTGGCTACATGTGGCTAGAGGAAGACTCCACAAGGCTGACTAAGGAACAATGAACAGATAAGACAACTTATGGAAAGCTCTCTGGAGGAAAAGAATTGCATTACAGAGATCAGAGGACGGAGTTTTATCCAAAATATATAGAGAACACTTACAGCTCAATGATAAGATACACACACCAATTGAAAATGGGCACGTTATTTGAGTACCCACTTCAGAAAAGAAGCATGAGTGACTGAAAAGAATATATAAAAGTGCTTATTAGAAACCATGGAATGCAAATTAAAACCATAAAGGAGTATTTTACAGATATTATCACATACCCACTAGAATGACTAAAGTTTAAAAGACTGACAGTAACAGGTGTTGCAGAGATTGGGGGCAACTAAAACTGTTGGACAGGAGTGGGAGTGTCCAGTCACTTTCCAAAACAGATGGAGAGTTTCTTGTAAATTTCAGCATATACCTAATTATTAGTGACCCAAGAATTCCACTTCTAGATATTTACCCAAGAGAAGTGAAAATATAAGTCTACAAAAAAGATTCCCACATGAATGTTTATAGCACCTTTCTTTGTAATAGGACCAAGATGGAAACAACACAAATGTTCATCAATGGGCAAATAAATAGTTATATATTCATAAATGAAATAAACTCAGCAGTTTAAAATGAACAAACTACTGTCACAAAAAACAGCAAGGATGGATCTCAAAATCTTTACGCTAACTGAAAGAAATAAGACACAAAAGAATATATACTGAGTCTATATGAAATTCTAGAATAAGCAAAATTAATCTATCATATAGAAATCAGATCAATGTTTGCTTGGAGAAAGATTGGCTGGGAAGAGGCATAAGGAAATTTTCTGGGGTGGATGAAAATGTTCTATATGTATTGATTTGGGTGATGTTTAGATGAATATAAAAAATTATCAAATTCATTAAACATTAGTGTTACCTTCAGGTAACACTGATTTGCTCTGCTTAGCTTAAGTTATTTTTTAAATGTTTAGGGGCGCCTGGCTGGCAGGGTCAGTGAAGCATGCAACTCTTGATCTTAGAGTTCAAGCCCCACATTGGGTATAGAGATTACTTAAAAAAATAAATTGAAACTTCAAAAAATTATTTTTTAAATATTTAATTGCAAACATTTCCACCTACTGATCCACTTCAAAACAGACTTAAAAAAAGATGTAAAAAACTTCCGTGGAAAACTCAGTGTACTTAGTATTTATATGTAAATCAACAACAGTTACTTTAAATGTGAACAGTAATACTGTTCTCCAACCATGAGTGATTTAAATTCTAAGAGAAACACCGGAAAAGCTTCGGGGCACAATTAAAGAATACTCATCTGTCAGAGGAAGAAGACTAGGGTCCTCTCCTGAGCTACTATGGTGGGAATTAGCAGTCAGGTAGAATACACCCCCAAATTAACTTCTAAATCTAAGGGATCAAATGAGGAGTAAGGATCAGGCAACCAGCTCATGAAGAGAACTACCAAAATTAGGATCAGAAATGAAGCATGTGCATCAAAAAGGAATTAAGGTAAGAAATGCAGGAGATCTGAGCCCGATGAAGGGCCAAGAGAAGAAATACCATTGGTCTTTCTTAGTAGAACAGATAATATCGTGATTTATCAGACTTATAAGCACAACATGGTAATACTAAAGAATAGTAACAGACAGCAGAGAATGCCAAAGGACCCTGATTATCCTACTGTATTTTCTGGTGTCTCCTTTTCTAAGAGACTCAAGTTATCCTGTTTCCTCAAAGCTTTAGTCTTCCCTGATTGAAGATCCAGAAAACACCCCAGAATATTTCCTTCTTTGGTACAAGATTGTCTTAGAGTAGAGACCTAAAATCATTGTCACTGTAACAGTAGGACTCTACACAAAGTTTGGCATTGAATTACTTGTGACATATGTTATGCTAAATGATGAGCTATTTATTACTGAGAGCAATATATGAGACTACAGTGTGAGTGCTAGTCAGTCTAAACATTTTCTTTAGCTATGACTTTCCATTCAAAGGAAACATTTTTTTTAAGGGCATGGATCATTAACATTTCAATACACCGAGCTTAGATCTGGCAACTTATAGAAATTTTTCATAGGCAAGGCACACAATCCAAGTGACTATCTTAATTACCTGCATCAGCCCAATTAATCTGTGGTGTATTTCAAGCTGAAACAAAGGCCCAGGAATGAGTCTTGCCGTCCCAACCTAGCCAGAGGATTCTATGAAGCCTCTCCCCCAGTCGTTCCAGGGAAGAAAGACAATAGGATGTAGCTCAGCCCTCAGGGGCTTGGCAGCCGAAAGGAGGAGAGAGGAGGCTTTGCCAGAGCTCCTATCAGTGTGGAAAATCACATCACAACCAGCTACAGTGAAGAATTCTTGAGAATGGAAGGAACAGACTGTAAAACATCTGATAAAAGCAAAATTCAAAACTTGTCCTGAGGAGGAGTTTTACTGCCTGAATCAACAGAGGTGCAAAACTCAGAACCTCCTCAGAGATCTTTACTAGCCTCTTGATTGTATATGGTTCCTTTTCCTTCTGTAAGTGAGTATCACAGATTTGTCCTAAAACTGGATTCTAGGAGGATCCTCTGCCAACCAGGACGCACCTACCATCCGCCAGGAAGCAGCTGCCTGAGTGTGCTTACTCCCCAAGCGCTTTTCGGTTCAATCCTTTGCATGTGACCACAAGTTTGAATCAGGCCTGAGCTTGCTCTCTTCGAAGCTCTTGCTCTAGTTCGAATTGTTTCTACTGCATAACAAATTAATACTATGTAACAGATCAATGCTTACATAGAATAGGTGCAAACCCAGATGGCATGTTTTGTAAGGATGCTAAGAATAACTGTAACCCCAACACCTATCAAAGCCCCACAAGTCCATTGGTGATGTCTGAAATTCCATCATTGCAAGTTTACTTCTTTGGGTTCAAGTAGAAAAATCTACTAACATGTAAAGAACATGTGGACAGATAATTAAATTATTATTAGTTATCAACCACTTACTATGAATTTTCCTATTCCGAGTGTTTCCAAGAGAACAAAAGTGCCAAAGATTTATATATAAGAAGGTGAAAATCTAAACCTTATGCTCCAAGCAAATGGAATGGAGCCATGTGGGAGGAAGGGAATTAGGGCAGATCACGGGGGATCTGGGGAGAAGCAGCACATCAAGAAAACAAAAACGGGAAATAAGCAGCTGCCCAAGACCCATTTTACCTATTTCACAACTCTATAAATCATCTGACATAGGTAAGGGTCCACAGCTGGTACTCTTAGAGGAACGAAAGCCCAAGATGACCCTTCTCCAAACTACTCTTAAGAAATGACTGAGTGAAATCAGTAAAAAACACTATGGTCCTGGGGCGCCTGGGTGGCACAGCGGTTAAGCGTCTGCCTTCGGCTCAGGGCGTGATCCCGGCGTTGTGGGATTGAGCCCCACATCAGGCTCCTCCGCTATGAGCCTGCTTCTTCCTTTCCCACTCCCCCTGCTTGTGTTCCCTCTCTCGCTGGCTGTCTCTCTTTCGAATAAATAAATAAAATCTTAAAAAAAAACAAAAACAAAAACACTGTGGTCCTTTTGAGAATGGTCAAGTGCAGTAGCTTTAGGCCATGGTGTCAGGCAGGTGCTGGATGACCACCAGCTGTTGTCAGAGAAAGTGTTCCTATTTTGGAAGTCTGGGTTGGGCTAATTGGGTCCCCTTGGTTTCATGTATGATAATGCATGTTTTATTATAGAAGAGCCTCAGAGTGGAAAACATAATAAGGCGTTTCAAAACAAATAAATAAGCAACTATACATGTGAATCAGGATGCCTACTCTCTCAGGGCTCCCAGACCCAGATCCAACATGGGGATTGGGCTTTCCCCACACACAATATCAAGCATTCTTGGACACCAGTGTCCAAGAATTCAACTCAATTCTGACTCTACCTATCCAGAGATAGCATCAGATTCCAGAGGTTAATAGTTCAGCCCTACAAGACTGTCCTCCCACCCCCCACTTAAGACTCCAGTCACAAGACCCAGGCTGTTACCTGTGCTTCTGACCAACTGGCTAGAGATTGGAGGTTCCAGTGACCTTCTCCTCGGGTTCAGTTAATTTTCTAGAGCAGCTCACAGAATTCAGGGAAACACTTAATGTTAACCAGTTTATTAAAGGATATAATAGAAGATGTGAATCAATAGCCAGATAAAGAGA
>NC_048230.1:37029878-37132736 GCF_002007445.2 Ailuropoda melanoleuca
TAGCCAGAGGATTCTATGAAGCCTCTCCCCCAGTCGTTCCAGGGAAGAAAGACAATAGGATGTAGCTCAGCCCTCAGGGGCTTGGCAGCCGAAAGGAGGAGAGAGGAGGCTTTGCCAGAGCTCCTATCAGTGTGGAAAATCACATCACAACCAGCTACAGTGAAGAATTCTTGAGAATGGAAGGAACAGACTGTAAAACATCTGATAAAAGCAAAATTCAAAACTTGTCCTGAGGAGGAGTTTTACTGCCTGAATCAACAGAGGTGCAAAACTCAGAACCTCCTCAGAGATCTTTACTAGCCTCTTGATTGTATATGGTTCCTTTTCCTTCTGTAAGTGAGTATCACAGATTTGTCCTAAAACTGGATTCTAGGAGGATCCTCTGCCAACCAGGACGCACCTACCATCCGCCAGGAAGCAGCTGCCTGAGTGTGCTTACTCCCCAAGCGCTTTTCGGTTCAATCCTTTGCATGTGACCACAAGTTTGAATCAGGCCTGAGCTTGCTCTCTTCGAAGCTCTTGCTCTAGTTCGAATTGTTTCTACTGCATAACAAATTAATACTATGTAACAGATCAATGCTTACATAGAATAGGTGCAAACCCAGATGGCATGTTTTGTAAGGATGCTAAGAATAACTGTAACCCCAACACCTATCAAAGCCCCACAAGTCCATTGGTGATGTCTGAAATTCCATCATTGCAAGTTTACTTCTTTGGGTTCAAGTAGAAAAATCTACTAACATGTAAAGAACATGTGGACAGATAATTAAATTATTATTAGTTATCAACCACTTACTATGAATTTTCCTATTCCGAGTGTTTCCAAGAGAACAAAAGTGCCAAAGATTTATATATAAGAAGGTGAAAATCTAAACCTTATGCTCCAAGCAAATGGAATGGAGCCATGTGGGAGGAAGGGAATTAGGGCAGATCACGGGGGATCTGGGGAGAAGCAGCACATCAAGAAAACAAAAACGGGAAATAAGCAGCTGCCCAAGACCCATTTTACCTATTTCACAACTCTATAAATCATCTGACATAGGTAAGGGTCCACAGCTGGTACTCTTAGAGGAACGAAAGCCCAAGATGACCCTTCTCCAAACTACTCTTAAGAAATGACTGAGTGAAATCAGTAAAAAACACTATGGTCCTGGGGCGCCTGGGTGGCACAGCGGTTAAGCGTCTGCCTTCGGCTCAGGGCGTGATCCCGGCGTTGTGGGATTGAGCCCCACATCAGGCTCCTCCGCTATGAGCCTGCTTCTTCCTTTCCCACTCCCCCTGCTTGTGTTCCCTCTCTCGCTGGCTGTCTCTCTTTCGAATAAATAAATAAAATCTTAAAAAAAAACAAAAACAAAAACACTGTGGTCCTTTTGAGAATGGTCAAGTGCAGTAGCTTTAGGCCATGGTGTCAGGCAGGTGCTGGATGACCACCAGCTGTTGTCAGAGAAAGTGTTCCTATTTTGGAAGTCTGGGTTGGGCTAATTGGGTCCCCTTGGTTTCATGTATGATAATGCATGTTTTATTATAGAAGAGCCTCAGAGTGGAAAACATAATAAGGCGTTTCAAAACAAATAAATAAGCAACTATACATGTGAATCAGGATGCCTACTCTCTCAGGGCTCCCAGACCCAAGTCCAACATGGGGATTGGGCTTTCCCCACACACAATATCAAGCATTCTTGGACACCAGTGTCCAAGAATTCAACTCAATTCTGACTCTACCTATCCAGAGATAGCATCAGATTCCAGAGGTTAATAGTTCAGCCCTACAAGACTGTCCCCCCACCCCCCACTTAAGACTCCAGTCACAAGACCCAGGCTGTTACCTGTGCTTCTGACCAACTGGCTAGAGATTGGAGGTTCCAGTGACCTTCTCCTCGGGTTCAGTTAATTTTCTAGAGCAGCTCACAGAATTCAGGGAAACACTTAATGTTAACCAGTTTATTAAAGGATATAATAGAAGATGTGAATCAATAGCCAGATAAAGAGATACACAGGGAGCGGTCCTGAACAAAGGAGCTTCATGGATCTTGGGGCCCAGCTCCGTGGCATATGGAAGCATTCTGGTTCCCCAGGTATGGACCCTCTCTGAAAAAGGACCAAAAAACTGTCCTCTTGTCCTTTTAATGGAGGCGTCATTACTGACTGAGTCATTGACCAATGGCTAATTCAACCTCCAGCCCCTTTCCCCTTGCTGGAGGTCAAGGGTGTGAGACTGAGAGTTCCAACCCTCAAATCATATGATTGGTTCTCCTGGCAGCCTCCTACCCTTGCATGGGGTCCAAAAGTCACCTTCATTAATAATAATACACCCATTTCACCTTTATGGTTCTGAAACATTTTCAGGTACTGTGGATGAAGTCCAAATATACTGGAGAAATACATTTTGGTCATCTGAATGACCAGGTGTATATTTCTTCTAATCATTATATTGCACCTACCAAGTGTCATATGCTATGCTAGTTCTTACTCTCGATAAATTCATAGTCTGGCGATCAATCGGCAAGTAAACCAATGAGAACAATATGGGAGAAGTGCTTGAATGCTGGATGAATCTAGAAGAGGGTTCAAACCCACTTCGAAGAAAGGCTCCCCACTGCTTTACATGGGAGTAAGGCTTAAAAGACGAGAGCTTACGCAGATCTTGAGGAGGGTAAATTCTATGCAGAGGGAGTGGCAGTATAATGCATTCGCCGGCATGGAGGCGGATGGGGGATCCGGAGGTGAAAGGGTGAAGGCCAGAGAGAGAGACACCAGGATACGTCATCGTTGGGTTTTTCTTATATGCCCTGCTAAGGAATTCATGTGAGCATGCACCCCTGTTTGTATTTACACCCCCACCTTATTCCAGAGAGGATTTAAAGTGGCTGTTGTCATAGAGCTTGGATTGTATTATGAATGCAATTGAGTGTAATTGAAGGATTTTAAACAGGGAATGACATGCTCAGGCATGCATTTAAGAAAGATTACTCAGGCAATGCAGAAAATAAATTGTAAGGGGTACAGGGAAAGGGACGAAACTTCAGGCAGTTAAGGTAGAATAGAGGCAATTACAATAATCCAAGGGAAAAATGAAGCAGGCCTGAACTAATGCAGTGGCACTGGGAATGGAGAGGGGCTGGGTAGATTTGAGAAGTACTCAAGATTGGACAGATTAATTTCTAAGCTAGTGGACCTAATGACACTTAACGCTATGGGAGTAAACTGAGTAGAAAGAAATTACTCAGGAAATGTGTCTTGATCAGGAATTTGAATAAGGGAGACAAGTGATCTAGACAATTTGCCTGATATTAGAGAGCATTTATAGTGGAGAAATATACAGTTTCAAGTACTGTGGATTTATTTTGAATTTCCATTTGAATCATCAGCCTAGTTTCTTTTAAGCACAGCCCGATTTCTTGCAAGGTACAAACTCCAGGGATTGTCATAACTGCCCTTGAAGCTGCTGAGTGCATTTTTTCAAAGGAGAACTGTTGCTAGCAACACCTCAAGGTATAAAAACACATCTCACTCTCATGTCTACTTTGCAGCATGCAGAAACTGGGGGAGATGATGTTTCTCTAGAAGGGAAGACACCCAGTTAAAGCAAACACTTTCCACGGGAATTTAAAGTCCAATAACTTGGATTAGACATTATAAGTCAAAGTGTGTAGTACAGATCCTGGAGAATAATTTGTTCTCAGTAAGTCTTCCTGGGATCTGAAACCACTTTAAAAAAAAAAAAGAAGAAGAAGAATTTTAACAATTATCATTGAAAGAACTGACTTTAATTCAAATGCAAAATTTCAGAAATCTATAATAGAATGTGGCTTATAGAGAAATAAACTGGGGTAAAAGTTTCCTGTTGGGGGCGAGGACATGTTTTTTGTAAATGGGGAGTGAATTTAAAAGAGAAGATAGTAAATGTTTGGCCATAAGGGAAGTTCAGGCTTTCCTTCCAAGAGTTTCAATAGGGGCATAGAATCACTACCTACATGAAAATTTAGGCTATAAAAAATATGCACGGCTGAGAGTGATTCTGTTTTAAAATGTATATGTAACAGTTTTATCCTAAAAACATAAAGATGGTTTAAGTTGTTTGTTAATGTGTTCAAATCCATAGAGAGCACAAAAAAAAACAAGCTAAAAAGTAGTCTTGAAAGATACCTAAAAGACATTTGATAAAATTCAACACTTTCTCTTCCTTCCTTCCTTCCTTCCTTCCTTCCTTCCTTCCTTCCTTCCTCTCACAGAGTCCGTTCCTGTAGGGATTAGGATAATATCACAAGGACAGTGAGAAGCAACCCAGGGTTCTGAATAGCAGAGGCTGAGAGAAATGAAGAGATTGAGAGAGATTTGGGAGATAGAATCTGCAATGCTAGCAATTGTTCAGGGTGACTGGGAGTGGTGCCATTGTCTGAGATACTGAACATGGGTGTGGGCAGACCCTGGAGAGGGGGTTAAATTCCCAGGCAAAGGTCAGTATAGCACTGTTGATGGGAGAATGCACCTTGCCTCTGACTGCCGAGGTTCACACCCATCTTCATCCCTTTGGGTGAATCTTTAAACTTTCATAATTTTGGCTTTTTCATTCATAAAACAGAGATGATAGTAATAGAATCCACCTGAGGGGATTATCTGAAATTACCCATCTAGTGTTTAGCAGAATCTTAGCCAACATGACTAACACTTAGTAGGTGGTCTTCAGCATTATGATCAGTTATGGTGTTTAGACACATTTATTCCAGAGGGTCTGGAAACATCCAGGAGGGGACATTTAAAAGATATTTGGCAATAAAGGCCTGGACCTCTGGAAAGAGACTTGAACCAGATGTACATTTGAGAATCAACATGTATATAGTATTTTAAACATTTTACACAGTGGGGAAAAGATTGATTATTGACTAAATGGTTGTGGTAACTGGTTAGTCACTAGAGATACAAAATAAAGTTAAATCCTTCTCACAATCTGAACATATCGTGTAAAAGGATTAAATGCCTTAATGTAAAAAGTGTTAAAATACTACCTTAAGATAAGAAAAATCTTTGTAAACCAGAAACACAGAGCAAAAGCTATGAAAGAAAATATAGATGTATTTGAATACATTGGCGTTTTTTAAAAATTAAAGCTGAAAACCAAAGTTTTAAAACAAGAACACGTTGGAAAAATATAGCAGGTAACATGAAAAGAAATACTGAAGATGCTAGAGAGCGTCCCTAGGTAAGCAAGGAAGGGGTTAACAGAAGTAGGTAAAGCATATGATCACGTAATTAACAAAAGGAGAAATTAAGTGAAATCAACATTACATATTATTTGCCCATTCGGCCAGCAAAATATCTTAACATTTTGAAGTTTTAATGAAAGTTCATTAAGTGTTAGTGAAGGTAAAAGCAAATATGTACCCTAAAGCAGTAATTTTGCAATTCTTTGGTCATTTACCAATAAAATAGTTTTCTAAAATTACAAACACTTTCATATTTTTCTAAAAGATTCATTATTTAGTTTAGAGAGAGAGAGAGAACATGAGCAGGAGGGGCAGAAGGAGAAGGAGAGAGATACTCAAGCAGACTGTGCGCCAAGCTCAGAGGCCAAGCGCGGGTTCGTTCTCATGACCCTGAGACCACGACCTGAGCTGAAACCAAGAGTCAGACACTCAGCGGACGGTGCCACCCAGGCACCCCGCAAACGTTTTCATTTTTTAAATTAATATTTATTCTTAACTTTAAAGAGTTGAAATATTATAAATATTCATATCTAAAACTAAATCACTCATCTACATTTTTTCAATGCAATCTAAATCTAAGAATTATTCGACATCCACGATCAGATCATTCACTTTTTAAAAAATAGACTCTTCTTTAAGATTTGGAAACTATACTTAGTTTTATTTCTCTTTGAATTTATATTTTTATTCCCCTTCCTTCATTTATCTTTATCCTAATGTAATATATTTTATACTTCTACAATTTCATCTATCATTTTCTGATTTGATCTTTTTCATCCACAACAAAACTCAACTTGAAATTTTAAAACTTATTTTATTCCCTCTAGCCAAGCATCATTTATGGAGTGAGTTGTGTTCGTAGTTATCGGTAGTATGTTATTGAGCAGAACTACATACGATATTAAATATGTTATAAATAACCAGTAAACATAAAAAGCAAAATTTTAATGGATGTCCATCTGTGTGGTAGGCGAAATAACAGCTCCCAAAAATGTTCTTACTCTAATATCCGAGACCTGTGTTACACGACCTAAAAGCAGAAGACAGAAGTGGAAAAGTCAGAGAGATGAGACAATGGGAGAAAAGTCAAGAAAGATTCCAAGCCTGAGGGAGACCGTCTACCGTTGCAGGAACTGAAGATGAGGAGGCCAGTGGAGGGCCGATGAGGGTAGCCTCCAGAAGCTGACAACCATTAAGATGAGGGGGACGCCTGTCTTACAACCTCAAGACATTCTATTCTCCCAACAACCAGAATGAGGAAGGAAACGGATTCTACCCTCACATCTCCAGAGAGGAGACCTCGTGTTCTGTTCAGAACATGCTTTCTCATCTTTTGCAGTATGAGCTGGCTTAGCATTCTCCAAATAAATCTTCAAGTTCTGATGCCTTTTTGCTTAACAATGCCCTTCAATTTTTCTCTCTCCTCTCAGATTTCACTGTGAGGGAGGGGTAAGGAGAAACCAAGCCATGCCTTCAACATTTTTCTTAGAAATCTCTTCAGCTAAATACCCAGTTTCATTGCTCACAAGTTCTACCTTCCACAGAATACTAGAACACAAGGACACCACGGTCTTTGCCCCTTTTGTAAAAAGGATCTCCTCTCTCCCAGTTTTCAATAACAAGTTCCTCGTTTCCATTGCAGACCTCACCAGGATGTCCATTAGCGCTGACATTTCTACCAGCATTGGATTCGTGATGATGCATGTACTCTCTGACACGATAGCGGCTTCCCCCATAGGGCCTCTCTTTGTTCCCTGACCCCCACCAGAGTCGCCTTTAATGGACCTAGTAAAGTCACCTTGCCACCAAATGAAATGCCACATCAGAGGCATTGTTTCAAGATCAGGAGCAGCTTAAATTGTAAACACATAAACCGAGGGACCGAGGACTTCTTTCTGACTTCTTCGTGTCTCCCTAGCCTAGGCGGGACTCTTTACAGAATACTTACTTAGGCAGAATATCCGTCTGCTCTCTTACTACGTGTAGTACCTCACACTTCCTTCATCTGGGTCAGATTCACTGTGAATTCCATGTGGGGACACCTAGGGTAAAGGGATCACATGCTGATTCTCCTCTGCCTGTGTGACCAGGGACAGCCGCACCGATACAAGATTTTTATTAAAAAAAAAAAAAAAAAGAGGTGTGGCAAACATAAGTTTCAAGATCTTTCAGTAGAAGACAGAACGTTCTGAAGCACAGAGCACACCAAAGACAAGGCCCTGCGGACGAGCCATGGGGAGAAACGAAGGGTCAGAGCAGTGAGGGGAGAGCCAAGCGAGGAGTCCCCAGGAGTGACCCAGCGAACATGTGTAATGGCCACTTCACCTGGAACCTGGCCCTGCATGTCCCACTAGTTAACTGTGTGACTTAATCAAGTCACCTACCTCCCGAGCGTCTATTCCCTCTTCTATTGAAAAAAAGAAGCAAGGATTAGATTCGATGGCTTTTAAAGATTTTTTATTCTACTTCTAAAATTCTGTAGTTTTTAATACATTCAGACATTCTTTCACATGCTCTGACTACTAGAAACTCCACCTTCTTTTAATAAATTCTATTTACTTGCAGGTGGTTGGACTATTAAGAAAAGCAAATTGTTTAAATAATGTCTGACTCTTTGACTAGCTTGACTCCCCTAACGGGCCATATATATAATCTTTTTTTTTTCTGGGTAGTGATTTTTTAGGTACATCAATCAAGTAGTCAGCATTTATTGCATGGAGCTAATTAACTTTCAAAATGACATTTTCATTTGTAACGTTGGTTGAGATTTGAACTCAGATCTCATCAATGAAAAGCAGCTGTGCTAATAATCCAAGCCCCTAATTCTCCCTGCTTAGCCTCACCATAAATGTGTGATTAATCGCAGGTTTAAGGGAGTTCTCAGTTACTGTGAAAACAAATCATTACCAGAAACTGGCATTCCCAATTTATTTTATTTATTTTATTTTTATTTTTATGACTTATACCCTATTCTCCATATTTTCCATATGTTCTGGGTCCTTTTCATCCATTCAGGACCTTGTGGAAAGCTCAGCTCACCCCATCTCCTAATGGGTCATGATAAACAGGAGAATGTTATTTTCTCTCCACTTTTCCATTTCGGAAAGATGTAGAAATATGAGCACTTTCTAGGAAGAGGTGAGAGGACGGTGTCTTTGACAACAAGACAGAGTAAACACAGAGATGAACGCAGTTCCTCCTCATCTCAGGTCACTACCGCAAACACAAACGTCAGCTCCCTGTTAGATCAGACATGTGAGCGGTTAGAAACCTAGGAGTGGGCAGAGGGACCTGATGGTGGCTTATCTTTACTGAATTCTCCTTCACTTTTTCTTTTTCGATTTTAGGGGAAAGTTAGATAGGGAAACTAGAGAAACAATTTGACCTTTCTCCTGTTTGTCAAGCACCAAAAATTGTTAGAGGAATTTTACCATTTGGAGAGTATTTGAGGGATATTCTGATTAAATAAACTTTGAGGGTGCTGAGGCACTCATCATGAAGCAGTGAGAACTGCCTTGGGAATCCAGTCGGAAGAGACATGTCTTACTAGGAAGCCAGGGACAGAGATGACACTTGGCACAGCCAAATGCAAGCTTGAATCTGAAGTCACAGGGTGCATCCAGCCTCTGTCACCTGCCTCTCGAATCTGCAGCTCCGTGTAGACCAGCATTTCCAGTTGAGGACCAGTGAAGAATTAATGTATTTGACAACAGTTCACAAGACTCCACAGCAATATCAAATAGACAGGCTAGGGAGTGTGTATGTGAGTGTGAGTGTGTGTGTGAGTGTGTGTGTGTAACTTATGCCTTACACACCAAAATCTCCCAAGTCCTTGAGTGTTGTAAGGACACCTTTTCCATGAATATCTATAGAAATTGCCTTTATCCTCTCTTAGCAGGAAGGCAAAGACCTCTCTGCTTAAATGGGTGGCTTTTCTAGAGGAACTTAGGTTCTCGTGGTCACTGCTTTCTCCACGTTCCTGTTCTTACTGAACTTTCCTTTCTTTTGTTTATGTCTCATGGGAGTGTTCTCTTTTCCCCACCCAATATAAGCCCTGAAAACATCCCCTTCACCTTGACCTTCCCCCAAAACCACCACCCTAAGCCAGTTCTGTATAATGAACACATAAGGAAGTTTGAAGTTAAACAATGAAACAAGGTAGTTCCTTTGCAAGATCTCACAGTAACCAACTGAGCAGGTCTTTGCATGAAAATCCCATTGGCTGATCCTGTATCAGGAAATTTCTCACTGGCTGTCTCTTTGTCTGCCCTGTTTTACACTTCCTTCTTTCACTTGTGGCCAGCCTCCAATTTCCTCCTCCCCATGCTGATTTGTTCTTCACCAAAATAGTGTAGCCCTTCACTCACAACCTCAAAGTTTTCGGTCCCACCATTGGCTAGCCCAAATCTCAGGTTGCTCTAGGAGACAAAAATGGTTTTACTTTGTTTCAGGATCAAATTCTTAGGCAAACCAAGATTCCCCCACACCAGCCTTTATAAGTAAAGAAGAGTTAATATGAAATGCCATCTCCCCAATATGAATTCTATGAGCACCCCGGAAGGCAGAACTGCCAACAGTCAGGTCTGTTTGTGTTTTGTTTTGTTTTACTTCTTACAGTGTATTTTGTTTGTCACCTAAGGTCACCCTCACCTATACTCACACCCTTATATTCTGTCTGTTTCCCATTCTCTCTCTCTTACACACACACACCCTTCTCTTTTCACTCTTTAAAATCCACACATTGACAGGTGCCTGGGTGGCTCAGTTGGTTAAACCTCTGCCTTCAGCTCAGGTCATGATCCCAGGGTCCTGGGATCAAGCCCCATGTCAGGCTCTCTGCTCAGCAGGAAGCTGGCTTCTCTCCCTCTGCTAGCTGTTCCCCTCCGTGTGTGCTCTCTCTCTCTATCAAATAAATAAAATCTTTTTTAAAAAATCCACACACCGGTAAACATAGGAAATCAAATGAACTAGTCATAATCCTTACTCGTTCAGTGTCTCCACTCTGAGACAGAGAAAAAAAGGAAAGAGGAAGGTCACAGAAAGCAAAAGACAGGAAGGCAAAAAATGGAAGTAATAAGGAGGAAAAAGAAAAAAGTTAAGTAGGCAGTGTCTTAGCATGTTTGATCACAGAGGATCAAGGAAGCAATGGAAAAGTGAGTTCTAAGTGAGGGCATCACTGCCCTGTGAGCAGGGTCTCCCGGTGTTCAGCTCAGCCCTGGATCACCCCAAGGTGGGGGTTGAATGCTAACATAAACCTGTGTACACAGCCGACATGTCCCCCTGGAGACATCACACAGACTCACTCGAACTGTATCGGCCTTTTATGTAAGAGCTGCCCCCTCTTCCTCTGCAAAGGATGACAGCCGGAGGGGAATGAGCTTATTGGGATTAAAACAAAACAAAACACACACACGCACACACAGCACCAATTACAGACCTTTCTTTTATAACTTTTTTCCCTTTAACTTTGTTAAGATGTTGTAAGCAATGTAACTAGTTCTCCATGCGTTAACAAGAATAGCTTGATTTTTATGTTTTGCTTCTTGTTCCGGCACAACGTTGACCAGAAATTGGGACCGCAGGAAGGAGATTCAGAACATAAAGATCAGGGTCCATGCATCTGGGTGAGCAGGAAGCTGTGTCCCCAGGAGGTCTTTTCTTATAACATTTCCAGCCTTATAATTCACCCTTCTGAGGTTTAGCAAAGTAGGCAGAGTAGCCAAAGCCGGGGGTGTTAATACAAGCGAAACCTCAGCCCCTTTCAAGGCTCCCTCTGGTGCCTTCTGAGCTCTAGGACAGCTCCTCCACCCTGAGTCGCCACCACCCGCTTTGAAACCGTGGCTTTGGAGAAGGTCATGCCCACAGACACGTCTTTCTCTGTGTGTGACCGGCCTCTGCCAACTTGTGGTGAGACTTTGCATGCCAAATGTAACCAATTACAGGAGTCCCCATCCTGTGGCTGAAGGCATCTGTTTGTGGGAGTATATTCCCTGCATGCTGGGATTAGAGACCACTGGGCTCCCCAGGACATCTGGAAGAGAGCCTTCCTGGAGCTGGCACTTCCCCACGGCACATCCTCCCTTATGCCAGTATCTACAGCTGTATCTTTTAGACCAAGGCCTTTGAAACCATTAGCTATCCAAAAGAGGCTTCTGGGCCACCCAATATCCATTATTTCTTTCATCTACTGGGTCCCAGAGCCTTCAGGGGAAACTGGGACAAAACGGGAAAATGACTGAGAAGACTCAAAAAAGAAATTGAGAAATAGCTTGAAAACTGTCCCCAGGGGCGCTTGGGTGGCTCAGTTGGTTAAGCACCTGCCTTCAGCTCAGGTCATGATCCTGGGGTCCTGGGATTGAGCCCTACATTGGGGGGGGGGGTCTCTGCTCGACGGGGAGCCTACTTCTCCCTCTCCCTGTGCTGTGCCCCCTGCTTGTACGCTGTCTCTCTCTCTTTCTCTCCCTCTCTCTTCCTCTCTCCCTCTCTGTCAAATTAAATAAATAAAATCTTAAAAAACAAACTGGGGCATCTGAGTGGCTCAGTCGGTTGGGTATCTGCCTTCAGTTCAGGTCATGGTCCCAGGGTCCTGGGATCGAGTCCCACATCGGGCTCCGGGCTTGGCAGGAAGCCTGCTTCTCCCTCTGCTTACCGCTCCCCCTGTTTGTTCTCTCTCTCTCTGTGCATCTAATCAATCAATCAATAAGCAAATATCTTTAAAAATTTAAAAAAAAAAACTGTCCCCAAATTAGCTTTCAACATTTTTTCTAGCTGATCATGAAAATTTTGAAGTATCTATCACATCAGTTCCCTCTTGTCCAATTCCATGACACTTTCATTATCTCCCATCTGGATTCTTGTAAAATCTTTGCCAGCGTTCTGCTTCCCTCTGATCCGTCTGTCTTCCAAATTATCAAGTTATCTTTCTGAAACTAAACATCTAAGAATATTTCTTATCTTCAGTGTCGCTCTCTCCTCTATGGCATAAAATGAAGAATTTTTAATATATGCTCTTCTCACACATTGGGATATTTACATTTCCCACCCATGTCGTGTACATCCGTGTCAGTGTTCCACTGTTACCCCTTCTGGAATGTTCTGCTTCTTGTATTAGCAAAGTGCTGCTCCTCCAAAGACCAACCCATTCCATCATCTGCTCTGTAAGGTCTTGCCCTTTTCTAGAGCTATTTCTGCTTCTGCTTTGGTTTTATCTTCCATCATACGTACCTCTTTTATAGAATGCATCCTGTTGTAAACTACTGACATCATAAGTCAATAGTTTGGCTCCTGTAATATTAAATAAACTCAATGAGAATATAGACCACATTTTGGATCCTCTTATAAAACATGGCATATAAAAAGTGTTCAATAAACATTTGATAAATATCTGATGAAAAATGAATTAATAAATGAACAAAGGGTTCATTCAGTGAAACTAATGGATAGCATGTTTGCTACGAATAATGTAAAACAGTGGCTAATCTATGCACAATTCCGTGTGTTCACATATGTATGAAGAGTGACACAATTTATATAAAACCTAATGTACAAATAACATAAAATCCAACACTTTGCATTTTCTTTGGATATATACATGCAACTTGCATTTGTTTTACTGAAAAATATGTCCTGAAGGTCTTTGGAGTCCTGTATTTGTTTGGCTTGGGTTTTTCTTTTTTCATTTTGCCTTTCTGATTACTGCTTTGGATTCCAGAGACCAGGTATATCCCAAATTTTTTAGCTAGCCTTCTTGGCTGTAAGATGTTTAGGTGCACTCTAATTTCTTTTTCACCGTTAGGAGCAATTGCTGCTATGAAATCTTTGGGCAAATATGTATCCTTGCGCACATCACTAGGTCATAGGAAATGCACATTGTACCTGTCACTCAATTCTATGGAATAGTTACTTCTATGTACCCTCACTAGCATCAGACACACTGAATGATTGTCTGTCTTTCTGCTGTTCTAGCCTCGCATTACATCCCCACAAAATTCCTCATTGATAGAGTCTGGAAATTTAGTTTCAGATCTTTCTTTCTTTCTTTTCTTTCCTTCATTCTTTTTTTTCTTTCATTCTTTTTTTACTTCTTTCTTTCTTCTTCTCTTTCTTTCTTTCTTTCTTTTTTACAATGACTGTTTATTAAACTAAGCATTAAGTTTTCCTAATTCATTGCTCACCTTTGATTTTTCTAACAAATTATTTCTTCTCAGATTCATCTTTCTTATTGCTGGTATATATCTTATTAGAATTCTTTCAGGAGTTTAACTGTCTTATTATTCGTATGTGGAAAACTAGTTTCTTCTCACACTTATGCCTGAATACCTTTAGGTAAAGAACTATAGGCTTAAAAGAAATTTTCTTACAGCATTTTAAAATTTAACTATTGTCTAGCATGTAAAATGCTCACTGTGTTCTTACATTCATATTGATGAGAACTCTTTTTTTTAATTGTATTCAGTTAGCCAACATATAGTATACCCTTAGTTTTTGATCGAGTGTTCAACAATTCATTAGTTGGGTATTAACACCCAGTGAGAACTCTTATGTCAATATGATTCTCCTTCTATTGTAGGTAATCCTCATTTTTTTTTCCCTACTCTGATAGCTTTAAATTTTTTCTCTTGATTTTGGACATTCTAGAATTTTAATATCATAATTTGTATCATAAATTAATATAATTTAATATCATAATTTTAATATCCATACCTGATGGAACACTGAAGGTTGGTAGGTAATTTTAAAACTTCTAAATATTTGGTTGTTTTATGTTAGATGGATTGGCCATCTAAATGGTGAAGTACTTACTGGATTTTATTTATTTATTTTTAAAGATGTTATTTATTTATTTATTTATTTATTTATTTATTTATTTGAGAGAGAGAGAGAGCGAGCAGGAGGAGGAGCAGAGAGGTAGGGAGAGGAAGGGGGAAAGAATCGCAGGCAGACTCTGCTGAGCTCAGAGCCCAATGTAGGGCTCCTTCTCATGACCCTGAAATGACCTGAGCCAAAATCAAGGGTTAGATGCTTAACCGACTGCCACCCAGGCACCCCTGGATTTTATTTTAGGTTCAATGTCAAAAGACCTAGACTTTATTTAAATTTTTTAAATTTATTTTTTATTTTTACTTATTTTTTATTTATATTAATATTTTTAATTTGTATTTTATTTTTTGTTTATTTACATTTCTAAATATTTAAATATTTATTTAAAGTCAGTTAGTCAACATGTAGTACATCATTAGTTTCAGATGCAGAGTTCAGTTATTCATCAGTTGCATATAACACCCAGTGTTCATAACATCACATGCCCTCCTTACTGCCCATCACCCTGTTACCCCATCCCCCCACCCACTTCCCCTCCAGGAACCCTCAGTTTGTTTCCTGTAGTTCAGAGTCTCTCATGGTTTGCCTCCCTCTCGGATTTCTTCCCGTTCAGTTTTCCCTCCCTTCCCCTGTGATCCGCTGAGTTCTGATCCTAGCTCTGTACTGATAGGCTTGTGCCTATCATCTGGGTTTAAAACTTCTCTGGGCGTTACCTTCCTCTTCCTTCATACAGGAAATAAGGAGGTTATAGAAAGTTATGTCTAAGATCCTTTTCAGTCATAAAATGTTGTGCAAGGAACTCCAGGACTTTACAAACTTTAAGAGATTTGATATGGTTCTTTTTTCTTTCTCAAGACAATATCAAACCTATACTATCCCAGTGATATCCCTACCTATTATAACTATTTCATGGAAGTGATTTCTAGAAGTATAATGTCTCTTAACTCCCTTCTGTGTGTTTCTTTTTATTGCAACTACATTTCTTTTGAAAGTATGACATTAAAAATCGGGAGAATATATAAGTATAGGAATGAGGTTAAATGTTTCTTTTAATCTAGGTCAGTGAATTAAAGAAGGAGCCTGTATGTGAATTCTATATATATTCCGACTTTTGCCAAAAGGATACTTACACAATCACAAAGGGAATTCTAGAAAGCAAAAGGTTGCTCCCTCCGAAAGGCATAGGAGCCCTCTGAATTAAAGCTTCCGACCTCTGAGTACCAGGCTGCCCCTGATTAAAAACAAATGGAACATACACTCTGGAGCATAAGTCTACCTGATTTATGGTTTGGAAAATTAAGTTACTATTACTTATGGGGCTTGGAAGCAAAGGCCCAATGCAATAGCTAATTGAGAGTAGAGAAGGGGTATATGTTGAAATTGGGAAAATATATTTTAGAGAATGGCTGAGTGAAGACATCAGGGTATGTAATTAAGTGGCCTTAAAAAAAAAAAGTCACACTCTCTACAACCTCTTATATCAAACAATTGGAATGTGTTTGTTTTATTAACTGGTCTTCTGCCATTGGTTCCATCAAGCTGGGTCCTACTGAGTGAACCTTCCCTGTTGACGGACTCTAGTAAACATATTAAACTCCCATGACCAGGGTCATTCTCCCATAAATAAAGACTCTTTAAAATGCAGGCAATTATTAGGTTTTGGTAAGCTACACAGATGCCTTCTAGTTTTTCAACAGTCATAAGAGTGTATTTTGGTGGGTTTTTGGACTCATCCAATACATTTCCAATAAATCCTGGGAAGGAATTTTGTTTTCATAAGACTCAGGGACCAGGAGGTTCTGGATGTGAAAGTTAAACCCTGGAAGACTGGGAAGGAGGAAGACCATGCCCATCACCCTTGCCCCCAGTTCTCTTCCCAGTGTAAAGCCACTGTCCAAGCAGCTCAGGAAGTTGCAGGGTAAGGAACTAAACTATCAGTTATTTCTCAGAATTGGGCAGTGATGATATGAGCGATAAAATTGGTGACATATGTAGAGACATTTTATTTTTAGTGGACAATCAAACATTCCAGACTGATTGCTGTAATTTACTCGAACAAGTACTAAAAATCTTTGAAATTGAAGGGTGATGCTGTCTAATCATCAGAAGACCGCTTTTATTATCATTGCACTTGGTCACTGAGGAAATATGGATATATACTTATTTAAATACAACGAAGGCCTATTTTGCTAATCGGGAGTTATTTTTTTCTAAACGAGACAGTAAGCGAATATTCCCCCTACATGCTGTCATTCTTTAAAATGCATCCACTTCATCAATAGTTATGGTTCTCATCTGTGGGTAATTTGCCCTCTAAGGAAAATTCGGCAATATTTGGAGACATTTTTGCTTGTCACATTGGGACAGGAGTTTTCTTCTAGTATCTAGAAGATAGAGACCAGGAATGCTACCAAATTCCCTAAAGTGCAAAGAACGGTTTCCCTCCCCTCCTCCCCCCCAAAAGAATTATTCAGCCTGAAATATCAGTAGTGCCAAGGTTGAGAAACCCTAATCGAGAGAGACCTTTCCCTACCCGGTATGTAGATCATTAGCTCCACAAATGATAATCCATGGACACATAGAGCGAACGGAGAGATTGCTAATTATTATTCTAAGTGGACTCAACTTATAAAAAATTCAGTTTACACATAATTTTTCAGAAGTGCATTTATTGTTGAAATTGAGCTATAGATGTACAGACTTCAACCAACCAAACCATAAAAACAAAGCTTGGTGGTGACACCACATTTAGAGGGGAAGCACCCTCCCAATGCCTGCCCTAGCACTTTGTCCACAGTAAGAACTCAGTAAATACCTGCTGAATGAGCCTTTTAAAAAATCATTTAGCTATTTAAAATATATAAGTGTTCTTAATAGTTTCTGTAATTTCCTTTTAATGAAGATCTAAAATGGCCCGCATGAGAAAAAAAAATCCTTCTTAAAGAAAATAAGTCCTCATCTTTCCCTAATTTAAGTAAGAGTCAATCTTTAAAAATGGTTTGGTTTTAAAGGTGAGGACTTGGTTGAAATAGTAAGTAGTTTTCTGAGATATCCAGTTTTCAGATACAGAAACATTTGTGTGACCTTCTGAGGAACATTTCTCCCCTCCCCAAGCTGTGCTGTTCCTGGGACCCCCTTTCCTCCATCAGTCACAGTAAGAATAAAGTCTTAACTTCAGCTCACCAGCCTGAGGTAACAAAGATGTTTCACACCCACTAATTAGGGGCTGGCAGGTAACCCATCGAACTTGACCCCTGAGATGGAAAACACATGCTTCATAAATTGTTTGGCTACACTTCCTGCCCCTCTGACTTAGAGATGCTCACGCATAGGCTGCCCGTCCACAGGTCTCTAACCTTTCGGGGTTTGTGGTCTGGAATTTTGAGGAGGACAAGGAAGCCAGAGAAACAGACAAAGAGAAAGAGATCCAGAGAGACCAAGAGCTGGGGACAGCTGATCTGCCATAGAAGTTTTCAGACTTTCACTGAAGTGCCTCCTTCTCCCTCAGTCACATAAACGCAAAGACAGAAATGTTGTTAAGCAAAGAAACATTAATTAAGTCTGTCTAGTTGTACATAAGCATATATAGAAAACACATTTCACACACTCTTAGTCATCTCACTTAAATCGATGATTCCAGACTAGATGACTTTCCTTTATTATAAAGGATTTTAAAAGATTACAAGATATAAAAGAATTACATATAAGGATAATAAGATTGGGAATGAAAGTTAAGGGTATTGTAACAAAACAAAACTTCAATCTACGTTCCTATTTATTTATGTCTATCTTATCTACCTATTGTGTGTGTGTGTGTGTGTGTTTGTGCACGCACATGCACGTGTGCACATATTCTTTATGCAATAGAAGAAAATTATACTAATGTTTATCTCTATGGTCAATGATGATATTAGTCATATTTTATTTCTAAAATAGACTAACCTGTACAGACAGTCTAACCTGTACTTGGAAATAAATTAATGGCTGCCTGATGAAAGTTAAGTGTGACTTAAGGGTGACAAATAACTGTGTTGAGAAAAATGCATGATGCATTTTTTTAATTTTAAATCTTAAATTTTTAAAAGGCAATTTCACAAAAACAACTGAACGTGACTTCACTTGTGAGCCATGGGATAGAGTACTGGCAAGGGTCAGTGGGCACTTACTTATTAAACATGAGTAAATGAGTAAATCTGATTGATGCTGTGAGATGTTCAGTTGAGTAAAGAATAAGAAATACAACCTACTCTCTGCTTGTTTAATAAGCTTAACCATATGAAATTGCCGAATTCATAGATCAACAATAAGTATCAACAATTTTACATGGTTTCATATAAAAATGTCATGTAAGAAAAACATGCTTACCAGAAAATTTTAAATATCTCTTCTTACTTTTGAATTATCTGTGAGAATCTTCAGAGTTAACCCTGTCTTCCCCTACCATTGGTGTGGGTGACATCTTAGAAGTACTTTCTTCCTAACTAGGCATCTACAATGAATTTCATTTCAGGAAAGAGCCAATCATTTCTGGATTCATTGGGGTGGTGTGGAAATTGAAGCTGGGACTCCACAGCCATAGTCAGGCAAAGAGGTGCAATCTGGACAAAGAGGAGAAGAAACAGGCAACACACATAGAACCAGGCTCAATTCTAACTTTTTGACATATTTAATCTCAGAAGAACCCATTTTATAGATGTGGTAACAAAGGCACAGCTGCTTAGGTAACTCTGCTAAGGTCACCCATTTGTAAATGTTGAGATGGGAATCAAATCCAGGCACTGAACCCAGGCACTGTATTCCTCCCTAAATAGCACCCTGTCCTTCCTCTGTCCTTTACCCCAATTCAAGTTTCTTCGTGGTATTTATCCTCACCTGATGAGTGAATTTACATGGGCTTATGTAATTGTTATTTGTGTTAAATAGGAGGTTCCCGACTGTATCAACTGTGTCTGTTTCATTTGTGGAGGCATCCTCTGGGTTCAGACGTAGGAAATACTAAATAAATAGTTGTTGGAATAAATTATTGTGTGAATGAATGAATAAATGATTGAATGTGAACCCCACCCTAGACTAAGAAACAAAGAAAGACTTAAAGCACCAAGTCATCAAATTTAAGAGTAAGTTCCTAATCAAATGTTGAGTTCCCAACATAAGGGATTGGGGGCCAAGCCTGAGGACATTCCCAGGGGCAGTCTTGAGGGTGAGGCTGAAGAAAGCATGTTTTCTGCCCTGCCTAGTGGGAAGCACATGGTGCCAAGCCACTTGTGTCAAGAATGTGTGGCATTCTTGGGGCGCCTGGATGGCTCAGTCGTTAAGCGTCTGCCTTTGGCTCGTGGCGTGATCCTGGCGTCCTGAGATCAAGCCCCACGTCAGGCTCCTCCACTGGGAGCCTGCTTCTTCCTCTCCCATTCCCCCTGCTTGTGTTCCCTCTCTTGCTGGCTGTCTCTCTCTCTGTTAAATGAATAAATAAAATCTTAAAAAAAAAAAAAAAAGAATGTGTGCCATTCTTGCCTGTGTGCCTGATGTCTTCCAGTACCACCAACACTGTGAGTTCAAGTTCACTTTTCAGCTGCTTTCCAGCAGAGCCTATGTACTGAGTCATGCACTCCCTCTCTGATGAATTTCCAAGAGGATTGTCCAGGATTCAGGTTTCACCCTGTGGCCCCAGATCAAAAAATTTCCCCATGAAATCCACATACCCCAAACAAGGATTGAACCCATGCCTCAGTCCTAATTAGCACCAAAAGGTGGCCAGAGTTCCCACTGTGGAGAGGGGAAGTAGAAAAGGGTGGAAGATTGCATAATTGGACATGAAATGTTTCCATAAATTTAAATGAAAACTATTTGAACACATTTACACTTTTATGGATAATGATTCCAACTGCTTACTGAAGTTGCAGAAAAAGAAAACAAAATTGATGTTAGACAAAATAAGATGAAGAGCATTTTCTTTTTCCAATGTTGTAAGTGAAATGGAACATAAGGCAGAAGTCTTAACAGCAACAGATAATACAAAGTACAACAAGCGCAGACTCGACATATGCTCACGTGCGGAAGCATTGGTGGAGGAGATGGGGCCAGAATTTGGGGAACCATGATCATTCTCAGTCCTTTAGCCCCAAGAAAAGGAAAGATGACAGCTGGAGAATTTCTCATCCCTCTTTTGGTTCAGAGTACGGAGGCCTCCATGTCTTGTCCACACACAGGCACATATGGAGCTCAAGATATATTAAGTGGAGAGATCACATTTGGTTCCTTAATACCACTCCCAATCCCAGAGCTCAAACAGACATGGCAGTGGGCAGAGTGGAGCCTGGAATTCATTCTTCCATCTACACATCCAGCCATCAGCCATTCAGCTGATGTCCATTGAGCCCTCATTCAATAAGAGGCAGACATGTCCTACATGCCTGGGATACAGGGATGATATGGGCAGGGTCCTGCCCTTAGCACTTGACAGTAAAATGGGGGGAAACAGACCAGTGAAGAACTATGGTCGAGTTTATAAAAATAAACATGGAATTGCGTAAGAACATAAAAGAAGGGGAAGATTGCTTGAGTGGAGATTGAAAGCCTTGGAGCCAGAGGTATATATAAAATACGTAGATCCTGTATATAAAAATATATATATTTATATATACATTGTATAGAAAAATATACATATCCGAATTTGAAGACACTTAGACACAGCATGAATGGTACCGTCTGCCACAGTCCCCGCCATGCCTAATCAACCTTCACCTGTGTGAGTGGTCATTGCTGGTGACAGAGTGACCTCTGATGGAATTCGTGAGTTCACAAGGGACTGAAGAAGTGATGTCCAAGCTGGCTAAAGCTTACCTAAACATTAGCCATGCTGAGAAGGGAAAGAGCCCCAGGAGAGCAAACCATCCATGAAATGGAGTAGATGCTTAAATATGAGTAACTCCTGGAGAAATCAGAAGTTCAGTATTTCTGAAGACGGATGGCAGGTGGGAAGCATCTTAAAGAACCACTAAATATTTGGAGTGACTTTTGAAATGAATTATACACTTTTTGAAAAATTGCTTCATGTCCATTGTTTACAGATCTCAAACAAAAATTGTAAAATTTTTTAAAATTTGATTTATTTATATTTTTAGTACAGGGTCTGACTCAGGGTTACCAAATAAAATATGAGATGCCCAGTTAAATTTGAATTTCTTTTTTTTTTTTTAAGAGAGAGACAGAGATAGCGAAAGAAGGAGAGCAGGAGTAGAGGGGAGGGGCAGAGGGAGAGGGAGAAGCAGGCTCCCCACTGAGCGGGGACTCCAGTGCAGGACTTGATCCCAGGACACCGGGATCATGACCTGAACTGAAGGCAGGCGCTCAACCAACTGAGCCACCCAGGTGCCCCTAAATTTGAATTTCAAATAAATAATTTTTTAATATAAGTAGGTCCCACATATTACATGGGACATATACGAGAAGAAAAAAAATGTCCCAAGTATTGAATGAGACATACCTACACTAAAAACAAAAATCTTGTCGCTTATCTGAAATTTGGGATTAACTGGACTTTATTTTTACCTGCTAATCCTGGCAGCCCCAGCCTGCATACTTGAGAGCCCCCTCAGAGTATTCCTGTTTCCATCAGGTAGCTTGCCGTTTGACAGACATTCAGATGCTTTCAGAGAGCCTTGAGGAGTTCTGGTGAGTACACAATAACTTCTTCTAGCCCACACATGTTTTCCTGTTTAGTCTGTAACCCCTTTTCCACCCTCTGATATCACTCCTTATTGCATCCCACTCTCTGTCCTTGGGCCACGCTCCCAGACATCCTGAGAGCAGGCTAAGGAGGAGGGTGGGTGGTTGGACAGGTAACTGAGAATTTGGAGGCCAAGTGGGAGAGAGTAGGTAGGTAGAAAGAGGGTAAATTGTCAACCAAGTACCAACAGCCTGCTGGCGGCCACTCAACAATGACCCTGTTGCTTTAATACAAAGGGGAAGGTGTGGCCCGGGGACCATTCAAATGCCATCCATGCTCTGGTCCACTGAGGGAAGCCTGCAGAAGAAAGCTGGCCGAGGAGCCCATTTCTCTGGTAGCAACTCAATTATAGCACAGACAGGGGGGCCCTTTGGGCATATTTTAGCCAACTTCAGAATACCGTTACCGGCCGGCTCCAAGCACTTGACATCTTTACAATAACCAGTTTCCCATCTTTTCTTTAATTCAGCCCCTGATCCTTGCATGAGGGTCAGAGGAGCTGTCTTCAGAACAGAGCAGAAGACACTGACTCTCAGATCACTAGAGAATCCGGCTCCATCTTCCAATGCAGAATTAGAATTTTAATCTGATTTGACACAGCTATTTGGGGAATCCGCAGGCTTGTCATGAGTCAGATGATTAAAGCGGAACTAAGGGATTTTGGCCTGTCTTTGTGAAGAAGATAAAAAAAAAAAAAAGAAGTGGGAAGAATTTGCTTTGTTTCTCCTTTTATGCATCCCACATGAGAAAATTGCTCCATAGACACTTAGCAATGCACTTGGTTCCCATAGCCAGGCTGGGAATGAAAAGCAAAGAGACAATAAAAGATCCTCTCTCACCAAGTTGCTAATGTACATTGTAGTGCATTTTATTTTATTTTATTTTTGTTTTTATTATTTTGGTCTTTGTCACTAGCCAACTTGGCTAAAGGAGTTACAGAAAGAGTGAAATAGAATTACTTTATTTCTTCTAAACCGAAGAGTCCTTATAAGTCATAACTCAATTATGATGAAAGAGCGGATAGGTACAGCTTTAGGGACGTGCCATGGGAAAAGACAGTGTATGTTTTTCTGGTTCATTTTGATCCTCTCTCTGTGATCAAATTCAATTTTTACTTATTTTAATTGTAGAAACAGCTTTTGCTGACCAGTCTCTGAAAGGCACAGCCGAAGGACGCCTGTTTGCTGGTTTTAGGAGAATGAGACTGAAGGTGGTTACGTGGGTGTAGACTCTCAAAGTAAAAAACAGGGTAGTATATTTGCCAGGGTAGTGTGTGTTTGTAGGCTACTTGGGGATTTCAGATGGCTTCCGTTTGTCATTACACATTTTGGAGATTCCCCCTCTTCTCCTTAGCATAGTGGGAGGATTATCAGGTGAGAGCAAGTTCCTTACTCAGATAAGGACAGGGTTTACTAAACCATCGTTGGGATCTAAATCACCTTTTGCCTCTAGCCCAAGAACACCAGGGTTCAAGGATCAGAGCATCACATTCATTCCTTCTACCGCCTGTCAACACCAAGATACCAGCGTGTTAGAATCCCATTGGGGAAGCCAGCAGTGGGACTGAGACTTCTAAGGAGAGAGTCATTAGTTTTGTGAACCTCACACAGCACATGGAATGGGGTGGGGGTGGCATTTCCTCCAGTCCTGATGTCACAGAACTGTTTTTTATAGGAGCCCTCCCACTCTCTGTCTGAGAACTTCATTACACCCCCTGCTGCCGAGGCCCCACAGGCCAACAGAGAGGTGTTGTTCCTCCCCGGGCAGAGAGACTCCCAGGCCTTGCATTTTGACCGTGGGCAAATCACGTAAAGTCTTGGGACTCCATTTCACCATCTATAAAACAGGGATCATTCTACCTGCCCCTCCCACCCTCATCGGGGTTGTTTTAAGGGCAAGAGGTTGAGGTCATCAACTTAAAAGCATTCAGAAGTAAAAATTAATGCAGCTTAGGCCTTAATATCCTAACTCCTGCCATCTTTCTGATAACAGTATCAACATCCATTTATTTGTCAGTAGACAATTGTGTAACTGCCCCCATGTGTAAGCTGTATGCAACAGATAGCCTCCCACCTTCGCACTGACTGTTCCCTCTGCCTGGAATGCTTCTCTGCCCTTACAGCATCATTGCTAGCTTCCTCTCCTCCTTCAAGATTTGTTCCAGTGCCATCATCTCAATGAGGCTTGCTCTGACCATTCTATTCAAATTACAACCCACCCCCTGATAGTCCCTGTGCTGCTGCACATTTTTCTATAGAATTTATTTCTCCCAACATACTATAAAGTCTGTCTGTTATGCTTAATATAATTACTACTGAAGTAATATATTACATTGACGTAACATCATTTATTATGTTTATGATCTATTGCCTGTCTCTGTTTCACAAGGGCAGAGATGTCTGTCTCGTTTGCTATTAGAATATCCCAAGCTTATTTAGGACAGTACTTGGCACAAAGTTGACCTTTTAAAAATATTCGTTAAATTAAGTAATTAGTTGAAAATAAACCTGTGCGTATCTATTGCATATCAACTAGAAAAGCTCCATGTTCCTTCACCTAGAATCCAGGGTCAGTCAACTTCCTCTTCTCTTTTGTTCAGTTTCCCCCTTTAATAAACACACTTTAGCCAATGTGCGTTGTCCTCAGTTGCCCCAAACCAAATACCCGAGGGAATTATATAAACTTCCCTCATCCTGTTCCTTTTGCTTAGAATGCTCACTCCCCAAAGTTTCTCATTTCAAATCCTATTCATCTTTCAAGTTCGAATGCTCTTTCCTCTAGCAAGCCCTTCCTGATTTTCAAACAAGGACATGACCTTTCCCTCCTCTCAAGTTGGCATGTGACTTATGCCCATAGGATGGTATTTGCATTGTATTATAGTTATCTGGGGTGCTGTATTAGTTCTCTAGGGCCGCAATGACAAAGCACCACGGACTGGGTGGTTTAAATAACAGAAATTTATTTTCTTATAATTTTGAGGTCTAAACATTTGAGATCAAGATGTCGACGGGGCTGGTTTCTTCTGAGGCTTCTTCCTGGCTTCTTCTCCCCTTAGCTTGTAAATGGCTATCTTCTCTTTGTGACTTTGCATGGTCTTTCCTCTGTGTGCATTTGTGACCTAATTTCCTTGTGAGGACACAAGTCATATTGGATTGGGGACCACCCTCATGACCTCATTTTAACTTAATTACCTCTTTAAAGATCCTGTCACCAAATACAGTCACATTATGAGATACTGGAGGTGAGGACTTCAGCATATGATTTTGGGGGGGGGACACAATTTGACCCATAGAGGGTGCTTACCCTCAAGCTTCCTCAAGGAATCTTAATACCTGCTCCAGGAGCTATGAGCTCCCTTAAGACAGGCACTCAGACTTATCTATTTTTCTAACTCCCAAGCAATCTATCAAGGTTTTGGATCTCACTGGCTCTTAAAAATTGTGGAATGAATCATGTTGCCCCAGTACAGTCCCACAGAAGCCAGAGTACATAATGAAGAGTGTCATGACCCCCTCATTCCCTGCTTTTTGGACTGCCTCTCAGACCAACAGGATATCCTGAAATTGGTCCCAGTTCCTTATCCTTAGTTCCTTATCCTTGTCTCTTTTCCCCACGTTTGCCCTCCTAAGGATTCTTTCCCACCTGAGGAAAGATTTGCTTCTTCAGTTGCTTTTTGCAAATGAGAACACACTAAAACTTTCTTCTTCTTGGCAATAACTGAGCATACTTGTAGCTCTCACTGAGGACAAACCTTCTGTAAACATGCTTATGTGGTAGTAAATAGGTATAATTAAAAATAAGGGAAAATTTGGGGTGCCTCGGCTCAGGCAGTTAAGCATCTGATTCGTGATTTGGGCTCACATCATGTTCTCATGGGTTATAAGATCAAGCCCTGTGTCAGGCTCCATGCTCATTGGGGAGTCTACTAGAGAGTTTCTCCCTTTGTCTCTTCCCCTATGCTTTTTATCTCAAATAAATAAATAAATAAATAATTTTTTTTAAATTAGGGAAAATTTATATCTAACCTTGTTAAAACTAATTATTCTCAGCATCAATTTTGTTTTTAATGCTTTTGACTTGGAGGCACATGATATTCTTGACAACCTGTACTGCAACTGTAGAATTTCTAAAGATTTTCCAAATCACTAGAATTGCATGTTCCAGTCAACACATAAAATACTGTTGGCTAATACACAGTTCCAACTTCAGAAGCCATTAGTTGAGAGAACTCTAGAAATTTGTGTTAGAAGATTGACAATAAGGGGCGCCTGGGTGGCGCAGTCGTTAAACGTCTGCCTTTGGCTCAGGGCATGATCCCAGCGTCCTGGGATCGAGCCCCACATCAGGCTCCTCTGCTAGGAGCCTGCTTCTTCGTCTCCCACTCCCACTGCTTGTGTTCCCTCTCTCGCTGGCTGTTTCTGTCAAATAAATAAAATCTTTAAAAAAAAATAAAAAAAATAAAAAAAAGAAGATTGACAATAAGGACGCTACAGATAAAGGACTGGTATCCAAGATCTACAAAGAACTTCTCAAACTCAATATGTGAGAAACAAATAAACAAATCAAAAAATGGGCAGAAGATATGAACAGACACTTTTCCAATGAAGACATACAAATGGCTAACAGACACATGAAAAAATGTTCAAAATCATTAGCCATCAGGGAAATTCAAATCAAAACCACACTGAGATACCACCTTACGCCAGTTAGAATGGCAAAGATAGACAAGGCAAGAAACAACAATTGTTGGAGAGGATGTGGAGAAAGGGGATCCCTCCTACATTGTTGGTGGGAATGCAAGTTGGTACAGCCACTCTGGAAAACAGTGTGGAGGTCCCTTAAAAAGTTAAAAATNTGGGGGAATGGGATAGACTGATGATGGGTAGTAAGGAGGGCATGTATTGCATGGTGCACTGGGTGTTAAATGCAACTAATGAAGCATCGAACTTTGCATCGGAATCCGGGGATGTACTGTATGGTGACTAACATAATATAATAAATAAAATAAAATAAAATAAAATAAAATAAAATAAAATAAAATAAAATAAAATAAAAAACTAAGTATATACTGTGTGGTGACTAACATAACATAATAAAAATTATTTAAAAAAGAAAAGAAATAAGAAATCACGCACCCCTGGATTGTTTTGCAGACTGCATCCTAATTAATGACATTTGTATCTGTTTAGAAAGGTTCTCCTGTTCTCCTCTGACGTGTTTGTTCAAAGAACATTAAAGTCAATCCAGCTCTGTTAAAAATAGGATGGAACTTGAATGAACTGATAGCATCTCAGTACTGGAATTTGACAATAAAAGATTTCTTGTGAAAAATCAAAAGAAAAGATGATTGACAACAATGTGTGCTGTGAGCCTGGAAACACAGAGAATTCTCAATTTTCCAGAAGGTCGCTGATCTTTATGGTACAGGTTAAAGATCTTTATGTACAAATGCAGTCCTTAGTTAGATTCTTCATTTACTTTTTTTAATTTTTATATCTTAATTTTTTAATTTTTATTTTTTTAAACCAGTTTTTTTTTAAGATTTTATTTATTTATTTGACAGAGAGAGACAGCCAGCGAGAGAGGGAACAAACAGGGGGAGTGGGAGAGGAAGAAGCAGGCTCCTAGCAGAGAAGCCTGATGCGGGGCTCGAAACCAGAACGCTGGGATCACGTCCTGAGCCGAAGGCAGACGCTTAACGACTGCACCACCCAGGTGCCCCTATATTTTAATTTTTTTAAAGTAGGCTCCATGCCCAACGTGGGGCTTGAACTCATGACCCTTAGATTTACAGTTGCATGCTCTACCAACTGAGCCAGCCATGTGCCCCCTCGATTGGATTCTTCAGTTAGCATTTACGAATAAAACTTTCATCCTCGATTTTCTGTTACTGAAAAGAACAGAAGCAAGACTGAGGCGCACTGAAGGGGCTTATTGGTAAAGAAAGTAGACTACTTAGATTTTATGCTTAAGGAAGAATGTTATCAAGCAACTATCTCTGAGGAACTAGAATACTCAACAGCTCTGAAATTGAACAAAATCATTCCTGCAGTAAACTTTTAAGAATAGGAGATAGTGTTTTCAGGAATTAGACCAAAGAGTTTAAACTTTAGCTCTGATTCTACTAGACATTTGCTGTGTGGATTGGGCTAACTCACATATCATCTTTGGGCTTCTATGGCCTCATCTGGAAGAAGAAAGGACAAATGAAATGATAACCCTCCTTGAGGCAAGGTTGAATTGTGAAATTTAGGAGGCTCAAACTTCTTCATGAACTTGTATTATTTTTTAAAACCTCCCTTCAATTCAAGAAAAACCCCATGGAATAATATCTCGAGGAGTACTTGGATTGCACAGAGAATAAAATCCAAGGACACAGAGCACTTGACAATGGCCAGAAAAGAGGATGCACCATTTCTGTGAGGAGCCATGATTATGGACAGGGTTCTCTGATCCTCTCAGCGTCTCCCACCTCCTGACGTAGAGATACTTGGAACATTTATCAAGAGGTTCCATGGTGACAATAGCAAACACCTCCCAAGACACTGTAATGTGAAAGCATGTCAATAAAGCAAACATATCCCCTTGGGTCACACTATGTCATTCCCCAACTATCTTATAAAATATAAAACACAATAACCCATAAAGATGCTATTGAAAGCATAGGTCAAGTTCATACAATAAAAATGAAGTCAAGAGGGAAATTGATTGTGTTTTCAAAAATTTCTAGATAAATGGGGAATTAGTCGTGCAGTGTTTAAGCAACCTTGTCCCAATAAACCCAGTTTTCTACAAATGTATTCCAAAGGAATAAATCTCCTGAGTACCTCCACGGCAAATGCCAGGAGCTGCTGATGTAGCATTGCCTAACAGCCCCTAGAAAAACCTGCCAGTTGCCATTCCTGATAGGTTGAACATCCCTTGGCTGTAGACAGAAGACCACATTACCCAAGCAACCTGTCGACCGGGTAAAGACCAAAGGCTGGTCAAATCATAATAAGGTCTGTTTGTTTGTGAATTGTATACCAGTGTGGTATTTTTCTTCTTCTCATTCCACTTGGCAAATCTCATCAAGCTCTAGGTATGCAAAGCAAATTGGGCTTTAAAGAGTTGCCCCACTAAAGCTTTCAACAACATGGAAACTCACAGAACCTCATTAAGTTAGAGATCTATTAATCAAATCTTGCAGGCTGGTAAACTCCAACAGAGGATTATGCCCAGGGTTAGAGAACTATTAGTAAAAATCATGCACAGCAGCAGGCAACCAATAATCTATTTTCTGTCTTTGTATATGGGCCTTTTATTGACCTTTCATGTAAATAGAGTGAAATAATATTTATAGTTCTATACATGTCTTTTATATATGACTTCTTTTATTTAGCATAATATTTTTGAGATTCATCCATGTTATAACATGTACCAGTATTTTGTTCTTTTTAAATGTCAGATAGTGTTTTATTATAGGGGATATGCCACACTAAGTTTATTTCTTAATTGCTTGATGGACATTTGGATTGTTTTGGGTTTTTTCCAAGTTTTTTATTTAAATTCTAGGTAGTTAATGTACAGTGTAATATTAGTTTCAGGTGTAGAATTTAGGGATTCATCACTTACATACAACACCCAGTGCTCATCAGAACAAGTGCCCTCCTTAATACTCATCACCAATTTAACCCAACCCCTGTCCACCTCCCCTCCAGCAACCCTCAGTTTATTCTCTGTAGTTAAGAGTCTGTTTTTTGGTTTGCCTTTCCCTCCTTTTTCCTCCTATTTTCATCTGTTTTGTTTCTTACATTCCACATAGGAGTGAAAAAATATAGTATTCGTCTTTCTCTGACTGACTTATTTCACTTAGCATAATACTCTCTAGCTCCATCCACATCACTGCAAATGACAAGATTTCATTCTTTTTGATGGCTGAGTAATATTCCACTGTATATACTATATACTATATATATATATATATTATATATAATATATATAATGCTGCTATAAACATCAGGGTTCATGTGTTCCTTCAAATCAATATTTTTATATCCTTTGGGTAAATACCTAGTGGTATAATTGCTACATTTTTTGGCCATTATGAATAATGCTTTTTTAAACATTCATGTACAAATCTCTGTGTGGACATATGTTTCCATTTCTCCTGGGTAAATATCCAAAAGTGGAATTATTATCTAATATGGTAAATTTATATTTAAGAAACTGCCAACCTATTGTCCAAAATGGCTGCACCATTTTACATTCCCATTTGCAATGTAGGAGTCTTCCAGTCTCTCCATGTCCTCACCAACACTTGTTATTATCTGTATTTATTATACTAGCAAGAATATTGAAACTCAGCTCATCTTTCAGTCCACAAAGATTGACTCTGGATATTCTTCATGTGATGACGTACACAGCAAAAAATAAAAGTTATTGATAAATTATCATAAGTGTGACTTAAAGACTTAAAGATCTGATATTTAACAAACATTTCTTCTATTATATTAGAAGTCCTCAAATTACAACCTGTCATTTGCTTTACTATCTGAAAATAATCTATTGTCCATCTCTACCCCTCTTCAATATTGGATCATCTCCAGGGTAGCCAAGTATGAAAGTTTCCATTGCAGCCAAGAAAAAAATAACCCAGAAGTGGTGGAAGGAAAAATGACAAACCAGAGTTTTTCAGCAGACACAAAAAAAATTATGCAGCCTGATGTTTCTAAAGAGGAAATGGAAATAGTTCAAGACCATAGCAGCAAAATCTAGGCTGTTGAGCTTTGGATTCTCATTTCACCAGTTACCAGTGGCTCCGCTGAAATAAAAAGGTTAGTCATTACTCAGTGGAAAATTTTGTTGAAGGGAAAAAAAATACACTAATGGAATCTCTTGTCCAGACCGCAAATTACTTTACAAGTGACAATTAATTAGGACTCACAACACATGCATAAAGCAGTTCTGCCTTATATTGTAGCAAAGATTTGGTGAACCTAGTTATTTCTTGGGGTTTAACATGTGGGAGAGACTACTGGGACATGGATGGGGATTTCATCAGAATTTAATAACAGAGGAAAGCCACTTATCACTTCATGGGCAGAGACCTTCCTTTTGTTAAGCCACTTAGAGAAAGAGCGGGATAAATCAAGCAAATTTTTCTTTTGTTCTCAAAAGTTCATCCTCCTTGGCACATGGATTGAGACACTTCCCACTTATTTTTAGGACATTTAATGGTACTTGTTTCACTCCTAATACCCAGCTTTGACCAACACAGACTGGCAATAGTGGCAAACTCTTCAGTTTGCAGGGCATCCAACAAACATTTATTGAACACCAACTGTATGTATGTCAGTCATTGCATTTCCTGAAATTGTCAGTTAAAGTATTTTTTAGAGTAGTGGCACAGCACTAACGTTGCCAGCAGTGGGTGGTGACAGAGTTGGGTGCGGGAAGGAGAAGAACCACAAGATAAAACAAGAAATTAAATCATGGAAGCTCTGTAAAATAAGAGAAGCAGCCCAACAGGGAAATGCAAACTCCCATTCCCTAGGATTGTGACATCATTAGTCAACCCATTCAATACCTTGTTGATGTTGGGGTGTTCTCTTCCCCTCCAAATCCAGAACTTTTCCAAGTTTGGTCAATGCCTGAGCCATCAGGCCAAGTGCTATTTTCAGCTCCACTGGCTCCCTTGTTTTGCAAGTTCAGCCCAGACAGGAAACCACCCAGTCTGGGAGGATTCAGTTAGATCCCCAAAGAGCACACACACTCAGGTGCAAGAACTTCAAGGCAGCAAAGCGATGTTCCAGTTAATCACCACACACTGCTTAAGAAGTGAGCAAGCAGTCACTGCCTCTCCAAAACATATATACATATACTGTTTCGTATATGTATATATGTGTATGCGTGTATATGTATGTAAATATATGAGGGGCAGACCTAAAAGGTATTTTACAAACCCTGCACTCCTCACTATGTAGACCCCCCTCCCCATCTGGATTTCCACAGGGAACTTGTGGAGAACTTAGAAATAGTTTTATTTTAGGAAGATGTTTTATTTTGACAAAAGTGCCACTGGTTAAAAACATTGTGTGAAAGAAGTAATATACAGCAGATTGAGTAGACAGGGAAAATACACCTGTCACATACAAAATTTTGGTCTAGAATTTGGAGAACTTCTTTACAGTGTTCTTGGCTTAATCACTATCCCCTGTCATGAGGAACAGAAGCTTATCTGAGGCTCCAGTTAGTAAATCCATCTGGTGTGCCTGGTCTTACCAGGGACCACGTGGCTTCAGAGATAAAAGAGGGAAGGGAAAGGTCAGTGGGACTCATCAGGTGACACAAAAAGATATGCAAGATCTGGGATATACTTATGCTAAAAGACTACTCATTGTTCATCTGAAAGTCAAATTTCACTGGTTCTTGAATTTTGTTTGACAACCCTATTGTTGATACCCGTCACTAATTCAACTTTATGCTGTGATTTCTTTATGGGCACTCTTCTCCTTTTTGATCTTTATTTCCCCATGGGCTGGGAACAGAGTAGATAATCTGCTAATATTCACTGGATGAATGGGTAGGTGAACTACTAATAAAGCCCAAATCATTAGTTCTTATAAGACCCATTATCTTAAAATGTTCAAACTGAGGTTAATCAAGGAAGTAAGTGTTGATCCGATCTTTCAGTTGATCGAGTTCAGGCCAACTATTTATTTATTTGTTTATTTATTTATTTCTTTTTAGAGAGAGAGAGAGCAAGCTCCAGCGGGGCAGAGGGAAAGGGAGAGAGAATCTTAAGCAGGCTCCATGCACGGGGTGGAGCCCAATGCAGGGCTTGATCTCAGGACCCTGAGATCATGACCTGAACCAAAACCAAGAGTTGAACGCTTAACCGACTGAGTCACCCAGGCACTCCCAGGCCAGACTATTTAATACAGTGGTTCCTTCCTGTGTCATATGTTCATATCCAAGTTGGGATGAATTACTTCCTTGTAGGGGGAATCAAGAAATTCCATCCAGGGGCGCCTGGGTGGCACAGCGGTTAAGCGTCTGCCTTCGGCTCAGGGCGTGATCCTGGCGTTATGGGATCGAGCCCCACATTGGGCTCCTCCGCTATGAGCCTGCTTCTTCCTCTCCTGCTCCCCCTGCTTGTGTTCCCTCTCTCGCTGGCTGTCTCTATCGCTGTCAAATAAATAAATAAAATCTTAAAAAAAAAAAAAAGAGAAAGAAATTCCATCCAACTATGAGTAGCTAACATTTATTGGGTGCTCACTATGGGCCAACATATGTTAACATTTAATTCTCTTAAAACCCTACAACACAGGAGTTTAACCTTTCATAGTTGAAGAAGTGAAGCACAGAGAAGGTAAGTAATTCTCCCAAGATCACACAGCTGTTAGGTACTACTGGAATTTGAACCCAGGCAGTCTGGCTCCAAAGCTGGTCTGGTAACTATTCAGCTACACAGCATCTCAAATAGAATGATACTATATATTCAACTATGCTAGCTCCATAGCTTTTGCCACAAGGATGAGGTGAATTCTTCCTGATTGTTCATGCCTCAGCCTTCTTCATCTACCAGCCAATACCATTCTTGAACAGTCCCTGTCAGGGTCCTTTCTTTCTATAACCCTTTCCCTCCCCCACACTCCCACCGGCACCAGATAACTCTTAGTGAACATTGCAAATGACTTTCCAAATGGTGGCAGCAATGTACAAGAGGAAACTTCCAGGGGAGTTATGTTCCAAATTTAAGAATTTATCAAGTAAATCCTCCTTCCAGCCCTGGCCCCAGAAGAGAAGACTGGTTGAAAAAAATAGGAGCAATTAATACAGTATGAGAAGACTTCTTTTTGGAAACTTTTGCTTGTTGGGTGGAGAGGGGAGGGGCTGGGGCACAGATTTCTCACACTGGAGATTTATGTCCAATAGATAAACAGGGACCCAGAAAACCGGACGTAATTCACTTTATTAAGGATGACTCAGGTGATCGCTAGTGATTCATCTGTGTTTTGGGGGAGAAGAATATTTTTGGAAAGTTCCCTAAAGTCATTTCATGGAGAGGACTATAAAAATATTAGGCTATTTTATCTGCATTTGATGAAGATGTAATGTATCTTTATTATCCAATTTAAAACTAATATTTTAGGTGATGACAAGTTGAGAAGACTGGACCCACAGAACTGGAACTGGAAATTATCAACTGGGAAAATCTAATCCAGCTTGACTGATGGCTGGAAGGAACAGGGGTAAGGTTGAATTAACATTTTGGAAGGCCAATTCATCAGCTGTAATAAGCCAATTTCAGTGGGAAAAAAATAATGTGTTAAAGCATGAGATCCTTCAATTAGAAAGAAGGAAAATACTACAAAAGGCCAAAAAGCAAGAGACATTTCCAGAGAAGGGTGTTCAAAGTATTTCCCGAGATCTATTTTTAGAACTGCTTTTAAAGAAAATTAAATAATGGTCCACCTATAATGACTGGGGTAAAATTCTCAGTAGGGAAATAAAGATAGGCAGAATGATGCTCTATTTCCTAAGATGATTTGAATTTCATATCAAAGGGCTTTCAGTTCAATACCAAGGGCTTCACGGTGAATATATTCATTTCTGGGCCATCATCCGCCCTCAGCAGCCCACCAGACTTTGGTGTTCTGGGGATTGGGAGACACAGCCGAGGGACCTACCACTTCAGAGACATTGAAAACCACTGTCACTGCCTTTGAGTATTGAGGTCCTGTATTCCTCAGTCATAGTACCAGAGGCCTCCAACCCATGTCACTCCTGACATTGTAACTGCTGTAAGGAACAAGTGACACACCTGCTCTATTTCACCAGCCACTCAGGCCAGACCCAGTGGACATAAGCAAACCTAACACATGGCTGCAGTGAGATATGTAGGCCAGGGTGTAGACGTCTGGGCACCAGCCAGGTGTGTTGATCCTAGTACATCTCATCTGGATGCAAAACCTCATTTTATTCAAACCAAAACTCTCATCTTGACTCCTGGGTAGAGGGGAGGCGTAGCTCACAGATCAAGCCCCATTAATGAGAAGGTAGAATCTCTGTGCTTAACTTACCCCCTTTGAGGTAAGGAAACGCATCAGGAACCTTATCAGGGTGGATCTGACCGGGGGATGCCATTGTTTACACTTTGGATCTGATATACACTCAAGTAGAAAAGATCACCTCATGGAGAAAGATCAAGAAAATTTCACCCAGAAAACAGTGACGGAGCAGTAGGGAAACAGGGATGGAAGACAGAATAGGAAATGAAAAGAAGAGAAAGAAGAGAACAGGAATAAGACTAGGGGTGGGATTAGGGAAGGACGAAGGTGGGACAGAGTTAACTGAAGCCTTGCTGATGAAGACTCTGACCTGCGGCCAGTCTGTGAGGAACTTGCTGGTTTGTGTGTGCATGCATGTGTGTGTGTGTGTGTGTGCACGTGCATGTGTGTGTGTGTGTGTGTGTTTAAGGCTCTGTTTCATTAAGACCAGGAGTTGGGCAAGGTTCCCTGCTGATCACTAGGCCAATATGTTTCTCTATTATTGCTACCATTGAGAAGGAAAGAAAAAAAAAATATTTGGCATCCCTGCTTAGACAAATTTACATTTCATTGTGGAAGAGTCATGTTTGTTCAACTTTACTCAGTTCCAATCTCTTCCAGCTAAATAACATTCTTATCCTTCTTCCTCATTTTTGTAGGGGCAGAAAGGAAAAGAGAAGAAAGAGACAGAGATAAAGGGAGAGGAAGGGAGAGGGAGAGAGAGACAGAGGGGCAGAACAAAAGCTCTTAGGGTCAAATTCTGCCCAACCCCCTTTGAAAACAAGATATTTCCTATATGTGTTAAAAGAATTTGAATTAAACTAGTTTTTTTTAAAGATTTATTTATTTATATGAGAGAGAGAGAGCATGGGGGGCAGAGGAAGAGGGAGAGAGAATCTCAAGCAGACTCCACACTCAGTGTGGAGCCTGGTACAGGGCTAGATATCACGACCCTGAGTTCATGATCTGAGCCAAGACCAAGAGTCTGACACTTAACTGTACCACCCAGGTGCCCCAGATTAATCTCTTTCTTGATTCACTCATGGTTTCAAATATTTAAAGAAAATAAGGACCCAATACGGCTTAGGTTTCTTTAAGATGAAAGACCTTATGTGAGGCCGAATTCAACAGAAGCAGAACTATCTTGGTTCCTCTACAAAAAATAAAGCCTTATTGATAAAATGTGAAAAGAACCTCATTTAAGAGTAGTTGTATCCATCAGACTATTCAATGTCTTAAACTTCGAAAAGAATGCTCACAGAATGCTGCAGGCTAGACCAATTAGAGACAGCAGGGATACCTCTGAGGTGCCTGAAAATCCCATGGCCTAATGGTTTGGGTTCAGCCCTATTTGCACTTATCCATGTATTTTCCAGGGGGACAAAACAGCCCCCCTTTCAGGATAACTCTCCCCTATCAATCTGCAAACCACAGGAAGAGAAAGACAGCAAACCTGGAAAATAGAAATCTCATCTTGGAAGTTGGCATTTAGTATGTAACCAAAAAAATCTAAATAAATCAAATGGGGCTGCAAGACTTCAGTTGAAACCAGAGCCAATTGCCCAAGTGCCTTATCAGAAACTATCCCAGCCTGGAGATGGTGGTAGAGTGAGCAAAGTAAGCGAGGTATCAGATCAGATCCTTGGAGCACGCAAACCCACCCTTCTTAGGTTCTTAGGCTTTTGGAAAAGGTCTGCTGCATTTGGAATTAAGTAACTTAAAAAAAGTTGGTAAGTATTGACTGCATTTTTTTAGAAGTCCAGATAGATATATAAATGTATAGCTCTATGACTACACATTCCAAATAAATTAAGAAATGATATAATTAGTTTAGCATGGTGGTTACAGTCACTGGAACAAAAAAAAAAAAAAAAAGGAAAAAGAAAGATCTAAATGCCTGTTGCCTGTTTTTGGATACTTAACAAGGAATTGAAAGGACTTCACATAGGTTTGCCCTATTAATGCATTCGACTTTTGAAAATGAAACCTCTTCCAACCTGATCAAAAATGACCAAAATTGATGTGGCCAAGTCCCTGGATGGTACAACATTTCAGAACATTTTTGGATATTCACTACTATTTGTCCTAGAACAGCCAGAAAATGACAATGCAGGAAGAAGAGGAAAAGGAAAAGAAGATGAGGGAGAAATGAAAAAAGAAAAAAAAAAAACAGCTCCATTAAGATACAAGAGAGAGGTGATGTATTTCCACCTATTACTGCCAAGAAATTCTCAACCCAATCCCTTCACTGACCGTAGTACGTACAATGTGTGTGGCTTAAATCCAGTCCCCCTGCGCCGTTTACCTAATGATGATTCTACCCCAGATTAAGCCCGAGCTACGTGCAGCACAGGAGCTGAACTTAGGGGGGATGGAAGACTCCACCGTACACTCTCTTCTACTTGATTAAAACTGGACCCCCACATCTTTTTCATTTTCTTAGGAATTTCTGAAGAACTGAATTGAAAGTAACACACTGAACCGGCTCCATGGTGAAAGGATATAAAGGTTAGGCATTGCACTTTTTCTTTTTCTCAATGAATTTGGCGGTACAAGAGTTAAAAACTTCTGTATCTGTGTTCACGTTGGCAAAAAAAAAGAAAAAATTGCAAAACTTGAATTCCAAAAGAATCGGCACTTAACTGATACCAGTAAGTCAGTGAGAGAAGTGGGGAAGTCTTATTTTGATCAGAACTCTCCTGTGATCAGACCCCCACACTACCCACACCGGAGCCAGTACTTAGCTTTTTGGTGAACTGACACAAAAACCAGAAGAAACGTCTGAACTGGGTATTTCCTGGATGTGTGCCATCCCAACCATTGTGTAGGCTGCCGGGGAAAAAGCTGCTAAGCAGCACAGACACACTCATTGGTTTGAGGGATTTTTACATCTAGAAGGGGAGAGAGCCAATTAGCAAATACCCCAATTGTGTCAAGTACTATAAAAGGAAGATAACAGTGTCATGAGGGGGTAGAGCAAGTGGGCCTAATTTAGGTAAGGGGGGAGGTTCGGGAAGGTATCCTCAAAGGTCTGCATACATTGCTGTAAAAAAATCTAATTTTTTATCACAGACTCAAAATCGCAGAGCTAATGGCCCGCAAGACCATCAGAGTGAGCAGCGGCGTGAAGGTTGATTGATTCAATGGATTTTTCATTTGTGTCTTGTTTAGAAAGAACATTTTTTTCTCTAGGTAGACAGGATGCGGGATTCTTTGGAAAACACACCATCAACAGCAAGAGAGAACTGACGGAGACATCTTGAACTGGAAATCGAAATTAGGCATTTACGATAAAATCATGGAATAACTGCCAGTGAATTTCCGCCTTTAGGTGGCAAGAATGCTCCCTGTTTATGTCGCGGTGAAGGGACATTGGGTGACAGAGACAGAACCTCACCCAGAAACCCCAATGCTGAGGCAAATGCTTTCTGTCTTTATTACAATTCTCAGGAGCCCACATCCTGTTTTCTCCCAGGCTCTGAACTCATCTGCATAGCCAGACCAAGCCAGAGTGTTCCTTCCAGCTCTGGGTCTCTGTGCAAGGCTGGGAACTATTTCAGGAGCTCCTTGGTGCATCAGAGAATGGCATGCTGCAGAAGGAGGCTCAGCTCCAGGCGTCCAGTGATTGACAAAGGCTACTTTGCACTTTGAAGTTCCATATGCAGAAAAAAATGTGAAGCCCTCTTCCCATCTTATCAGTAGGAGAACCAAGGCTAGAGCTCAGACTTCCTGATTTCTTGCCCAGAATCCTTCTCAGAGTCTTTATTTTTAGATCTGCGGGCAGCAGGGGGGGGTGGGGAAATGCACTTTCTCTTTTGCAAATTTGAGGTTAGTAAAACATTATGTGCCCTTGTTTAAATTGCAGTGTCGCTTTATACAATATATTTGTATTACTAAAAATCGACCAAGTTAAATGACTGGTAAAATATGTGGTATGGCAGCAAACAATTGCTGGGTGGGTTTAAATGCATTTCGAGTACCTGACATCACAGAGTCCCCCTACAAGAGTCAGGAAAAGGGTAAGGTTATATTTACCATTGAAAGAGTCATCTTCAATGTATGCGAAATGCATTTCTTAATGAGATATAGGTAGAAAACCAGTCAGGCTAAAGATTTCATTTAACTGCCCTTATTAAGGGCTCTAAGAACAAAGGATATAGAGTCACAATTTGCAGATTTGGACACATCATCCAGTCTAACCCTTTATTGAGTACTTAAATACCTCTAGTGTCATAGGGATTTCACTGTCCAGAAACAGAGGCCTCACTACCTCCTCGACAGCCCATTAGACAGCTTTAAATGTTAAAAGCTGCAATCCAGAAGAGCACAAAAAAAGAAAGACGAAAGTATCTCCAACCCACCTTCAGCGTAAACAACAGATGAGTTACCGAGAATACAATATATCATTTTACCAGGAGAGTCAATTAAATCATCTGTTAAATAAATAAAGCATTGCCTTAAAGAGTAGGGCCAGAATAGATCTAATATACCAAGTCATTAGCTTAATAAATATTTATCAAGTACATATTATATATCTAGCACTGGTCTTGGAGATAAAGCAATGAGTAGAAGTCTGTGTTCTGGCAACTTCGAGTAAATAGCTTCTACAAGGATCACTCGTGGAAGTTGCCATGATAGCAAGCACTTCTATAGTGCTGTGTGCTAGGTTTTGTTCTAAACATTTTGTGTACATCAATATATTTGATCCTCTTGGTGACCCTATGTAGAAGGCACTTTTATTACCCCTGTTAAACTCCTATATATGTGAAGACTGGACCTTTTCTCCAAAGTCACATGGCTAGCATGTAATAGAGCCAGCACACATCCAGGCAGCCTGGCTTCAGAGCCATCGTGCTTGGTTGTCTTTTGTAAAAAAGCAGGTGTGTTTGCGGGGAGAGGATTACCTGTTTCCTCATAGGGGAAACACTGACACTATGGGATGCATGCCAAATTTAATTTTAGGGGAAGGATCTGTGAATGCTTCCTGGAGGAAGTAACCCAAAGATGAGGCCTTACAGTCGAATAGATGAAGTTTGTTGCAGGTGAAGGGAACAGAGAAAAGTTTTTCCACCAAAGGGGTCACAGGTACCCAGACCCAGAGAAGTCAGACTGCATGCCATGTACCGGGAACAGAAGGACCACAGTGTACCCGGATCCCTTATGCACAGGCAGAAGCTCAACAGTGACACAATTGAAATGAACTCATTTTTTTTTTGCCATTGCTGTAGTCACCGGGTTCGCTGCTTCATTTATGAGTTAGTTCATTTGTTTCATGATTATTTATTTACAGTGGCATGTCAGTCACCCCACGGGAGCTTGATCTCCAGTGTCCCTGCTTCTTGTTCTGGATGAAGTGAGAAGAGGGAGGACCAAGCAATGTGCAAATAAGCAACATACATGCTCTGAAGTTGGAAGATGGTATAGTAAATGTATCATTTCTTTCTAAGTTAATCTATAATTAATATATATGATTAATGCTTGCCCATTCAGAATACCAAAGGTATATTTTGATGAAAAACATTTCTAAACTTTATCTGGGGAAAAAGCATGCAAAAATAACCAACAAATCTCTGGAAACAAATACAAGCAAATTGGATTAAAGAACTACCAGATAAAAAAATGTATCACTACACCATAATAACTTTAAAAATGGGTGCTGGTGGAAGAAGAGACAGCTGGCCCTCTCATTGCAGTCACCCTGTACTTACAGTGAAAGTTTAAAAATCATCTAAAATCTCCAATGGTGGGTGAAAACAGAATGCCATGTTATTTTTTCTTTCTTTAATTGCTATTAAGATTGAACATTTTTCATATATGTATTGGCCATTTGTATTTTTCTTTTTGTGAATTGTCTGTTCATTCCCTTTGTCCATATTTCTGTTATTTGGGGTTTTATTCATGGATTTGTTTAAGATCCTTATGTATCAAGAACATTGAGTTTGGGTAGCATTTTCTTGCTGTTGCAAGAGAACCATTGCATTCATTTCAATGCGGACACACCTGTGGACTCTTTACTACAGCCTTATGCACACGCATGTGCACATACTTGCTTGTCTACACTATCATCCTTTCTCTCCTCGATGAAGTCAAAGACAATAAGGCAGCTGGTATCTGGCAAAACCTTATCATGGCATACTTCTCAGGACCCGACATTAGCCAAGTCAGACATTTCAGGGGTGATATCTACACAACCAAACCTTTCTTTGCATGAGAAACTCCATACTCCCTGAAAAAGATTTCAGGGGGGAAATTCATTTGGGGGAAAAAAAGTGTTCACTTGAAGAACATTTTCAAGACACAAAAATATCTGGAGTTGTAATTCACCCTTTTTCCCACATCTATCCTTGACTTTTAAAAAGTATGCTTTATTTCTCTCCAAAGATTATTCCCATATAAATTCGATGATAACTTAGAGTGGACATGTGACTAAGTGAGTAGCCTGACTCTCTACCTGTGTAATATCTGAGTAAATAAACGAAGATGTCTCCTGGCAATGTGCTCTTTTACAACACTAAATCCAGCGTCTCTAACTCTCCCTCCCTTGAACTTGATTGACTTCTATCCTCAAAGCGTCTCCCAGGCCTGGGTGCCCAGCAGAATCCTGGACTACACCATGTAGTATATTTATCTAGTGAAATATGAGCCGCGGGTACAATGAGCAATGCCTTGCCGCAGACACCCCATCCATCTGCTGAAAATAATCAATCTCGGAAAATAAAAGTCTTGGGAAAAGTTAAAATTGGGTACATGCCGAGGATTAACAAGGGGGTTGAAGGCAGAACTGCACTCACTTCATTGACTTGGACTCAGTGCTTGGGGTAGGGCTTTGGTCATTTACCAATTGTCTAAAACGTGCATTTGTCATGTGAAGGCCAGGGCAGGGCTGCTGTCTGCATGACAGTGAGCCAGGCAACTCAGAGTTGCCTCTTGAATGGGAAATCACATGATGGTAGTGGCAGCTGATCATCCCATTTCTGGACACACTGATGCTCCAAGTTGATCAGCTTAGTTAGAGAACCTTCATGCCATCCTGTGGTCCCACACGGACCCTTAACCTTGGCTGAAAATTGTATTAAAAACAATCATAAGAATAAAGCTAATAGCATATGATATTTATTGAGTACCTAGGATAGGCCAGAAACTTTCATAGAGAGATTTCAAATTGAAAAAAAAAAAAATCTCATTTAGATCTCCTAAGAACCCCTTGAAGTGGTTATTGTTGCTTCTGGCTTATGGATTTATGCATAAACCAAGGTTCAGAGCAGATGAGATTTCCAACCAAGATTTAAATAAATTCTGTGACTGGAAACCCAGCCACTCTTAATGAAGAACCACCCAGCTAGAAAGTCAAGAAAGATTGGGTGTTTGTCCCAGTGCAGTCCATTTCTTTTGCTAGGAAAACAAGGGATGTCCCATGTCTCTACTAATGCCAATATCAAATTGATAGGATAGTAGCTAACCAGGAGGGGGAGAGCGTTTCCAGTGGCAGAGTCTGGGGTGCGAAGGATTAAAATTCGAAGGTGGCTGTCCAAACGTAAGGAAGCTCAGGAGGGGAATGCACAGAGCATGTCCCTCTCCTTTTTGGGCAAAGCTGGCTGCAGGCATTTGCCTTTCCACCCTTGCTTATGGGAAGAGCTGCCTCCCAATACCTCCTAATTTAGCTCTAAAAATTTATTCCTGAAGAAAAGAATCAGGCTCAGGTGGAAAAGCACTCAAAAAAGAAAAAAACAAATGAGAAGAACCCTGAACAAAAAGTGGGAAGTAATGTTGCAGTGGGCTCCCTAAAGTCCAGGCTGTCGTTAGGAATGTAAACTCTAGAGTCAGCTAGACTTAAGCGTGAATCCAGACGCTGTCATTTGGACAGAGTGACTTTTCCCGGTCCCTGTAATATTAGGTTAAAAACAGATCCTATTGCATAGGGTGGTCGTCTGGATTTAATGAGATAAAGCACGCAAAAGAGCGTGGCACATAAAAAGAACACAATTCAGGACAGTTGTCATCATTGTCATTATCATCATCCAGTCCCCCTTCCAACATCCATGACGCTTCCTGTATATTTTCTCTTCACCTCCTTTCCACATCAAGTCTCACACCCTCTTATTTATGCAGAGTTGACAGTCAGGCTTATGATAAGCAGGAGAGACTAGGCTTTCCTGTTTGCTGTCAGATATGCCCAATAACGAGTGGACATTTTCACCACTTCCTTGTCTGAAAGGAATCCTGAAGATCCAGCTACTCTCAACTCCAATTTTACTTTCCTAATGAAAACAACCAGCGGCTCCTAACTTGGCAGGTCAGCCACCCATGTTCAGCTCTTCGACATTTAGGCAGAGCTGCCATCTCTTATAAAGGTCACATTTCTCTCTATAAAATGTCAGATTGCCGTCTTCCACATGCTCCTACTATTTTCATGTACTTTTCCTTAAAACCGATAGACCCAATTGTTTAGGAACGTTTGGGGTGATATGTAGCCTGGCAAAATGCAGTGCTTAAGGGCCAGGGCTGGATGTCAAGACATTTAGCTTGGAGCAGCAGGGAGGGACTGAGGCAGAAGGAGACGGGTCCGCGGTGGGGACAAGGCTGCAGGAGCAGAGCTAAGAAAAGGGGCCGAATTCCTGGAAGCCTGGCCTCGAGTTTCTGGATGTTAACCCATCCTGTTCCGGGAAGGCGCTCCCCTTTGATACGGAACTTAATCACTCTTTTATAAATCCGTAAGCATAGCCCTCCGGATCGTATTTGTGCAGACTGGACAATCACCCCTCCAAGAGCCTCCAGATACCACGACAGCATCTTTCAAAAATGGGGTTCGCAAAGATCCACCACATAAACCAGCGCAAACAAAAAATTCAGTTCGGCAGCGACGTCATGGAAACACGGTCCAAATAAAATAAACCCCGGGGTTTTCCTCCACTGACCTTGAATTACAAATTATATTTCTCATCCCACACAGAGAGACTCTTCCCTGCAACATCCCAGAGATGAAGCCGAAGTGTCAGCTTCAATATTAAAAGTTAATTCTACATTTCCTTCCGCGGATCACTAACGCCAAGGCTCGGCGCGCCTGAATGTGCTGTGGTTGAGCAGATTTCAGTGGTCTTTAAGAGATTACCTCAAATGCAAAAGCCTCTCTCAGTCCAAGACCAGACAGATTTCAAAAGAAAAGAAAAACACGTCTAACTGCTTTATAATTTCGCTTTCAAGAATTTAAAATTACTGAAAGCCACATTTTCATATCTAAGTGGTGCCAGGTTTCAGGCATGGGAGATGTCCTATTCTTGTCCTGCAGACAATGTGTCATCAACCAAGTATTTACTGAGCACGTGAGTCATGCAGAGCGAGGTGCCAAGGCAGCTGGAGATCATAATGAGGAGGAGTGGGCTCTCTGCCCTCAGGGGACTTACAGTTTAATTGGGGGCCCTTTGTTCCGCGTATTGTTGTTATGATTATTTTAGCTCCTCGTGTACATGCAGTTGTTTGACGTACAATCAAATAACAAGAGAATGTCTTGTTCCAACCTATTCTGTTTTGGAGAATGACTCCCATCGCGNGGGGGGGGCCAGGGATGCCTTTGTAGAGGGGGACATGAGTGAGGCCCAAATCAGGGAGTGAGAGGTAAGGAGGGCAGGAGCAAATTAGGTCTGAGAGGAGGTGATGGGCAGGCCGCGGCGTGGAGAAGGAGGCCCCAAGTCAGGATGAGCCAGGTGTGCTCAGCGGCCAGGGAGCCGTGGAGTGATGGCTCTCTTTGCTTTGGCCGAGACACAGTTGTGCAGAGATGCCTTCGAACTGAACTTTAAAGCGTAGGAAACAGAAAGTGTTTTGTCCCCTTCGGAGAGTGTCCCATTTTCCACTCCGGCCCAGTGTGCATGCCACAGTCCTGACTCCGCGATCCTCCTTTCAATGGGCATTTATGTTCTCGCCAGGAAGGGCAGCCCTGGCTAAATGTTATGGTTTGGAATGATCCTTCACAAGGATGGAAAACCGAGTTAATTCAATTAAGGCCCGGGGTCCTGCGCTTTGAACCAGCCACAGTCTAAATTTTATGAGGATGAAAAGTTAATTATTTGCCGAGTTTGAGTGAAGTCTACTTTGAAAATCCCTTTCCAAAAGACTAATTTCCACTTCAGCTTCCCTGTGGAAAATCAAGGCAGGTTAAACCAGGGTCATAAGTAGGAGCTTTGGAGCTGGATGTTCAGATGGGGGTCCCAAGGCACCCTCCCAGCAGCCCCTGCCTTGCCTCTTTTCATCCCATGTTCGAAGAGCTGGACAGTATCTAGAAGGGGACCACAGCCTATGTTTACTACCACAGGCTACTTTGAAAAATAGAGAAGAAAATATAAGCTGAATTCAGGAAGTAAAGTTTTTAAGGTCCTTTTTTTAGAAGAAGGTCTTAATAATTCATTTGATATAGGGTTTTCCCTTTCTAATTGGCAGCTTTGTTGCTGCTTTTCATGTTACTATTTTGCTTACCTTTAAATTTTTAACTTTAAAGAGTTATACGTAGTTATGCATGTATATAACTATGAAATAATTCCCATGATGTAGAAAGTATAAAGAAAGTGAGAATCATTCATTAACCTAGTGCCCAGATAATAGGTGGTTTCGGTGTATATAGTTCCAAAAACTTTGAAGCTTGTATACAGATACACACACACACACACCACACATAATTAAGCACATACAAAAAAATAGAATGTACCAGCTTCATTCTCCTTTTCACAATGGCATATTGCAGGAATTTCCACATAAGTTGGGAGAGCAAAAGGATGAAGTGCATAGGTTCTGAGGGGAAAAAAAACTTTAGAGTGAAATGAGAAACTACTCAACCTTTTTAAGCCCCAGGAAATATAGAACCCATCTACGGTGTGGTTCTTGGGTTAAATGAAATATTCTATGTAAGGCTTTTAGTATCTAAAATTAAATGCTTGGTAAATATTAGCTACGGCCTTAGCATCAATGAGTCATGTCTTCCTCTCTCATGACAGCAAAATGTCCCATCATATTTATGGATGTACCCCAATTTATTTGAGAATGGTCCTTCTCGGTGGACGTTTAGATTGTTTCTGATTGCTCTCTCTCGTAGATGGACCTGTGCAACTTTTGTGGCTTTGATGTTGATGCAGGAAACTGGAAGGAAAGATTTTCTGAAAATAAGAAACATCAGCCTCCATCCCCCCAACACACACAAATACACACACACACTCACACATGCACACATTATTTCAGCCTTACTAATGAGTTTACTTAAGTAATCCCAAGGAACATGCTGGAAATGCTGCCACAGGACTTAAACCAAAGTAAAGGAACATTTTCCAATCACTGTGCTCTGGGCAACGAGAAAAGATGTGAACCTAAAGACAACCTGTTTCCGACTCTGAGTTTATTATCAACCCCAAACACATGCCAACTCTCTGGGCCTCCGTTTTTCTCTTTAGTAGAAAAGAAAAGGTTGAATGAAATGAACCCGCAGTTCCTTTCCACATGGCTAGAAAATTTAGGCTCTGTATGGGTTGCTTGCAGAATGTCTTACCGTGGATGCTAAGGGAAAACCTAAATCCTGAAGTAGAGAGGGCTAAGCCTCAAGGACATCCTGATACCCCATGTCTTTGCATTCAGCTCTAATGGAATCAGATGACATGAGAAGCAAACGGCAGTTCTTCCCCTCTGGCCCCCTGCTAACTCTAGGCAATGGATACTAACAATATTACACAACACATCAGTAATGGCAACCCATAACGATCTAAAGAGCGACAAATCATTCAGTCTTATCATGTACAAACAGAACTTCAAAGAGCTACGGAGGACATGAGGGACTGAAGATGTGATTTCTGCCTTAGCATGGCTGCCATGTGGTGGGAGAGAAAGGGCATGCCCATAAAAAGTTCTCTGAAAATACAAAGCTTGGTTCTATATGGATTGATGCCCTTCTTTGTTTCAAAAAGGATTCACGGCAGTTTAAAAATTGCATATAAGACACAAAAAATGCATTAAAATAATTTAGAGAAGCAGTGCTAACAGAAGACAAATATGGGTACAGGATTAAGGTAGGGATGATGTTACCCAACTCACTAAAAAAAAAAAAAAAATGCTGTATGCTACATCTTTAAGTGAGCATTCTGGCAGCCAGCACAAAGACAAGGAGGAACAAACGTTATAATGTTACCAGGGTCCTAATTATAATAGTTAAGGGCAATACAGGGCTTACTGTGTGATGGGGCAGGCAATGTTCTAAGAATTTTACACATAGATTGACTCATTTCACCTCATGATAAAGTACAAGGTATTCCTGTTATTATCTCCAACCTACCATTGGAGAAACCGGCCCAGAGTAGTCAACTCAATGACCCAGGGTCACCCAGCATGGAAGTCCTCCCCACAGCTAGCTTTCAATTCCCAGCTGTTTCCCAAGTTACAGACTCACTACACCCCCTCTCATTCTCCCTCTGGGCTCTGAAACAAAGAGCAAGTGTTTTTAGTTTTCTGTTTTGTTTTTCATTCCTTAGACTTCCCTGCGCTCCTATTTCTCTGGAAACTAATTGGTAAGTATACGTCTCTATAATTAATTAACACTTTTACAGAAATAAATGAGGCAGGATAAACTGAGGGCCCACTCAGTGAACTCACTGTAAGGAAGGGTTACCTGTCGTAGAAGGGTAGACAGAAAGGTTTCATGGGGAAAAAAACAATAGTAACATCATAAAATAATTTTTAAAAATAAATTGGGGAAATAAAGGCTTCGTGGAAGAGGGAAACCTTGAAGGACAGGCAGGACCGGGAAAGAGAATTTGGGGAGCATCTCAGGAGACAGGAATTTTTGGGAGGCTAGCGTATTTTTCAAAACCTGTTTTCCTTGCGTGTATTTTCATATGTCCAGAAAGGCTCCAAGTTCCTTTCAGGAAGATGGTGACGTTGTAGCCTTTGCACTGTCTTCTTTCTCTCCTGTTTTTCTTCTCACTCATCCATTCCTAAAGTCACAAACCCACAAATTCAGATGAGAATGGCATAGCAGGGAAAGGAAGGAAGCCCAGAGTGAGAGAGAGAAACAGATGTAAAGGCAACTGGCCTTTGGATCCTACTCCTGGTAATTCCTGCCATGAGACCCCATTGCCAAGATGCAAAATCCCACCCTCATTAGTAGCCTGGTGACAGATATGAGAAAGGTCACCCATCTGAAGCCACTGGAGCTTCCTTGTCTCTGAGAGTCCCAGGCGAACAAAACCCTGCTAGCAGATATTTTCAGAACATTCATTTACTTCAAAATCAGATCAGTGAAGGGTTGAGAATATTCTCTGGGAAATCTGGTCAGCCTTTAAGGGAGAGGTTCTAAATGCAGTCATTGATGCAGTGATTAAGGGGAATAATTATCTCTTCCCTTTATTCTGCCACAGAGAATTGCTAGAGGCCAAGAACCGATTAGTGCTGGCTAACAAATCCTGCCCTACCCCCACCCCCACTTCCCGGCCCCACTGACTCCCAAATGGAAAGGGCCAGAATATTTTTCAGCTGAACTAATTCACAAAGCTATAAAACCAGCAGCCTTGCTCGCCATTCACCATTTGGGATTTAAAAACTCAAAAAAAAAAAAAAAAAAGGAGATTAGACAGATTGGCTTTATATACTGTTACTACAATTAAATAAACAGCCCCCTATGTGAATTAATCGCCTTGATTCAGCCTAAAATAGAGCAAGAACCTAGGCGAGATTTTGAAAAATGTTGAGACTGATTTGAATCAACTAGGAATTGCTAATGGCTTTTATAGTTAATACTTTCAACTCTTTCCCCTAAAAGCAAACACACACACACACACCCCTGAAACTCAGGCTGTGTCCCCTTGGTTAGCCTTAATTTTGGAAAATGAAGATTCATGTTACTCTTACATTGCTTCTCCTTTGAACTTCTCAACATGGCTCAGGAGAGACAAAGGCCAGAATGCAGGTGGTTTTCCCTTTCCAAAGCTGCAGGCGTATTAGGTTCTATGGCCTGTCAAGTGCTGATTTCATGGTGAGATCTTGGGCCAGAGCCCCCCAAGTGGCTGTCCAATAATCCTTGAAAGAAGACATCAGTGTGATAGAAGTGGCTTAACTTTACATTAGCATAGTCAGAAAATCCTATTCCCTAGAAAAACTCTAAACGTTTCAAGACTCAACCTAAGAAAGAGAAGAGAGAGACAGAATTAAAGCATTGCAATGCTTGTGTGTCTGGGGCGGGGGTAGGAATAGCCATTAGTGTTAATTTACTTCAACTAAAAATAGGATGAGAAGAAATGATACTACAGCATTAAGGGGGAAAATGTACTGAGGCATCACGTCTGCCAACTGACCTTCTGGTCACAGCGATGGGACTAGTACTTTGAAGTCAAGTAGCTTAAGGTTTTTAAGGAAGGAATGGGAAAACATAGACCACAAACAGGGCATGTGATAGCTCTAGGGATTGTGGAGGGAAAAGAAAGAAGAGCAAGTTAAACAAGGACCGTGATATAGGCTGGGGAATGAAGGAGAGGGGGTTGCCCCGATGAAAGCCCCAAACACAGCAGCAGGCGGAGAAGATGTTGACTTTATTTAGCATTAATTGCAGGAAAGGGTCTATAAAATGTGGTTGAAAATTATTAAACCCCCAATGTTATGCCAACATTATGCCATCTCCTGTTCCAAGGCAGGTGTATTATTCCTGGTCCCTAGGATTAAAGTAAATCATTGCTTTTCCACATATTCTGAATATTGCATTTCATTATTTTTTACTGCCCTGTTTCTCGAGGTTTTGTGGCTTAATAGGCACTGTTTCGTCTAAAGTCATCACAGATTCTGTGTTGGGAGAGGGAATGTCCAGAAAAGAATACTCTTTCAATGTTCCCTCTCCATCCTTAAATTCCTAGATGCACTCTCTCTATATACATTTCCAGAAACTTCTCTTAGGTCAAACATATTTCCAGCGATGGCCACTGATGTTGAGATAGTCACTTCGTTTTAAGAGACTTACCTCAAGCCACTCACTCATTCGTCTGGAGAAGCCCAAATTTGCTTCCTTGAAGCCCCAGACTTTGTTCTAGAAGGCACAAAACAATGCTAATAATTTCAAACAAAGAAAAAAAAATTGGTTGGGTTCACCCACAAATCCAAAATGAATCAAGGCAGACTTATTAAATCTCATCTTGAAATTAAAATATCCAAGTAGCGTTTTGCAGGAGGCTCTCAATACTTCCCACAAACATTCACAAAGATCCAGAAAAAGATCATTGAGATGAACACCTTCCTGTCAAGAGTCCAGAGAGTACTGTCATCAACTATCAGGTCTCACAGGTGGGCTGAGAAACATATAACAAGCAAAAGCATTCCCATGATTGAAGACTGACCTCATGAGATCGGTGTGCCCGCTGACCTTCAGCTGACCTTCACCACGCAGCCAGCCAGGGAACTGAGCAGCCTCCCCTTTCTCAATGTGTCCTGATTTGGGAGATGGCCAACACGCTGTCCCTTCACACTCTTTCTCACTTCTACTCTCAACTTCCTGTGTCTCTTTGTCTCTAATTTTCAGAAAACAAAAGCAGAGGCGGTCAGGGAATGACCTACAGCAGCCTCCCTGCTTCCCAGCATGCAAAGCGGTGAGCAAAGAAAAACTCAAAGAACTCAGGCTTAGAGCAGAGTTGCCAATTGTAGTGAGGTTGGCTGGCACCTGTTCCAAAAGTCAGGTGCCACACAGAGGATGGGGGGAGGGAGAGAATTGCCATCATGCGACTTCAGTGTTTCCCAGCCTCACCCCCCTCCCACCCACCCCCATTACCACTCCTTCCCAGGACAACTTTTTAGATGTTTTTTCCCCTAATTGCTTCTAGTGTCACAGATGCACTGTACATCCATTTATATATTGCATCTGTATCTGTGCTTTATACATAAAAAGAGAGTGAATTTTTTTTTTTGCCCTTGCGCAGAAAGAACCAGTATTCACCCAGTAATAATACTGCTCCTGTTGAGAATGGGTATGCAGCTAGTACCAGCTCCTTTGGACCCCAGGAGTGAGGTTGTGCGTTCACTGCCAATTGCTTGTTTTCCCTACAGGCAGAGTTTCTCAGCCTCCAAACTGTTGCTGTTCTTTGCTATAGGCCAGCCCTGTGCATTGTGCGAGGTTAGCATTATCCCTGGCCTGTGGATGCCGGGAGCACTTTTATCCCGTCTCCGCGGGAACAACCACAAATGTCACGAGACATTGCCAGATGCCATCTAGCCTAGAATCGCTGCTCGAGGAGGAGGGACACCGCGGTCAACAAGGCAAGCAGAGCCCCCGCTCATTTTGCTACTAAACACTTAATCAGTCTTCACGACTGTCTATTGCTTTAGCTCGCAAAGAAAAAAATTAAACAATATCCAAGGCGCACTCCAACTTTATTATCCTATGGCAAGTGACTTCTTTGTGTTTTTAATTTAACAAACCTGGGTTATTTAGAAGAGCTCTTTCTCCCCTCAAGGTTTGAGCCCAAATCACATACACAATTAATTGCATTTTAAAAACAAAACTCACAAGCATTTATGGATACTCTTCCAAAATCAGTTTGTGAATGATCTTATACATGGAAAGTTATACAAATATCATTTTTTTTTATAGTGCTGAGCAAGCAACACGGGGTCTGGTAGAGAGTAGAGCAGAGCAACATACAGAATCCAGCCTACAGTAGATGTCAGGCTTTATGAGTATAAAGCCATCAAAGAGTGTAATAAAATCGCATTGAGCCTTATTAAAGATTTTGTTGACATTTTTTATAAAAGGCATCTCTTTTTCCCTCCCTCATCCTCTTTCTCTCTCTCTCTTTCTAATGTAAACTGATGTTTTGCTGCTCAAAACCCAGAGCTGAATTAAGTGAGTGTAATGATAACAAAAATGAAAACTTCTATTAGCCTGCCACCTAATAGCAAAACAAAACAGCAACTTAATTCTCACGCACACGAAAAAGTCTTAGGATATCAGTAGTGGAGGAGATGCTGGTCCAAGTGAGGGTGGAACATAGGGGAGAGAGGCTTAGACACAGGAAGTAATGGGAATAGAACCTGCTTACGGGTCCTGTCAGCAGGTTATACAGGAGCTCTTTGGATGATCTTGAAAGTTTCCTAGCCATTCTTGCTATGGCCAAGTCCTGTTTGCCCAAGGTCACTGAAATACTATATTTCTGGACTCAGGAATAAAACTCAGAGTCTCTGAATGAGAAGAGGGTTAAGGTCAGTTTTCATACCCTTTATGTCTCTTCAACCTAGGAGATTACATGATGTCCTAATAAACAAGGGCTCGGCATCAAATGGATTTCTTAATTTATGACCTTAAGCAGAGTATTCCAGCCAAGTGTGGCACTGACTTAATGAGAGGGCCCCAAACTGGGTCTGTAGCCCATTTGCCTTTTGGAGTCCTTGATGCTTGGCTCTAGCTTATTGTTTCCCATTACAAAACCATTATCTAAGAGTCTTGGTGACTCATCTGCTTTGAAATCCCTAAAATGATCAGAGAAGTACTTTGAAAATTGGAATGAATCCCTAATCTTTTAAACTAGTGACCTATGTCCCTTGATCACTGTCAGTTCTAGAGTAAACCAAAGATCTACCCGCGAAGAGGTCATTACACTTTTTTTTTTTAATGTAGCTAGATACAGGTGGTTGGCTTCTTTTTTCCTTCAATTTGATGACCAAATCATCTTGAATGGGGAGGGGTTTTAAGTCCTTAGAACTCACAACATCATCCCCCATGCTGATGCCATCTGGCCATTCCAGAAAATTATAAATATTATCTGATGACTTGCTCCTAAACAGAGTTTTTGGTGCCGGAACTCCCTGAAGGAGTCAAGGGAGCCCCTCAATGTCATATTTCCAGAGCCATCAACTTTTTCCTCTATCTGAGGGGACCCATGTGTAGATAGCCTGTTTTGGCAAATTCCTCCATTCCCTGTGGGTTAGCTACCAGTCTGCTGTGGTCAACATCTGGAGAACATGGCCAGAAAGCCTCAATGGCTATTATCTCATTTCAGAATCTTCTCACTGCTTGCCCAAAAGTTAAAATAACTGGCTGACGAACCAGGAACTTCTCCCAAGGAGGCATCCAAAGGGAAAGCCAAATAGCTCATAAAATCTTTCCCCAGTCTGTAAAACAGTGAAAGAGACACTCAGCATAGAGTGCTGTTTCCTTGGTTCTCGTTATTTTATGAGGTCTCAATAAGTTTCCTGGGGCTGCTGTAAAAAAGATTTCTTTTTAGTGGTTTACTAGGCTAGATCCCCACCCACCCTCATGCACCACCCCCCCACCCTGCTCCTGCCTCCTTGCCACACCTCCCCTCCCTTTGTTTTTACAAAAGTTTTTCCGTGTCCTGTACTCATTCTGTCAACTTTTTTTTTTTCCTCAAAGTGCTTCTTTCTCTCATAGGCCATGTTCACTACTGATGGGGCTTGTCATGGTTCAAATTATAGGCTTTTCATGACTCTTATGTTTAGACTTTCGGTAAAAAATGAAATATGCTGGTAATGCCTCATAATCATCGGAGGTGGACACTGCCATGTGCTGCCCACACCTCCCTTCAGGAATGGAGCCCTGATTTCTCCAGGTGCTGTTTGGGCTAACATGGACCTTGGTGCTCAGCGTCCTTTATTTTATTTATTTATTTATTTATTTGGGAGAGAGAGAGAGCACACACATACACATGGGCGGGCAGGGGCAGAGGGAGAGAATCTCAAGAAGGCTTGCTCTTACAACCTCGGGATCATGACCTGAGCTGAAATCAGGAGTCGAATGCTTAACTGACCAGGCCACCTAGGCACCCCTGTCAGCCTCCTTTAAGAATTGCCTCCACTGGAGAAAGATGCCTCACTCAAGGCTGTGCTATTTCCAGGGCAACTCACACCCAGGGACTGATCACTCTGAGGCATAAAAGCCCAACCCACTCACCCTACCTCTGGACAACTCAGAAGGCAATTCCAGGTCCTGGGCTTCTTGTGGCCTGGCCTCTGCATTACTGCTCAGCGTCTCCTTCCACCCTACCCTCTTCCCTTGCCGTCTCCATCATAAGATGCTACTCCCAGGAACTCCCCACAGCATCCGCCCCATACACCACTCCCTATCTTGGAGTCAGCTTCCCAGGGAATTCAGCCTGTGACAGTGGATGCCAATGATGACCTGAGAAAGCAGTCACTAAGATGGGAGTTAGGACTGTGATCCCATCACCGAGTCAGTAATGAGGACCCCTCCACTCATGCCACTTGAAGCACGATCAGTGGTGGACTGGGGGGTGGAGTGTAACTGGAAGGTTATACACTAGCTGGTGCAATGTATTAGGTCTTTAAAAATACAGAAGGAAGAGCAATTATCAGGGCAGTGGAGTGGGTTGGCGATTGCTAAACTTGACGGACACTCTGGAAGAAAAGTTGAGAGTGATGAATCAGCAACTAAAACCAGAGGACTTATTTGGTAGCATAGGAAAAGGCTCTTCTTGTCTCCAACAGAAGGAAAACAAAGCAGAGGACGAGACCAAAGAAGGTTAATTCCCAACCAAATGAGGGTGGCTGGGCCAAGGCCAGGGCCCTGGTTGGAAAGAATGGGGTCTTGACTCATGGGGTGGAAACATCTGGGATGATGATACCCATAAATCTTGGATCCCCAGATTTTCCTGTATTCTTTGAGTCTGTAGAAGTCATCCCCAATCCCAATGGGCTAAGTGCTTGCTCCTTGCTTAAAACAATGCCAAGGCCTCTTTTCTGCAAGACAATGTGCCTCACCTTTAAGATCTGTGCCCACCTCTTGTCCTGGCCACTGGGCTAAGCTAGGGATGTGGCACAACACAGCATGCCGAGAGAGCTGCTGGACCTTCTCCTATACCCCTCGGGAGCTGGAGGACCTGGTTGACATGTTTTGGCAGGGGCTGGGACCACACTCATGGAACTGGATTATGGAAGTGCTAGACTAGGGGGGCAGAACATAAATCTGAATATAAGAGAGTTTCATTGAGATGGATGCAGTCTCCCAGAAAACAACATTTAAACACTCTGACAAGGATGTTGGGAGATGGCATGAATGCACTGTTAGGATAGCCCCCCAATGCATGGGAGAGTACTGGTCCCCCACTAAGTTAGGCAGAAGTGCCCAAATTCCCAAGGCAGACACTGAGGAAGAGATAAATGGCCAGAGAATGAGACAGCTTATAGTGCCTTAAAAAATCCCACCTGGGAACAATGCTCACTGGACAGCCCATAAGGACCACCCCTTTCCAAAGCAATAAGGAATACCCTTCTGAGGGGGCACCAGCCTCTCTCCATAGTTCAGTGGTGGCCCTGCTCTGCAGGATGGGCTCGACAGGAGAAGATGCTGATACAAAACTAAGCTCAGTGATAGCAGTGAAAAGGTGAGACCTCAAAACTATAGAGGCCAAGTGATAATGCTTAACCACCACAACCGATGTGTACACATGTCCTATAATGAGCTGCAAAGAGAGAGGGCAACCTAGAAGCTCTGGTGGGCAAAGTCATGGACCCGGTTAAAAGAACGCGGCAAAATAAACGAGAAGCCAACAAAGGCATGCTCAGCCTTCACGATCCCAATAAATTTTAAAAAATGGAGGATTAGGTGAAGCGCATCACCCCAATAAAAAGTCATAATGCCTTGCGTCGTGGTTAAACTTGAGCTCATTTGCAGCCCTGAAACCTAAAGAACAAGGAAGAAGCAGGATCCCCAGGAAGAAGAGCTTTGTGACACCTCTACACGGTGACGAGTACCCTGGTCCTTCCACAGAGGAGCCTATAGCCATTTCCTCGGGTAAGTGCTCTCAGGGGGAAAAGGAAATGCTCAGACATTTTGATGACTGTGGGACCCTGGGTCTGCATTAACATAGATAACCCACGCCCCCAAGGATGATCACGGCCCCTCTGTCAGAATGGGAGCATAAGGAGACCAAGTAATCAATGGAGTCCTGGCCCATCTTCAGCTGATAGAGGATCTGCTGTCTTCAGCATCCCTGGCTGGTCATCTCTTCAGTCCGTGAATGTGTAAATGGAACAGATACACTTGGTATTTGTCCTAATCCTCATAATGGGTCCTTGGCCTATGGGGCAAAGGAGAACCAGTGGAAGCTCTGAAACTATCCCCCCTTCTGGACCAGGTAGTGGAACAATGCCAATATTTCATCTTGAAAAGGAAAGCACAAATTAATGCCACCCTCAAAGATTTAAAGGATTGAATCATATCAGATTACTCTGGCCTGTGAGCTAAGAATGGTTTTATATTTTTTAAAATGAGTACTCATTCAGTGGTTGTAGAAATACCTATATAATAGCCTCAACTTTTCAACCCGATAGATAAAGCCTAAATATTTACTAGCTAGCCCTTTAGAGAAAAACTTTGCCAACACCTACATTAAAAACCAGTCTCCATCATGTCTCCATTAATTCAGGAATTTAGCTCCTGCAAGAAAATGGACAGATTCTGGAAGCTGACAGTGGGCCACTGCAAACTGCACCCAGTGTTAGCCCCCATTGCAGGTACTAGGCCACGTGGGGTAGTTTTGCTAGAGAAGACTGATGTGAGTCCTATGTATGGTATACATTCCGGGGAATGTGTTCTGTTCCTGCCTTAGCAGAAAAAAGGGCTATAAAACAGTTTGCTCGTCTTGGGAGGGGCAGCAGAGTACCTTTAAACTTTTGCTCCAGGGTTAGCTTAACTCTCTTACCCTCTGTCACAATATAGTCTAAGGAGATCTGAACCATCTAGGCATTCCATGGAAAAGCACATTAGTCCACCATACTGATGACCTTCGGTTCATCAGACCATGAAAGCAAGAAATTACTAACATATTGGAGGTATGCTACAAGGTAAGATACACATGCTCCAAAACGTAGATCCTACAAAGATACAGGGGACTGCCATGTTAGTAGGAGTTTCAGGGTTCCAGCAGGGATGCATTTTAGCACAGAGGTCAAGAGAACTGTCCTTGGCTGTTCTCTGCCAACCAAAGAGTAGGTGCTCAGAAATTGGAAATTAGTGTGATTATGGTACTGATGAAAATTATAACTTTTGGAGTTTGGAAGACATGGCCCTGCGTCTGTTGTTAACCTGCCTATGTCTTTAAGACGCTAACTTGGTAATGCCATGTGGCAATATGATGCCTTGGATTTGGAATATTGGAGGTTGATCAGAATGTTGGCTCAGCCCTCTGAGTGGTTGTGAAACACTGAGCGTGTTATTTCATATCTCTCTGAAATATGTGTCTTATCCCCCGTAATGATCACTTTGGATTAGATAATATCTAAAATGTCTTCCACCTTGAAGTAACTGTGTGCGGGCTATGATGGTGTAGCTATGTACTAGCTTAAATAACTAGCTGGTTATTTAAACTTACAACTACATTAAGATGAAATTAAATTAAAAATTCACTTCCTCTTTCCACCAGCTAGTGTTTAGTAGTTGCACGTAGCCAGGGGCTACCGTGTTGAGCAGCGCAGATTAGGAACATTTCCATCACCACAGAAAGTTCTATTGGCAGTGCTGCTTTCTAATGCCAAGTACTAATACTAAAAGGTAGTCTTTTTTAGGTCTGATACACACACATAACTAAAGTAGACATAAAATAAGAGCTAACAGAGTACTAGATCAACCATTCGCAAGGGCTCAGTACTCGGAGATGTGTCCGTATTATCTCAATTTCATCATACAACACCCCTAAGAAATTGTTATTGTGATTAAACCATTTATAGATAAAGAATCTATTTAGTTTCTTAAAGTGATTAAGACCCTTGCCCCAGTCACACAGCTGGGAAGCGGTAGAGGGCGGACCCAACTCTCTTTGAGACTTTATCCCCAAGCACCATGCCCTACTTTCTCCCAATGAGCTTCAATGTCGATGGCTTTTCCAATGTGACTGTCTTCTGAATTCCAATATGAGAGATTCTTTCTTTTTTTTTTTTTTTAAGATTTTATTTATTTATTTATTTATTTATTTATTTATTTATTTGAGAAAGAGAGAGTATCAGCAGCGAGGAGAGGTCTAGGAGAGGGGGAAGCAGACTCCCCTGATCAGGGAGCCCAATGTAGGGCTTCATCCCAGGAACCTGGGATCACGGCCTAAGCCGAAGGCAGATGCTTAACTGACTGAGCCACCCAGGCGCCCCCCCACCCCCAATATGACAGATTCTTAAGGGCTGGAACTTGAGCAGCGAGTAACTGGCTTGCAGGCCCTTGGAGGCAGAGACTTGCCTAGTTTCTTAGATCTCAGGGTAGCATGCTGGAAATAAAGGGAGCATTGCCTGAAAATGCTTCCTTCCCTCTGGCTTTCAAGTTAATTATTTTTTGCCTCAAGCTGACATTTCTACCACTTTGTGCATCTCTTTCCCCTAATCTTCACACATATCCTCCTTTGTTAATACTTTTCCCCCTTATATTGTATCTGAAAATAACACAGATGTCTGAAAGGTGGGTTATTCCATTATTTTAATAATAGTATAGATGTCTGGATGCTGTGTTTTTCCTGAAAATAGCATAACGTTAGTGCTCGTCTGAAAATAGCACAGATGTATGGATGTTGTGCTATTCTATTAAATTTCCAATAGTATTCTGCTCTCATCCTATGCTGTTGTTAAAGTACGCATGTGTTTCTGTGAAAGAAAACGGCCTTTTAGGATTGGAGCTTCAGAAGAATTCCTTGACGTGGACATGTTGAGAACTGAGTATTATGTTTTAGAAGGAAAAGGGGAAATCCCAGATGACAGTTGTGAAATCTCAATGATTGAAGTTCAACTGCCTTTAAATATGTTTTGAGATGAAATGGTACTGCACTTTTGAGGGACAAAAATGTTGCTTTAAGGCAAACTGGCTTGGGATCAGAAGACCTTGGTTTTGGTACTAACTCTGCCATTCACAGTTGTGGGACTTTGGTGGGCAATTAAACTACTGAGTCTCATTCTCCTCTGAAAATTGCAACCATGGTAATACTGGCCTTACCTACTAGAGTGGATGCTGTCATGCATGGCCCAGATTCCTCCTGCGAGACCAGGGAAATTATTTCCCCAGGTGTAGGAAGTGTTGTCTGCTGACAGCTCATAGACCAATCTGTCTTCAGAAATTCCCTTCAGCCTAGAGTAGACATCTCGCCCAAGGTTCTATACCCTTCCCAAGAGCGGTGCACATCCAATGACTGGTATTTGCGGTATACAAAGATCCAATATCCTTATCTTAATTTAGACATCTCTGATTGGCCAATTCAGCTCCAAAGTTCCCTTTGGGATAAACTGGTGCCTCTGTGGTAACTACATTGCTGTTCAATTTCTCTCTCTGCCCAATCCTGCTTTCCTTACTCCTTTATAGATGGCATCTCCGGAACCCTCCCCAACTAACCACATGTAAGCAAATTCCCTAGATCGATGCTACAAGAAAGAGTTCTGTTTCTTCACTCCCATCCCACAGACATCAAATCAAACATACTATTAAAATATTTCTGTGTGTTTTTATACTGGAGCATTTTGTTATGAAATATACAAACTAGGAGAAAATTTTGAAAGCCTTGACTCCTTATATGCCAACAAAATAACCGTAATCTGGATACAACCATTGGGATATTTAATATCTTGACCATTTTAGTGGGATCTAAGGTCAGAGTTCACATAACATGACCTGCTTTAGAATTTTAAAACAATATCATCTGAAAAAGTTTTCCTTAATATCACCCAAGATACTTCATGCTACCTGCTCTCCACTTCAATATATCTTCCCCAATGCCCACAGTTAAAGTGGATCATTCCCCCCTGGATTCTGTGTCATTTTTTTAAAAGATTTTATTTATTTATTAGAGCAAGAGCACGCACAAGCAGAAGGAAGGGCAGAGGGAGAGGGATAAGCAGGCTCCCCACTGTAGGTAGCCTGATGCAGGTCAATCCCAGGACCCCGGGATCATGACCTGAGCTGAATGCAGACACTTGACCGACTGAGCCACCTAGATGCCATTTCTGTGTCATTTTGTGAAAGTTGGACGTGTTTATATATGTGCTTTTCTTCCCAATTGGTTATGATGGTCCTGTAAGGCAGGAACTATATATTATTGATATTTTATTCCCCAGAAACAAATATATTACCTTTCACTTAGTTAGCTGTCCACAGCTACTGTCTGAATGTCAATTTAGGTAGTTATATTTGTTGTACTTTGTATATCTATAGGGCCAAATTTCCTCCATTTTCTCTGAAGACTACAGAAAAGAGAAAATGTCTTTAAACTAAAACTTGAGAGATTTAGGTGTGATGTAAATTTTTTAATATAATTGTGAGTTTTGTTATATATTAAAAATAGCTATTAACACTCATATGTTTATGGCCAATTGATTCTTGACAAAGGTGCCAAGACCATTCAATGAGGAAAGAATAGTCTTTTCAACAAAAGTGCTGGGACACCTGGATATCCACATGCAAAAAAATGAAGTTGGATCCTTACCTCATACTATATATAAAACTTTACTCAAAAGTGGGGCACCTGGGTGACGCAGTCATTAAGCATCTGCCTTTGGCTCAGGGCATCATCCCAGTGTTCTGGGATCAAGCCCCACATCAGGCTCCTCTGCTAGGAGTCTGCTTCTTCCTCTCCCACTCCCCCTGCTTGTGTTCCCTCTCTCGCTGGCTGTCTCTGTCAAATAAATAAATAAAATCTTAAAAAAAAAAAAAAACTTAACTCAAAAGGGATTAATGACCTAAATTTAAGAGCTAAAAGTGTAAAATTTAGGAAGAAAATATAGGGTTTAATCTTTATGACCTTGGGTTTGGCAATGAATTCTTAGATAAGACACTTAAAGCAAGAGCAACAAAAGAAAAACTGGATAAACTAGGTTTCACCACATTAAAAACTCTCATACATAAAAGGACATCATCAAGAAAGTGAAAAGACAACCTACAAAATGGGAGAAAATATTTGCAAATCATATATCTGATAAGGATCAAGAATTCAGAATATACAAACAATTCTTACAATTCGACAACAAAAAGACAACCTTTTTTAAAAATGGGCAAGAAATTTGACTGAACATTTTCTCAAAAGAGATACGTAAGTGGTCTGCAGGCAAATGAAAATATGCTCGACATCATCTGTCATCAGGGAAATGCAAATCAGAACCACGAGGAGACACCGCCTCACATCTACCAGGATGGCTATAATTAAGAAGTAATAACAAGTGTTGGCAAGGATATGGGAAATCGAAACCCTCATACACTGCTGGTGGGAATGTAAAATGGTGCAGCCACTAGGGAAACAGTGTGGTGGTTCCTAAAAAGTCAAACATAGAATTACCATGACCTCACAATTCCCTTCCCAAGTAGATATCCCAAAGAGCTGGAGACAGGAATTCCAACAAGTCCACGGGCATATGTTTTCACAGCAGCACTATTCACAACAGCCAAAAGTTAGAAAGCGTGAATGAATGGATAAACAGACTGTAGGGTACACACATGATGCCATATGATTCAGTCACCAAAAAGAATGCTGGACTGATAAATACTACAACGTGGATGAACCTCTAAGACATGCTAAGCTAGGGAAAGCCGGATGCAAAGGGTCACATACTGTATGATTCTACCCACATGAAACACCCAGAATGGATAAATCCATAGGGACAGAACACAGATTGATGGTTTGTTTCCAAGGGCTGAGGGGAGGAATAACTGCTTGATGGATTTTATTCTGGGGTCGTGGAACTGTTTCAGAGCTGGATAGAGATAGTGCTTGTACAACATTGCGAATGCAATGAATGCCACTTAAAAGTGGTAATTTTATGTCATGTGAACTTAACCACAAAAAAATTATTTTTTAAGATGTTTTAAATGGATACTAAGAAAGGTTTTTAAATGTCTCACGTGTTAGCCCTCTGGACTTTACAGGATTTTCTGAACATTTTGTTGATCTTAAGTCAAGGTAACATGTTACTTGACCATCCAGGTCACTTCTAAGTTGGCAGACAGCAGACCTAAGTATTCTTTGCCAATGCCTTCATCTCTTCTATTTTGGGAAATATGAAGGGTGACATCTTTCCTGGGCCTCCTGGAATGAAGGTAGGCCATGTGACTAGTTTTGGCCTGGAGGCTGTGAGCAGAAGATACTTGTGTGATTTGAGTAGTGAGGGAATCTGCGTGTTCCCTTCCTCTACCAGGATCCTTGGGAAAACAAAGTACGGGTTGATATGGAGGTGTTACAACATTGAAACGATCTGGAATGCTGGGCTCCTGAAGGAAGATACCTGTCCTATACCTGGACCCGCAGTACATTTTCAAAACGCAAGAAACTGACTTTCACTGTATGGAAACACTGAAATGTGGGCAGTACTTCGTTACTCCACAGAACCTGGCCTATCCTTATTAATACAAAGAGACACATGGAAAGAGACAGTCTGTATATTCTTTAAGATTGGTCAAGTTAGGTCTGTGACTCCCATGAACGGATTGGATAAAAATACATAAAACGGGCACCTGGGTTGGTTAAGCATCAGACTCTTGGTTTTGGCTCAGGTCATGAACTCAGAGTCCTGGGATTGAGCCCCATGTTGGGCTCCCTGCTCAGTGGGGAGTCTACGTGAGATTCTCTCCCTCTGCCCCTCACCCATGCATGCTTTCTGTCTTTTTCTCTCTCTCTCTGTAAAATGAATCTTAAAATAAATAAATAAAATAAAATACATAAAACATCCTGGTACATGGTCAGTACTCAATAAATGTTAAACTTTAGAGGTATCACTTGTAATGCTTGAGACCAACAACAAACAAGAGAACATAATAGGGGGAGAGAAGACCTGCAGAGATTCTCCCCAGAACAATTTGTAAATGTTGATGCCACCCAGGGAAAAGCTCTGCAAAGTTATAGCATGCATGTCCTCTCTCCTCTGCCTTCTCGCATGGGCTGTTCCTCCTCAGGGCTTCTCTCTCAGAAATTGCCTGGTTGCACAAAACCAGAAAGAAATATCTAAGTAAAGTGAATATCGCCTTTTTAAATTTATTTTTTTTTAATAGAGAGAGCACAGGGCAAGTGGAGTGGCAGTAAGGGGCAGAGGAGAGGGAGAGAGAGAATCTTAAGCAGACTGACTCTATGCCCAGCACGGAGCCTGACATGGGCCTGGATCTCACGACCCGGAGATCCTGACCTGAGCAGAAATCAAGAGTCAGATGCTTAACCGACTGAGCCACCCAAGTGCCCCTCACCTCTTTTTAAATATAGCCTTGATTTATTTATCTCTTTAAGGATATTTCAAAGTCACATGGGTGAGATTATGAGATGCCCACCTCTAATGAATATAATGATTTCCTTTGCCTAAGCTAGAATCTAATTTCTGGTTGTCACTCTTTGGAAGATTAATACCATGAGGTCCTTCATCCCTAAAGAAACTGCCGTAGAACACTGTTCGTTTATCTGCAGGAGCCAGAGGAGCAAGTTTATTGAGTTATCTAAGAATTTAGACTGTGGAGTCAGACGGCCAGGTTCAAAGTCCAGCTCATCCACGACCTCGGTGTGTGATCTCAAGAAACTTAGTCGACCACTCAATGCCTCTGTTCTGTCATCTATGAAGTGGGAATACTTATTCTTACTTTATGGGGTTGTTGTGAGAATTAAGTTCGTATATATGTCAAGTGTTTAGAGTAATCCCTGGCCCGCAGTATGTCCTATGTAACCCTTTGCTAATTTTGCTAAGGAGCTAGTCAAAAACCCCCTTAACCTAGGGACTGGCTTGGAAGAAATGCCTGAGTTTAAATCCTATCTTAGGCTCTTAACAATTGTAGGACCTCAGCTAATGAAACTCAGAGCCTTTATTCTTCTGTGAAGTGAACAATATTGGGGGAGATATTGAGCAACATAAAGTGTATAAATAACAGTCTGTTGAGTGCTCAGTGCATAATTCCTTCCCTTGAAAGACCGTCCTCCTAAACCATGAGTGTAGCTAGAGGTGATGCATGGCTTCACTTTCTGCCACTTGCAAACAAACCTTTCCTGAAGTTTCAGTTAGAAAATATAAGATCTTATGGACTCCCAGAACTCACATAAAGTTCAATAGTGGAATTAACTTAAGATACAGCCAGAAATAAGTATCCACGTGAAAGCAAAGGGGATCTTTTTACCTTCCCTTTGGCAGCCTCTGCTCTATTTTGTGCTGGGTTCCTTCTCTGTGGTTGTGCTTAGAAGCCCCAGATATATTAGCTCAATAACACACATAGAGTAAGAGCATCTTCCCCAGACTTTCGATAAAAATCCCAGCATTTGCTCTCCTTGCATTAACATGGTCACATGGACACCTTTGAACCAGTCACAGTGATCTGAAGAAATGCATATGCTGATTAGGCCTGGCGAGGCAGAGAATCATTTTTCAGTGCCATCCCAAATGCAGAATCTAAGAATTCCAAAGTGGTACTCTCCAAAAGAAAATGGAAGTATTTTTATTTGAGAAGGGAGACAAATAGAACAGCTTTCCAGTGTTCTAAAAAGGCATCAGTAGTGTAAAGAGAAAAATGAAAGGAGATACCTGGCTAAAGATTCTGAAGAGTCTGGGCGTTAGAGGTTGTAACCAGATCTCCATGTCCTGAGACTCATGATGGGACTTGAGCTCGTGTGTCCTGTGGTAGTGAATGGACTTTCAATTCCGAGTCCCTTGCCTGGTTCCTATTTGTGAGCAGCTAACAGGAGTTAAGTGTTGGGTTTGTGGCTCCATGAAACAGCCTTGTTCTCTGGATTTTATAGGAATTAAAGCCATGACCTAAATGTTAGCAATAAAAGACTGAAATCTGGAGATACTTATTTGCTGTAGAACCAAAATGAAATAAATTAACCAGTGTGTATTTGTCTACAAGCAACAGAAAACCCAGATTCTACTGGCTTAAATAAAAAGGATATCTACTCATTTCTTTAAGTATAAATACAGAGATAAGGCAGGTTCTGGGCAAGATATGATGTGTGGCTCAATGACATCAGCGAGGATTCAGATTTTTCTTTAAATGCATTTGCTTTTCTTCATTCCGCATCTGCTATGACTTAAGATTGCTTGTCACAAGATGGCTGCGAGTGGCTTCAGGCTTCCTGCTCTGGTCCAGCCCAAGAGAGAAAAAAAAACTCTTTCCAAAACATGAAACATAAGTTTTTCATTTTGGTCTACCTGAGTTAAGTCAAGCCGGACCATATTAGGAACATACTTACACCGAAAAATTATTCGTTGTTTATCTGAAATTCAAATTCAGCTGGACATCCCATATTTTTTCTGGCAACTGTAGTCCCAGTTGATTTAGACTAATCCAAAATGTCCTGTAGAGGGAGGTAGGGAGGACACAGGAACAAAATCGTGTCTGTCTCATTTTTAGAAAGGAAGAAGGCAAACTGGATGCTGAAAATGCAAACATCAGTGTCTGCTGCACCAGATGTCGGTTAAGGGATTTTGGAAGAAAAATTCCAGGATGAATTGCTTTATCCAACGAATAATCTCAAGGATTAAACCCTGGATTAGTAAGTATTATAATTCAATTGAATTACACAAATATTTGTTTAATGCTTTTTACCAACAAGACACTGTTGAAGATTCTGGAGGTCTATTGAGTCTGTTTTCTAGGCGCTTCCAAAATATCAAAGAAAACTAAGCAAGTGAGGGCACAAACGCGAAGGGCTCTGGGAGAAAGATCCAGAGACCATGGGGCACCAGCATGATGCTCTCCTGAAAGAACCAGCCTTGAATACGCATTAAAGCATAATGGATTCGAAGTGACATGATTGCGCCGTGGGAGATAATGCGGGGAAGGAAATTCGATCTTAGAGGTACTTTTTACAGAGAAATTCCAGTCCAAATTTGAGATCTCCACAAGCTATCTGGTGGAAGATACGGCAAAGAAGATTTTTCGAGCAATGACATGATTAAAGCTGCATTTCAAGGAAAATCAGTCTGACAACATTGTGTGGGCTAGATTGTAGTGGGAAGAGAAGGGAGGCAGAGAGGCCAGCGATGGGATGGTCTGCAGCAATGCTCCCAGATCCAGTGCCCACTTTCAGCAACCTGCACTTTGTAAAGCCTGCTTCACTATTGTAGGATGAAATTCACAGCCTACAGACACAATTCCAGACAAAGAAGTGTAATGCCCTAATTGTAACATAAAGAAGAAATGAGGTGCTTATTTTACAATAAAAATATTCTAGCAGAGAAGTCATTAAACTACCAAATACAGCCCCACACCTGTTTTTATATGGCCCCTGAGATAAACATGATTTTTTTTCAATTTTTAAGAAGTTATTTTTAAAAATAATTATAGGCGTCCCTACCTAGTATCTGTGATGCCCTCTTGGCCCTCAAAATCTGAAGTATTTACCATCTTGCTCTTTGCAGGAAGTATCTGCCAACCCCTATTCTCAGGAATGGCTATGTAATTTGTGTGACCCAGTGCAAAGTGATAATGCAGGCTCCTGACCAAAATTATTAAGAATGTCAAGACAGTGATAGCAAGTCAACCACGAGCAGGGTCCATCCACATGCATGAAGCCAACCCTGCCTGTAAATGGTTAGATGCTGCTCCACTACGAACATAATGAACAAGTTGGACGTGTATACATGTGAATGCAGCAGGTGCAAATACACAGATACCAACAGGGCCGTGCGCACTGCACTACCCTTTGTGGCAACCCAATACCAATGTGTTTTTTGTTTTTCTTTGGTTTTTTTTTTTAAGATTTTATTTATTTATTTGAGAGAGAGAACAGGAGCAAAGAGGAAGAGCAGAGGGAGAGGGAGAAGCAGGCTTCCTGCTGAGCAGGGAACCTGATGCAAGGCTCAATCCCAGGACTCCAGGATCATGTCCCGAGCCGAGGCAGACACCAACCCACTGAGCCACCCGGGCACTGCTATAAATGTGTTTTATTGACAGTTCCAGTACCATGGTGATGTTTCCGTTCTCGGTGTGATTTTTCTAAACTGGCAGACAACTCTTTGGGGATTTACAAATAATGCATGGTATAACCTTTCTTTAATTTACATGAAAATTGTGTTTCTGGAATATTCATGAAATGTTAAAACATAACTAACTGTATTTTACGTGTGAGATGGAATTAGCTTCTAGGCTCAGATAATTATTAGCAGGGTTTATGTGAATGTTCAATGAAATATTTGAGGGATGGTATGGGACTCAGGGTACTTCTTTGCTGTGAAACAGTGGCCAACACATTGCAGAATGAGCGACATAATGGATCTCATGCACACAGGGTCACTAGACTCTCCACCGCCTGATATGGTAACACCCCGAGGTGCCCATGGAGGTGGTGATACCTGAGTCAAGAATGGTTAATCTTGAGAATCAGATTATAATTAGATATTGGGTGGTAAGGGTGAGATATTATAGAAATGGAGTTTGGGGCCCTTGGCTATTGGTTGTAATGGGAAGAACATTCAAGGAAAAATGTAAGCATGAAAACCATGACCTCTTGCATTGGAACAGCCATTTTAAATGTATCAAATCAGAATTGCTTAGCTTCTCTCACTTTGTCCTTGTGACAGCTCTTTAGGAAGGCAGGACAAATATTAACAATGTAAGTACACTAGACTTGGGGAGCCTGGGTGGCCCAGTGGGTTGAGCATCTGACTCTCAGTTTCTGCCCAGGTCATGATCTTGGATTCCTGATCTCAGAATCATGATCTTGGAGTAGTGAGTTTGAGTCCCATGTAGGGCTCTGCACTTGGGGGAGAGAGATTCTCCCTCTCCCTCTGCCCCCTCTCCCCCCACTTGCTCTTGCTCTCTTTCTCAAATAAATAAATCTTTAAAAAATATACATATAAGTACACTAGACCGATGAATACTTAACCCTCCTTGGCATTTTTTATTTTGCATTTCACAGAATACAGATTCAGCATGAAGGATAGGTATTACTTAATCCACTGAAATATTTTTATTAAAAAATGTATATTTACTACAGAGTTCATTATTAACACTCATTTATATATAAGACACATAGTTTGGGGATACAGATGAGAACTATCTGAGACCTAGAAAGAGCAAACAACTTGCTCAGTTTCCCTTAACAGACAGATGGTAGAGCCAGAACCAGAATTCTGCTTTCCTGATTCTTAATTCTGCATTTCCTACCCTCATGGGGTAAACGAATCGGCCCAGCATCTGCTTTGGAAAGAAAGCATTTGAAAGCACAGCTTGAAAGAACAGGGAACATCAAGAATGATGACACCAGTTCTCTTCCGAGTCAAAAAAGGCACTTGCTTGGCACCCCTCTCTAACTGAAGGAAGAGGGTAGTTCACAGGTAGTCCATGAGAACGCACTGCCAGTGACTTCCCACGAAGAGAGTATTCATATCTATACTTATGGGGAGCCCATGGAAAACACAGAGAAATGAGACACTGGAGTGTTTTTAAAAAACTGTTATTGTTGAAACAGGCCCAGAACCCCACTACAGAGCATATAGGTCCGGAACTTGGCAAGACCCAAAATTAATGGTATCGTCATAAAGTTTATATATAATATAATTTCTTAAGCCATGCACCAGGAAGGAGGCTCATATACGGTAACCAACTTAGCCCACCCATAAATAATCCATGTTAATATCCTAAGAGAGGTCACGGACTAGAGTAATGTGCTGACATCTGGCTGCTTCTGGCAGGATAGGCTGGATGGTATAAACAGATGGCCTTTAATTAGTGGTGGGTTGTCTCAGCAGAGGGCAGCCTGGGCAGGAATGGTTATTTGGATTACCCACCTCATGCCTGGCTCCTAGAACTCTTGGCATATTGTCAGAAGCGCCACTGTGGTTACTGCCAATAGGTCTGATGTCACCGGATGGCAGCCTCTCGGGCTCCCATCGTCATTGGAGGGAGGCCTCTTCGGGAGAGTCTCGGCAAAGATGCCATGGCTCAAATAAGCTGGAGAAACCGGGGAGATGGACAAGGGTGGAGAGAATCCATTGCATAAACTTGCCTTCAGGAGAGTTCCCTATTGAAATCTTTGGGCTTTGAAGCCACAGTTGTTGCTTCTTCTTTTTGGACTCCACACACTTTGAGCCCTTTCAGCAATAGAAAGAGATAGAAACGAGGAGGTGAAGGTTTAAACTTGTTTCCTACTACATACGAGTTAAATGGCAGAGGAAAACGCCCATAGGTCATTATAAAGAGCCAGGCTGCTGATGGATCACAAGTTCTACTGCCCAGGTAGAAAACAGCCAAGCTTCTGTTTCAGATATAATGAGAAAATGATTTACTGTGTCCAAAATGGAACACAACAGCCAACAGTGTCTTCAATTCACCCAGTCCTGAAAGTTCTGAGAATACTTGGATCTGGAGCAGAATGAGGCAGGCTTCTCTTCTGAATTGAAAAAAAGGAAAATAAGATATTCCTGTAGTACCTGACCCTGTGCTGGGACTTTTGAGACTGGGATACATTGTGTGCCTTCAAAGCTAGGGTCGTTATTGGTGAGGACGAGATCCGAGCTCTGCTATCCAAGGTAAAAGTGTGGCTTGATTGGTGGACATGTGAGCATTTAGCCAATTTCCTGCTGGGTTTTTCCAATGATGGCCTGAGAGTTTACTTTTCAGTATGTGATGGTAGAGGGAATCACACTTAGCCAACTCAGGGGTTCTCCAGCTGAACAGAAACCGAAGGGCGGTCTGATGTGTTTTTAGAGCTTGAAGCAGATACCTCCGTTCCCTTGTCTGGTCCTTCAATATCTTGCTTAATGACTTTTACAGGTCATGGTTGACTCCAATGCAGTTTCCAAGACTTAAGAGTTGGCATGATGTGCTTCATTATATAGAAATCCTAGAAGTCCAGACATCATGTTTATACATGTGATTTGGGGTATACTACACTCCCCGGATGAGAGAGATCTTTTTATACATGCAGCGTAGTATACAAAAACCTAATCATAGAGAGGAGGCCTCCTTCTATTTCAGACAAGGTGACCTTAAGGAAGTCTGAAAAAGCAGGGTCAAGTCTTCCTAATTACTGGGAACTTTATAAAAGTCACAAGACCTTTGGGAAGGTATCTAGAAAGCAAGAAGAATCTCGTCAATGGGGGGGGAAAAAAAGGTTTCCCTATTCACATGTGAAATAGCTCCAATCAAAGAGTATACCTGGGGTGAAAACACCAAGGCTAGGAAAGATTGCAATGATTCCTATATGAATTTCATGAATTTAAGTTGAAAGCTAGCTCGTGTCAAAAGTTATACAGGTAAGGTCAAGGCCCAGAATCTTCTTGATTGCCTAAGTGCCTTCATTATTCTTCATTATTGGGATAAACTGGAAAGACATCTGAAGATCCCACATGAGTGTTGACTCAGCAACGTATGGACAGTGTAGCCATGCAAGTCCTCCTCTGCACAACGGGAATTATGCACACCTTTTAGCTATTCGTTCATTTAACTGGTTTGTAGGGTATGCCTTCTGGATTTTGGGCTCCATTTTAGATGTTAGAAATGCTGCAATGAACAATAACAAGAAAAGACAAAACCCTTACTTTCATGGATCTGACATTCTAGCAGGGAAGCTAGGTAATAAATATATTAATAGGTAAATGCATAACACACAGGTAGTGTTAAAAAGGGCAAGTAACACGGGAAAGAGGGTTGGCGAGTGCTGGGGCGCCATTTTAGAGTGTGAGGAGAGTAAGGTTTCTCTCCGGTAAAGGACATTGGAGCAAGAATCAGAATGGAGTAATGGAGTAAGTCATGAGGATATCTGGGAGTAGAATATTCCAGGCAGAAGAAAACAGCAACTGGAAAGGCCTGGGTGTTTGATGTATATAAAGAAATTCCAGAAGGTCAGTGGAGCAGAGCAAGACAGTGTCTGAGGGAATGGAGACGGGGGTCAGAGAACGGGTGGGCACCAGAGCACGTGGAGCCTCACGTACATTTTGCTGGCATGATCTTCAGGCGAAACACTTGATTTCCACGTGTTTGTCATTTCGGAAGCTGCAAGCACAGCGGACGTTTCTCGAGCTCTTGCTATGAGCCAGGTCCTGCGTTAAGTGCTGGCCTTGACTCACATCATTTACTGTCACTATAACTTCAATGCACACATATTATTTTCCCCTTTTACAAGTCAGGAAACTTAGGCTTCAAGGTTAAACCACTTGCCACAGTTGCCCTGCTGATAAGTGCTGGAGATTCCAACGTAAACAAGACTAAACCACAAAGGGGCTAAAGGCTCGCTCTGTTGTTTGAACCCCCCTTCAAAATTCCAGTAGACGTAGCCTTGGCCATGCTCTTCTTAAGCACGGAAACAAGATAGAGGGAAACCAAGAGATAAAGCCCTTGAGAGGACCCCATCTCTTTCTCCAGACACTCAACTAAGCTTCTAAACCCCTCAGTGCCGAGAAGCCTTAGCTCTTTGCTGGCCCCAGTGTGTGTGTTTCCACTGATGCTGAGAATCAAGCTGAGCGCTGAGAAGCCCTCTGTATTCTTCTCCCCGTGTGGTTAGAGGTGGAGGAGAGTCTCGGCTGCAGTGCCAGGGACCACACCTCTTTGTCAGGAACATGTAATTAAAAAAGAAAGAAAAAAGGGAAAAAAATGTGCAAAGAAACAGCCACCCACCTCCGTTTTTCCTAAACACATGTTCATGTGCGCGCACTCACACTGTACACACAGACACACAGAGGCACGCAAAGCCAGCAAACGTCCATCACTCGGGTCCTTGGGATTCTGATGAAAACATTTTCCACCTGGCACAGTGAGGCACTAAACACCCCTCAAACCCAACCTGAGACTTGGACCGTCAGTGGAGATATTTTTAAAACCATGACACAGAAGAGTGTGACACACTCGGTTTTCTCAGTGGGTGGGTAGAGCGCTATTTCATGTTGTTCTTGTCACTGAGCCCAACATTATAAGTGTGCACTTTATTACTACACCGAGATGCTCTGCAGCCAGACCTAGCACAGTGTGTTCCCAGGGAGGGAATGGTAGCCTGGACCGGCACAGGGAAGGGGGAGGGGAAAGTTGCTGGGACACAGGCGACCCTCTTGGCTCCTCCCTCGTGCATTCAGTTCATGCTCAACAGTAGATGAAGTGTCCTTGTTGCTGTTTTTGTTACCCTGTATCCATCAGGGCCTGTCCTTGGGAAGATTCTAGATATTCAGATAGTCATTGGTACCTAAGTAATTCCCTAAATGACTAGATTTCCCCCCCCACTCTCCTGTTCTCCTCCTTTCTCTTTTTCCTAATGGGAGACTTCTCTCAATATCACATACACAATTTATAACCGAACTAGGAGTGAGCATCCGGGTCTCAATTTTCAGATGCAAAGGTGTTTAGTCAAGGGCTCTCATTGTTTTTTTTGGGATGACTAGGACAATGCTTATCAGGGAATGGGGGCACTGGGTGTGTCTGCCCTGGGCACAGGCAATAAAAAGTGGGCTGAAGGTAAGGAATTGAAAAGCAATCTAGAAAACAATTAACAGTTGATCTACTTTTTACTGGCCACTTGCACAGGCAATTCTTTTTTTTTTTTTAAGATTTTATTTATTTATTCAACAGAGACACAGACAGCCAGCGAGAGAGGGAACACAAGCAGGGGGAGTGGGAGAGGAAGAAGCAGGCTCATAGCAGAAGAGCCTGATGTGGGGCTCGATCCCATAACACTGGGATCACGCCCTGAGCCGAAGGCAGATGCTTAACCGCTGTGCCACCCAGGCGCCCCAAGAACAGGCAATTCTAAACAATTGCAGTGATACAAGCCTCCTCCCCTTCTGAGAAGACCACTTCCACCATCACCCTCCACCATCCCTTGGTGAGTTACTGAGTTTGAGGGGGATAGAATATTGGCTTGGGGGGATTATTGTGTTTCAACAGAAAACCGGGGCTCTCTGGGTAGAGGTCACCGTGTTCCCCAGTACCGTGTTTCTTATTTTTCCATTGATAGCAAAAGGATTTTACCTATTCACCTTAATACGAGTGTAAATGTTAGTATTGTTCGAGGAATGACAAATAAGAAATGCCATAGAAGCGGCGAGATAAAATGGAAAGATTAAGAAGTGGATCTCCAGAGGGTATCCATTAGCATCCATTAGTAGCGGAACATTCTAGAGCTACTAAAACAAGGCCTGTGCTATAGGCCTAGGCCAAGCCATCAGCATTTCTGGTTTATTTTTTTGAAAGAGAGAGAGAGAGTGAGCGAAGAGGGGCAGAGGGAAAAGGAGGGAGACAATCTTTAGCAGGCCCCATGCTCCACATGGAGCCCGACATGAGTCTCTACAATGGGCTTGATCTCACGACCTTGGGATCATGACCTGAGCTGAAATCAAGAGTCTAACCGACTGAGCCACCCAGGAGCCCTGCATTTCTGGTTGAAAACGGGTTTGCCAACTATGGTCCTCAAGCTAAATCCAGCCCAGGGCTATTAATAAGTGTTGTTGGAACACAACCACACCCATTAATTTACATACTGTCTATGGCTGAATTATTGCCCCAACAGCAGAATTCAGTAGTTGTGATAGAAACTGTGTGGCCTGCAAAACCTAAAATATTTATTATTTAGCCTTAGTTCAGGCTGCTGTAACAGAATACCATAGACTGGGGATGGAGAGGTGCTTAAACCACAAATATGTATTTCTCACAATTCTGGTGGCTGGGAAGCCCAAGATCAGGGTGGTGGCATGGATAGGGTCTTTCTGAAGGTCCTCTTCTTGGTTTACAGATGGCCATCCTCCTGTCATATTACATGACAGAGAGAGAGCTCTCGTATCTCATCTTACAAGGGCACTAATCCATTCATGAAGGTTCAACCCTCACGACTTAATTACCTCCCAGAGGCCCCACCTCCAAATATCATCACACTGGGGACTGGTGATTAGGGTTTCAATGTATGAATCTGGGAGGACACAAACATTCAGTTCATAGCATAGCCCTTTACAGAAACAAATTGGTGACACCTTCTCGAGAATATTGTAGTAAGCTCCTCGCTGAGCCCATGGCTTCTTCTCTTGCTCTTTATAACCCTTTTTCCACCAGGCAGCCAGCATTCCCTATAAAACATAAAGCACATCATGATCCTTTCCTGCTGGAAACTTCCATTCGTTTCCCGTAACAAGTAGAGTTAAATGCAAACTTCAGTCTTAGGCTGACAGGATCCTTCGTAATCTGGTAGCCATAACTCTCAGCTGCCATAACTTCTCAGCCAGCTTTGGGCACTCTGAACGTGCCCCTCAGACATGTGCTCCTGGCCACCTCATGATCTTAGTGCTAGCTCTTCTCCCGGCTGGAACGCTCTCTTTCCCACATCCTTCTAGAGCTTGTGTCTTCCTATATTTCAGGAAGTTCTTTGCTTTAATGTCACTTTCTCAGAGTCTATCTTCCCCTCCCTTCTGGGAGTCTATCTTCCCCTCCCCGCACTCTGTTTTATTTTTCTTCATGGCATCAATCAGTTCCTTCCATTAACATGGACTGCAGACAGACCTGTTGATGGATTTCCCTGTGAGATAGGAGGGAAGGAAAGGGTTCAAGGATGACTCTTACAATTGGAGCATGAACAGCTACAGAACGGTGAGACCATTGACGGAGCTCGGGGAATTTGTGGGAGGGGCATATTTGGGAGGAGAGAGGGAGAGAAGAATCCATATTTCTATTTTAGACATGTTATATTTAACATATCTATTAGATGTCAGGGTGGAGATGTCTGGTAGGCAGTTGGATATACAAGTCTGGAATTCAGGGGAGAGATTGGGTCTGAAGATAAAAATTCGTGAGTCATCAACATATAGATGACATGTAAAGCTATGATCTCAGATAGGAAGTGCCAGGTAGTGTAGACAGAAAAGAGAAGAGGGCCAGAGCTAAGCCCTGGAGCAAAAAAATATTTGGAGACCAGGAAAAAAATGAGGAAGGATGCAGAAAGTATATGGAAAAAGAGATTCCATTGATGTAGCAGGAAAACCAAGAGAGTATAATATCCAAAAAGCCGAGTGAGGAAAAATTGCCATTCCAAATGCTGCCATAATCTCCAGATGAAGATTGAGAATTGGTCTTTAAGCCTGGCTAAGGGCTGAGAAAAGAGCAGGAAAATGGGAACAAAGCCTTGTGGGAGGAGATTGAGAAGAGCGAAAAATGTGAAGGTGAAGACGCAGACGCAGAGTGCAGGTAAAAATTTCAAGGAGTTTTGAGAGGTGGCAATGAGAAAATAAAATGATAGCTTGAGGAAGCTATGAAGAAAGGGGGAGATTATCTAAATGAGAGATATTCCAGTGCATTTACCAGCTGATTAGAATGAGACACTAGAGGGAAATGATTGTACTGAGGGAAGGAGAGATCATTGAGAGCAGTTTTTAATTCAGGGCAGGATCTGGTGTGATTCAAGAAGGAATCTGGTGCAATTCGGGGCAGGATTTGGTACACTGGCAACAAAGTCTCAGATGGGAGCAGGCACAGTCTGCAGGGAAAGCAGAATATATGGGGACTGCGGGAGGTGGTAGGTGACTCATTTGCAGGTGGATGGAGAAGTTCTCTTCTGCCTGCTTCTGTTTTCTCAGTGAATAAAAGATGAGGTCATCAACTGAGAGTGAGGGGGTGGATGTAGGAAGAGAGATGTGACTTTGGAGAATGGGATTGTGAATTGACCAGGGGAATGTACTAGAATGGCCAGGGAGTGCTGAGGGCCCCGACGAGGTTGGTGGTCAAAAACTAACACGTGACCAGACAGCCCTGCTCTGTGTTTTCCTCCAGTCGTGTTCAAATACTCTGGTGCAGTTTCTGAGCTGGCAAAGGGCTGGATTGAAGCAAGGTAGCTTTGGGGTCAGCAGGCTGGAGGGAGAGATGAAAGCTGCAAGTTTATGCAGGGCATTGACCGTAACAATAGAAATAAGAGGATGAAGGCTGTGAAGGGGTTGAAGGAATGGTGCCAAATGAACCAGTTGGTGGGTTAAAGGTCTCTGTCGACCAAAGAATTGCTGAGGTCGGGGTAGTAGAGGGAACTACCTGGAAGATAGCAAGTGGTGGTTGGAGAGTGGGATTCTTAAAAATGAGATTTGGAAGGAAGAGCATCTACTGAAGGGCTGTGTGTGAACATGGGAGGGAGCAACGGGATAGAGAAGACAAGATCATTGGAAGAGAACAGACCAAAAATCTGAGAGTCCTGAGGAGTGAAAGGCCCCTCTACGGGATCACTGAGACAACGCAAGATTGTGATAGCCACAGCTAGTGTTGGCGGTGAAAGGTAGCCAGTGGAAAGTCTATAGAGGAGGAGAGCCTCAGAGGGTGTCAGTGGTTGACTCACCCAACGAGGGGGTAGTTAATGGCATATAGTCCAGCGCTATGGGCCTCAAAGGATCTGGGGTTGGAGAGAATAAAGGTTGGAGGATGGAAAGTGGCCCAAGAAAGATGCAACTTCCTTCCATGCCCCATGTCCATGTGGAGGAAGGAAGAGCCACTGGCAGAGAAGGTTGAAGGGGAAGCCCAGACCTCGAGGGGTGACTGGCTTCAGGAACAGCAGACATTCAAGGAGAACATTCATAGAAAAGGGAAAGGATATGGGGCATTTTGATAAGGAGAGACTCTGAGTTACCAGTCACAGTGGAAAGATTTTGAGGGACTGCTTCTGTGTCCAAATTTCTCCTTTTTATAAGGACCTTAGTTATGCTGGATTAGTGTCCACCCTAATGACCTCATTTTAACTTAATTAAACCTGAAAACAAACAAACAAAAACAAAACCATTTCCAAATAAGGTCACATCCTGAGGTATTGTGGGTTAGGACTCCACCATATCTTTTTTTGCAGGGACACAATCCACTCAAACAAGGTCTGAAGGTCCAAGTGACGGTACATATCCCTGTGGGCTTGGACTTGGTAAACTGCAGCCTAATGTATGGGTGGGTAAGAAGCCTTCATCTTGGGGGCACCTGGGTAGCTCAGTCGTTAGGCGTCTGCCTTCGGCTCAGGGCATGAGCCCGGCGTTCCGGGATCAAGTCCCACATCGGGCTCCTCCGCTGGGAGCCTGCTTCTTCCTCTCCCACTCCCCTGCTGTGTTCCCTCTCTCGCTGGCTGTCTATCTCTGTCAAATAAATAAATAAATAATCTTAAAAAAAAAAAAAAGAAGCCTTCATCTTGGGGTTGTTCTCTGAGAGAGTTTGTAGGACAAGCTGGGTGGTATTACAGCAGGGGAGAGGTGGTCTCACAAAGGACACATTAATTCCAGCACCATACAAAGGCCCATGGACCTTCTTTATGAACGACTATGAGTAGGGTGGTGGTAGGCAGTGGCTCTCCTGCTGCCCTTCCCTTCATTCACTCTACTCACTACACCTCAGCTACACCTGGTCAATCTCTGCCTCAGTAGAAACTAAAAAACCTAGATTGTTCCAGCTTTAGGGCTTTGGCACTTGCCACGCCATTGCCTAGAAAACGATTTCTCTCAGAGCCTCTCGTGGCTAGCTCTGGCTCATCACAGAGAGTCTCAGAGGTCACCTGCTTGGAGAAGCCTTTCTTCCTCCTTGCAACCTAACAAACCATCCCCTCTGTCACCATTTTCTTCATTATTTTCTGAAAAGCTACCATTTTCACATTTTTTCACTTGTACCATCTTTGTTTCTCCAACCCGTCTGTAAGCTCCACAAAAAAAAAAGAATATGGTCTCCCTTTTGTTCACCAATGACTCCCCAGTGTACAGAACAAGGCTTAGTGTGTGTAGGTGCAGAATAATAACAATAGCAAGAACAAAATGAGCGATGGTAATAATAATCTTTGATGAATAAATGTAGGCGTGGGCAAAGCATTAAGTCATTTGACCTCCCTCAACCTCATTTGTAAATTAAAGACCTTGACCTCGGTATTATCTTTAAGATCCTTTCCAATCTTATAATGCCAGTTACATAACAGCCTGATATAATCTGAGGGACCCACAGGAATGTGAACACTCGACGTACATGCTAATATCCCAAAGCCAGGAGAAGAAAGGTTCCATGTATTATACCTGAAAAAACAGTCTCTTTATCGGGTCAAGATAACTGATCTAATTTGAGCAAAGGAGGGTATTACACCTTTCCTTCCACTTGCCGTTAATCCTTTAAGCTGCAGTTAGACTCCATGCTTAAAACGTAAGGCCAAAGGACAAGAGGGTCCCATAGCAGCTGTGCTGACTTAGCCACCATCTTGGGCCTTTGGGTAAGTTCCATTTGGTTTTGATTTTTCTCCTCATGTGCTTAGAGCATAAAAGGGGCTTCCCAAACTGTAGAAGGAGTCTCATTTCTCCAAGAACCAGAGAGACCGTTATCATTGATCTTAGTTCTATTTTTTGTGAAGGAGGTAGAAATAACTAAGTTTACCCATTTCTTCTTTCTGCAGCCATTAGTGATTCAGGGCTGACTCTGAGCCTGGCCTTGACCTTAAGAGGAGAATTCAACTCTTTTCTCAAGCTCCAAATGTCTAATGTCCTCTCCCTTCTAAACTCAGTTGAACTGAAGGTCATCTGGTGTCATACCCCCCCCCCTTTACATTTATTCTTTGGCCAAAGGATTAGCTGCCTAAAGAGAGCATTTGAGATAGCAGAGATCACAGTTACTCAGCAGAAGTCTTGCCCTCTGTGATTGTGGTCTTGTGCTGCCTCTTTGACCCTTTCCAGTTCTGTCTTCCATCTCACTACGTTACGGAGGTATCTTTTCTTTCCCCCGGGGTGGGGAGGATTGTGACCCAAGCTCCCCTCATCTCTTTCCTTTCTTCTAATTCCCAAACACATGTCCAGAGCCCTCTGGGTGGCGGGTTACTGTGCCTTTGGGATTGCAGGGTCTTTGTGAAGCTGGGGTGGAAGCCAACGGCCATGTAGCTAGCTCTGGCGGGTGGGCGAAGCCCCAGCAGTCTCAGGGAAGAGGCAGGAAGAGCATGGGAGGAGGCAAAGCCTGCCTTTTTTGATGACTGGTCTAAGGCTTCTTACTTGAACTTTTGGTTTTATAGTTCTATAAAAGGCAGCTGACAAGAGATCCCGTTTTGGGAGGGTCCAGCTGGCTGGGCTATGCTGGGCGGGGCAGCCCCAACATTTGAAAGCCAGGCCTGATGTTCAGCCATGATGTCAGAGAGGCCTGGGGTTCCCGGCGAGCCAGAGGGTGGGAGAACAGACAGCCCCAGCCCCAGCCCTGCGCCCTGCCCGGTGCCAGCAGCAGCTTCAAATGCTGCCTTCCTGGCTCGTCTGCAAGAGCCCTTCCTCCTCGGAGACACTTTGCAATGCTTGGAAGGAAAGTTCCCTCACTGGTCCTGCGGGTGTCTGCTGGGGCAGGGGAGCCAGGCCTCCTCCGCGGGCTTCCCGGCTCCCCCCACCGCCAGGCCTGGCCCGGCTCTCTGCCTCCTTTCACTTCAGCGCCGGAGGCAGGAAGCCCAAGCAGGCTGGCTGCTCCGAGAGACCCACATTTTTCTACAAACCTGTGGTCCCACGCCCTTGGGCTCCAGGCCTCCATTTCTGGATTTGGGGTGTCAGCCTCTGCTCCCCTCTTAGTTGCAGAGGCAGACGCCGGACCATAGTGCTGCCCAAAAGGAAAGAGTGTGTGGGGGTGGGTGGTTGTTTTCAATTAAATTCAGTNTGAAGAACCCATTTTTTTTTTTTTTTTTTTTTTTGCTTATTCACATCCAACTACCCCATTGCTCTGGCCCAAGCTCCGCAGTTTCCTGTGGACAAAGCAGGTCGGCTCTCCAAGCCCCCGGGGGCGGGGGGTGAAGCAACAACTACCCACTCAGCCCTGACTCAGAGGAGGTTCCTTTCTCCCCTGCCAGGAGGAGCCGCTGCCCAGCTCCAGGGAGAGGCCAGGAGGAGGAAGAGGGAAGGACAGTTGCAGACAGGGCACACAGGGCTTGTTTTAGACTCTCGAAAGGTTGCAGAAGGGAAGGGCTCTGGCAGTACGCAGGTCCCATGATGGGTCTAATCTGCCTGCTCAGCTCCTTCCTGCAGAGACTGATGAAATTCACCCCAGGAGCCCAGGGGCAAGGCCTGGAGAGCAGATTTAGAGCAGAACCCCCGTAACACTGCCGAGCTACCCGAAGGACTAAAACTACCCATCGCCATCAGTAATTACCATGCTCTGCCATTTCAGTGTGTTCCTGTGTTTTCTTGGCTCTTTGTGGTGGCCCGAGACACTCATTCCTGAACTCATTCATTCATCCAACTGTCAAATTGATTTATTTTCAGGACCTTTTATGTGCTAGATGCCTTCAGCAAAGGAGCTTTGAGATTACTTGGTGCTTCATTGATTGACAAGTTCCCTAGAAACCAAGGCTCTTTTAACAAAGCTGTCTTGGGGGCAATGGGTATAGGGATGCCAGTTTTCCTCTGTATCACCTGAGACTGGGCATGAGGATGGCCCTCTGACCCTCATGGCCTATGTTTGAAGGTGCAAATGTTTTCCTCGAGACTGTCCCCTTCTTTCAGATAGGAAGGGCCTAGATGGAAGGTAAACTTAAAGACATCTCCCAAAAAGAGTGGAAATAGAGCTTCCTCTACCCAAGGATAGCGAGGAGGGACTCTACCACTTGCCGCACACCCTAATTCCTCCTTCTCCCCTTTGTGCTCCCTTTTGCTCTTTTCTTATTCCTTAAATATCCATCGAATGCCCACTATAATCCAAATGATGCCCTCCTTCTTATGAGACATTGTTGTATATTAAATGGGTGAGTCAAGTCAAATTTATAAGGCAAAATAATAATAATTAATTAATTGAAACACCTGTAACAAGAGAGCCATCCATGCCCTTGGTATAGGAGTAAGTGGGGGTGAAAGGGGGAGTGGGTGTTGTGCAGTGGGTGGGAGCAAGTATGGACCTCTCTTCTGTCTCCGTGAGGTCACAAAACTGCTCAGTTAAATAACAACATCCTTTTCAAAGTCCTTTTTCTTTATCTCATTCATTCTTACAATAGTCCTGGAGGGTACTAGGACAGGGGAATTGTGCCCATTACAAAGATGAACAAACTGTGGCCTGCATTTAAGTGACTTGACTTCTTATGGTCGAATATTTAGTTACTGGCGGAAAGAGAACCTGATCCCGGACTTAGTTATTCTCAAGGCCTCCAGCAGTCACCCCAGACGGGGTAGAATATAACTCCGACAAGGAATGTTCACTTTTCTTCCTTTTTTCTTAATTAACACCTTGGATCATGTCTTAGTTTGGACTACTATACCACATTACCGTAGACTGAGTGACTTCGCACCGTTCTCAAGGCTGTTAAGTCCGAGATCCAGGCGCCGACGGATACAGTGTCTGGTGAGAGCCTGCTTCCTTGTTCACAGATGCTTGTCTTACTGTATCCTCACTCAGTGGAAAAGAAAGAGAGGAAGCGAGCTCTCTCCTGGCTCTTCTTATGAGGGCACTAATCTAACTACCTCCCCAAAACCCTGTCTCCTAATGCCATCATATTAGGGGTTAGGATTTCAACAGGTATTGGGCGGGGGGGACACACAGACATGTAATCCCTAATAGGGAGAGAGAAAACCAACGAGAGCATTCCAGTTGATCCATACCTTAATGTTAACCTGGATTTAAAGTCAGAGCGATGGCAGCATGAGAAGGCAGAAGCCCACTGTTGCTGGCTTTGAAGATGGAGAAGGGCCCACAAGCCAAGGAACAAAGGTTACCTCTAAGCTGGAAGGGGCATGGAAATGGGCTCTCCCCCGAAGCCTCCAGAAGGAACCCGGGCCTGCTGACACCTGGCTTTTAGCCCCGTGAGACCCACTTCACACTCTGGAACTGTAAGATAATAAATTTGTGTTAAGCCATTACATTTGTGATTATCGGTAACAGCATTATTACAAAGAGCAGTCATACAAAACCAATTCACGTGGATAACCTTCAGTCTGGATCACTCTGGTTACGTTCCCATTGGTCGAATCCTGAGCACATTTGTGGGTTATTGCATGGTGCACGTGAATCACCAAACAGAGATGGCCGGGAGGGCTTCTCGGATTTCTCTGCCTCACTAATTCCCTCAGGCCACTTCGAGGATCTCCTTTTGCCATGGTCACACCAGCCTCAGTGAATCTGGACCCTCTCTGCTTTCCTGTATCTTTTGGAACAGTGCTTCCCCCTCTGAAGCTGGTGCCAGGGTCCAGGGTACAGGGTACAGGGCAACACAAGGGACTTCGTGGCTCCTGTGTATTGGCAAACTGCAGCTCCAACAAGTCACCACTAGTAAAAGAAACCACAAAGCCCAGGGCTCCCCAAGGAGGTCAGGACCACAAACATCAAACAGGAAAGTTTGGTCGGGCCTGCACACACTCGTGCCGAGACTTTTCCACCTGCCTGTGGGCAGAGGTCATCCTGGTGTGATGAGGCTCTGGACAGTTGAGGAGAGGCTACGGGTGATCATGGCCCCACCTATGAAACTCATGGGGAAAAAGGCCCAGTAGAGGTGGGCATGGGGGTGCAGAGGGCTCCAGGTTGGAAGGCTGTGGAAGCCGAGCATGAGTCAGAACTATGGCTTTCCAAAAGAGGAGGCCTCCTTCCTTACTTTTTCCTGTTAAGAAAATACCCAATTCCAGGGGCGCCTGGGTGGCGCAGTCATTAAGCGTCTGCCTTCGGCTCAGGGCGTGATCCCGGTGTTCTGGGATCGAGCCCCGCATCAGGCTCCTCCGCTGAGAGCCTGCTTCTTCCTCTCCCACTCCCCCTGCTTGTGTTCCCTCTCTCCTTGGCTGTCTCTCTGTCAATTAAATAAATAAAATCTTTTTAAAAAAATTTAAAAAAAAGGAAGAAAATACCCAATTCCATAACATAATTGTAGTGCTTAGTATCTGACAGTGGGGGTGGTCCTTGTTCTCAGCAGGACATAAGAAAAGCCCTGATCTGCTTTCCCCCTCTCCCTTTGCCTCTTCCCTGGGTTCCCTCTTTCTCCTTTGAAAGAGAAATCATAATAATAGTGAGCTCATGGTAAGCTTTGGAAGATTAATGGGTCAATGATTGAAAAATGACCAGCACATCCTAGACAATCAATAAATATTAATTTCCTTGCCTCACCCCTTCATGATTCATTCAGATTAAGCTGTATTATCCATATTGGCACCGATCCCCCAACTCGGGTCTAGGCTTCTGAAGCCTTCAAAAATACAACTTTTTTTTTTTTTTTTAAAGATTTTATTTATTTATTTGACAGAGATAGCGACAGCCAGCGAGAGAAGGAACACAAGCAGGGGGAGTGGGAGAGGAAGAAGCAGGCTCATAGCAGAGGAGCCTGATGTGGGGCTCGATCCCATAACGCCGGGATCACGCCCTGAGCCGAAGGCAGGCGCCCAACCGCTGTGCCACCCAGGCGCCCCCAAAAATACAACTTTTGACTATAATTACGTAATTCCCAAGATGACAGAAATAACCATGTTCTTAAAAATCTACATCGGGAGATTCCAATGTCACAGTGTCCCTTGGCCCCTATTGCCTTCTGCCCTCCTCCAGGCCACTAGCTTCGTTTCTGTCCCCAGCAGCAGTGACATGAACTGTGTCCTCTCTTCTGCTTACAAATAATGCAGTGCTTTGTAGTTCCTTTAGACTCTTCCCTCCATCTCACATGGATGGCATTTGGGAAGCTCTTTATTGAAGATTTTTTTTTTCCTGATGTGCTGTTAGTGTTCAGGCATTCACATCCTCACATCCAATGTCATGCTGTAAAAAGATTAGTTCACAGGGTCCCCATAACGCATTCCTTCCTCCACACTTGTGTGTCAGAAGGATGCCATGATGGTTTAATCAGGGAAGTATGTCCCAAAGGCTTTCACCTCTAGGCTTCTGGTGACCCAAGGCCGAGATGATGGAATGCCATTCCCATCTGATAACTTGTTTCTTGGCTTAGATGAAACCAATTTCTAGAGGGCAGAAAGCCAAATCCCTGGGTCAGGCCTTGAGTAGACATTTCCTTCCATTGTGTTCACTTGTCCAGTACACCTTCTTACTGGGATAGAAGTGACTCTTACTGGTGCCTACATCCCCAGAACAGGAAGAGAAGCCTCCATAGGCTTCTTTTAGCCCAACAGATGATGTATTCTCTGAACTCTTCCAGATCCACCAGAGGTGGGAAAGCATCCGTGGATGGGAGGACTTCTCGAAGGCTCTGAAATTGGTGTGGGTTCTTGCGGCAAGATAAGCTGTGATCTTGGTTCATGGCTTGGCTCTGTTCAACCATCTGTGGGGCTTTCTCAGTTTCTCCCCTGAAATGGCAAGGGCAGGATCCAATGATCTCTCTGGCCTATACAAGCTCTTAGGACTGTCTATTCCCCATTTCTCCCATTTTCAATGTTATGGTGATGCCTGTTTATCCCAACCCATGAATGGCAATACAGCAGTAACTAGAAAAATAGTATGGGTGTATTACTAAGTGTGTTTTCTTTTTCAAGGCTAGCTGTTACCCTTCATGTGAAAGTACTTCATTGGGTAAACTGAAGTCATCAGAACTAATCTCTATTAGTCAGTCAGTGAACATTTATTGAGTACTACATTGGGCTGGGTCCTTGGGCATAGGACAAAAGAGCCTCTCTGTCAAAGAATTCACATTCCACCAGGAGGTGACAGGAAATAAACATGAAAGTAATAATAATAATAATAATAATAATAATAATAATAATACTGTGAGGAGTGCTTTGGGGAAGAAAATGTGGCTGATTGGGGAGCTACTTGGCTAGGATAGGGGGACCAGGGAAAGTCCTGCTAAGGAGGTGCCATGTAAAGATCAGAGGGAAGAAAACAGCTGTTCTAAGCATTCTAAGCAGAAGGAATAAATGTGCATAGGCCTGGGGGGTTTGAAAGGCCGGAAGTCCAGAGAGTTTAGCAAGGGCCAGGTCACAAAAGCCTTGTAGACCAGAGTGAGGAGATCATTCTTAATTTGAGGAATTTTATGATCAGATTTCAGTGATGTGAACTGAGCTATTAAATTCCGAAAGAGTCCATGCAATCCTAGACGTAAAGTAAAATAATTTACAATCACATTTCGGGGGTAATCTGTAGGGGGAGCATGTGGCTGCTCAGTAGACCGGAGCCCCATTCCCAGTTAATCAGCCCTGGGAGGGCTGAGATCCGAGAAAGTGTCCTAATGATGGAAGAGATGAGGGTGGTGAGCTGGAGGGGAGAACTGCCGGGCTCAAGGTGTACTTGGGTGAAGGAGTGGGAGGAGATAGGCAAATTTGCGTGGCAGGAGCCTGGAGGAATGATAACAGTCTGGGGGAGATGGAGGGGGATAGTCTGGGGACCCCTGGTTTCTGAAATAGAGGATGAGAAGTTTGTGACATGAATTATGATCAACACAGACTCCCCCACCCCCCATAGTTTCCACATCTCCTGAGCCCTAACACACAGGAGACTGGCCCGACATTAGACAGGAGACTGATTTCCACTCATGGGGGCCTGACCTTGCTTCTCCCACCAATTCTTTCCAAGTTAGAAGAGTCAACATATGTTGATCATTTTTCCTTCCCTCCCTTCTTCTAGTCATTCCCTACCTATTCTAATTTCTATTAGAAAAATGTTTACTTGTTGGTTGGTTCTGAAAGATAATATTTAGAATGATTTAAAAAAAAACACAGTAAGTAATAAAGTCAATCTTATTCCTGCCAGTCAGGGATTATTCTTAACATTTGATGTATTTATTTCTCGTCCTTTTATGTGCATAGACATGCATTTATGGATTTTCTATCCATCATTGGAATAATATTGCACATTCAGTTTTGTACTCTGATTTGTTTTCACTGTGGCTTTTTTTCTATATCATCAGTATGACTTAAACTCATTAATTTAATGGCTCATAATATTGCCTTATAAGGACATACTGTATTTATTTGACTATTTCCCCATTATTTCATTTTTATTTTTATCTTATTTTTTTAAAGATTTATTTATTTATTTGAGAATGAGAAGAAGAGCATGGCAGGGAGGGGCAGAGGGAGAAGGAGAGAGATTATCCCAAGCAGACTCCTTGCTGAGCACAGAACCCCACTCGGAGCTCGATCCCACAACCCCAAAGTCATGACCTGAGACAAAATCAAGAGTTGGACACCTAACCGACTGAGCCACCCAGATGCTCCCATTTTTATTTTATTCATTGTTTTCATTATTTTATTTTTTAAAAATTGTTGGGATTTGATACGGTTACTACTATATGACATGTATTTTATGTCTTCATAAAAATGTCCATGGACCGTTACACTGGACCTTCACCACAGCCCTATGATTGGGTACTATTTTTAAATTCATATTTCACCCCCAGTGAAATGGAAGCTTAGTGAGGTTTGGTGGCTCATACATAGCCATCCCAGCTAATAAGAGGTAGACCAGGGGGGCGCCTGGGTGGCGCAGTCTTTAAGCGTCTGCCTTTGGCTCAGGGCGTGATCCTGGCGTTATGCGATTGAGCCCCACATCAGGCTCCTCAGCTATGAGCCTGCTTCTTCCTCTCCCACTCCCCCTGCTTGTGTTCCCTCTCTCGCTGGCTGTCTCTATCTGTCAAATAAATAAATTAAAAATCTTAAAAAAAAAAAAAAGAGGTAGACCAGGGATACTATTACTTCAGGGAATATGCTCACCTTTACATGTGTGCATCTGCAAAAGGTTTCTCAGAAGTGGAATTTCTCACTCAAAAGGCATAACCGGTTTGGGGGGTTTTTTGTTTTTTGATTTATTTTATTTATTTATTTATTTTTTGGTTTAAGGTTCAAACATAAGCTGCCAAACTGCTTTAGAAGATCACCCCCAGCCAAGAAGTAATCTATGAGTTGTCCAAGTTGTGACCTCCTTACTCCAAAGACAGGTATGATTGTGATTTATTTTGCTGGTTTTGATTGCTCACTTGTGAGTCCGAACTCCCTTTTGTTCCCTTTGTATTTTTCTTCAGTGAACTATCTATTCATGTCCTTTGCCTACTGTGGTCTGGGAGTTGTTCAATAAATCTGAAAGGGCCCTTTGCAGACTTAGTATATTTTTCTTTGCTTTGGAATATTTGTGTCATGTTTCATTTTGTTTCTGAGTTTGCTGTTTGCCTTTTAATTATGATGTTTTTATGCAGAGCTGGTATTAGCAAGGTTTTTCTATAAAGGGCCAGACAGTAAATATTTTAGACTTTGTTGGCCATATGTTCTCTATCACAGCTACTCAATGCTGCCCAGTTGCCGGAAAACAGGGATAGATAATACATAAATTAATGGGTGTGGTTGGATTTGGCCCATGGGTTGTAGTTTGCAGACCCTCGATGTAAAAAAATTTCTAATCTTATGTTGGAAAATCCACCAATGGCTCCTCTTTGAAATTTTCTCCACTGCTTTTATACTCAGATACTTGATAGACACTTCCTATCCTGTAGAGAGTGCTGAAAACCAGCCCAAACTCCGATTTGGTAGTTGGTAACAGTTCAACATCTTGCTTCTTCTAGACAAGCTTTCTCTTCCCCTCCACACACATTGTGATGTCTTTTTTGTTTTGTTTTCTTTCTTTCCTTTTTTTTTTTTCGCCTTTCTTTCTGTCTTCCTCCTCTCTTCCTTATTGGAATATCAAGGAAATTCTCATTGTCTTCCACAGAGCAATGTTTATCACTCAACCCTGCCTCCCTCTCTACTTCATGAACTTTCTCAAACAAATGAGTTCCATTCATCAGTGGAATTGTGGTGAATAAAATTTTCCCCATCTCATTATATGTAGACAAACGAAACCAAGCTCAAGATCAGAGATATATCCATCGACATTTTATTTTGGCTTCTTTTTGTGCGTTTAACTATTTAGTCCTTTTGGCCTCTGTATTGTGGCATATGCTTTGAGAAATGATGCCAACTTTATTTCAAATGGTTAACCACTTTTTCCAAAAATAGACTTCAGTATATATAGAAGGGTGAGTTTATGATTAAATTTGGCATTCAAAATTAGCAGAGAAAGAATCATTAAATTATGCCGGGGCATCTTCCCTTCATTCTCTGTCTATCAGTTCTACCACCACCATGCTGTTTTGATTACAATCTATTATAATAACGCTAAAAAATGTCCTGGCTACTTGCATCGTTTCTGCTTCCAGATAAATGTAGATTCACTTTTTCAGGCATCTCTTTAGCCTGTACTATTAGGATTTGTGTTAAAATTATTTAAATTATAGTATAATATAGGAAGAATGCATATCTTTGGACCATCCAATCTTTTGACCAACAATATCTATCCAAATCTTACTTTGGATTTTTTTAAGTAAATTTTTTTAGTGTTTTATCATAATTGTCCTGAAAAAATTCTTAATTTATTTGGATTGAGAATTTGGAAGTTTACTAACTAGGGAATTGATGCGCAGGGAGCATAATGCTTTCATGTGTGAATTTTATACCGATAAGCATTAATGAATGGATCTCTTATTTCCTTCTATAAAAAATATCCAGAATTTTTTTTATTGAGTCTTTGTTCTCTCTTTTCCATATTGGTCATTTTCCTTTTAGGTTTTTCTCACTCTCCTTATCCTTTCTTACTACATTCTTGCAGTTTCTTAAGTTTGGTCTTAAGTTTGTTGATTTCACTTGTCAGGTCTATGAGTTACTGTCTCTCAGACAGACATTTCTGACATTACGAGTTCTATTTCTTTGCAGTTGTTTCCCTTCAATATCCTCTTGACTTGGTTCTACTCCAAGGATGCAAACATGACTTGAAGTGTATGAAACAAAAGAGAAAACCAGGAGGAGAGAACAGGTTAAAATGGAAAGATTGAGAAACAAAGAGCTGGTTTTATTTGTTTGTTTCTTTTTAATTTTACTACGTCCTATAGAAGTAATTTTCAGAGGTGTGCTTTTCTTTTAGTTCTCAGGACACGGTTCTGTTTTCTTTGTGTTGACTATTTGTCTCCCATAGTTATGATGCTAATTTTTTTTCCCTTACTCTCAACTTGTTGTAGAAGGAAGAGCGTTATATCCAAAAGCAGTGTTTTCGGGGCGCCTGGGTGGCACAGCGGTTAAGCGTCTGCCTTCGGCTCAGGGCGTGATCCCGGCGTTACGGGATCGAGCCCCACATCAGGCTCTTCCGCTATGAGCCTGCTTCTTCCTCTCCCACTCCCCCTGCTTGTGTTCCCTCTCTCGCTGGCTGTCTCTGTCTCTGTCAAATAAATAAATAAAATCTTAAAAAAAAAAAAAAAGCAGTGTTTTCCAACAGTTTCTATGTTGGATTCTTCTTGACTCTCTCACTGTTCACTTCTGGGCCGACTGAAACTGTATTTTATCTGGAGGATAAGTTCAAAAGTGAATGAATACATAAGTCAGTGAGTTGTAAAGGGAGAGGCTAATGAACTTATTCTCCAAACCCCATATCCAGCAATATGGTGGAGATTCCTGCCAAGATGTTCACATCTGAGACTTCCACATCTAAGATTACTGTGCCCTGTCAGTTATGGATGGTGACATTTGTTAAATGCTTTTCGTTGAGATGTCAAAGATACACTCCATAGAGCTTTGCAGCAGGAATGCAGAGCCATGGAAGCCTGCCAGCTGTGTAGGAGGCAGATACACTCTGCCCTACAAATCTCATTTCCAGGCACAAAAGATGCAAGCAGCGACTCAACCTGTGACTCAGTGATTCCCAACTGTGTGGGTGCTGATCACATGAATCCCGGAGGTGAACCAGGGGCCACAGGGCATTGAGTATTGGTCTGGAACAATGCAGGAGTTCAGCAGAGGCCAGAGGGACCACGGAGCGGAGGTCCTAACTGTGCCTCTTTGGGATCCAGCAACAGACACGGTAAGCTTAAGTTGGATGAGGGAGAATGAGTAAGGAAGCACTACATAGCCACTTTGGTCCACTTATCCTGCATTAAGTCACTCTCCTGAAGGGAAGTATTACTCTGTGGTTAAAAGCTCAAAATCTGCCTTTGACATAGTTACTTCTGTTAGTCAGCCATGTTGGTTCATCTTTTCAAGTTCCAAGATGGTGAAGCCTCCCTCAGTCTAGGTCTTTAATTATGTGGGCCTGTAGTGTACATGAGAAATAAACTTTTGTTCGTTTAAGCCAACTATTTGGTGGAATTTGAGGATTTTTGACCACCATGGCATAACCTAGATTATTTTGACAAATGCAGCATCTTATTAACCAAGTGATCATAAGGAACTCTCTGAACATCTCTGAGTATTGATTTCCTCGTCTGTCAAATGGAGAAAATTGCAGCACTTGCCTTATAAAAGGGATTAAAAAAATAGTTTCTAAAGTGTTAACCAATGTGTCTAGCATATAAGTGCCTTGCAAATGTTACCTCTTAGCTGTATTTGATTCTCCAGAAGGTAGAAAGTAAAAGGAGTGTCCTTCTGTCAGATTATCTCAACTCACATCTGAAAAGAAAATCAAAGAGAGAAAGAGAGAGAGAGAGAGGGAGGAAATGAATCTTTTGGAAACATATCTCATTTACAGAGCAATTAATGGGATCCTCAACAAAACAACCAGCACTTTATTGCCCAAGTCACACATACCAACCTGTTCAAGGTCCCATGAGGTATTCACTACTTGAGTTATTTTCAGATAAGTATCTGAGGGGAATAGGTTTCCAGCTCCCCAGGAAAACATTCCCACATGCCAGTCCTCTCCCTCGTCATTATATCCCAAGACGGTAGTGGTAGACCTCTGGGAAAGCAGGAGTGATTTCTAGAGGCTCTTTTTTATTTTCTCACAGCAGGGAGGGAAGCTGACTCAGGGTGTGGTGTCCCCGCCTGCCACACATGCTCCTTGGGGTGTCACAGCATACCAGAGGTGTGGTTAGGTGAGTATCGCTCCACCCATGAGGTGTCTTCTTGGTCAAGCCTCTTCTAACCCAAACTCTCATAAATAGGACTGTGAAGTGGCAGGAATGATAGGACATATTTAGTGTCCTCCATTGTCTCCCCCAATAGAGAAAATGGATATATATATATATATATATATATATATACACACACACACATACATATCTGGCTATATCTGCCAAGGACAATCTGTCTTCTATAAAACCACCTTCTAAGCAATTCCTTGAAGACCTCCTACTCAGCTATCCCCCTGGCCCAAGCAGGCTTCTTGGATGAGGCCTGACACTATCACATTCCAGATAGTTAGGGAAGTTAGGGAAGGCCTTACACTGAGGCTGCAAGGTGCTTCCCAAGCATCACACCCAGGAGAGCCAGCTTTCTGAACAGGAGCTGTGTAGGCTTGTCCCAAATATAATCACACAGTGGAGTCACCAATGTCCCAGGACAATTATGCAGTCCTTTGAAGCTAGTGATTATAGTCAAGCTCAGAATCCAAGCCCCTTCTCTGGTAGGGATAATAGTGCAAAGACCAGTTCTTTCCAAACTCATATCCAGCCTCCAGAAAAACACATGAACCTCACATCATCCAGTTGGTGTTGTCAACATCCTTCCATGTACCAGTTTATTATCATTGAATATAATCCTGAAAGGTTGTCTAACAAGTGAACATCCAAGGAAGATTCACTGTAAGGATTAAAGAAGACAGAGCCTACCTGTGAAACTGGGAGCAAAGCCACATGTATATCATACATATATATGACATGGATGGACACATTGGATGTTGGTGACAGTAGGTGTGTGTGTGTGTGTGTGCAAAGCCTGTACTTACAGATCTTTCAAAATAACAGAGTAAAAATGGAGTGGGTGGACCCCAGGCAGAGTCTTTTCCAAACTTACTTCAAAGGAACCAATATATTTTTGGATTCTTTACAAAAACAAGATAAATGGTACTATTGTCCTGATTCTATAAATACTGGTGTTGGAGGATAACATGAAGACCCTCCATTATCATCCATCAGCGCTTTGATTTCTATAGGTGTGTGTCCCTCTTCTGGGAGACTTCTGTCTCCTTCATCAAGAGTAGAGAGAAAACGGTAACTTTTGCCAGCAGCCTGGACCAAGTTGGAAAACCTCATCAGTTAAGAATGGGAAGCCGCCGGATGGGGGACCCTGCATCCTGCAAGACTCATTCCAAAGGGACAGTAGGTTGAGGGGCCTGAAAAGGAAAATAGGAAGGCTCATGGGACACTCATGTATTTCAGGATGATCCTCAGTCTGTTAGTTGTTTTCCTTCCTCCCCTGGAAAAAGGTAGATTCACACTACATTAATTTGGGGCCATTTAAAAGAACATAGCTAAACTTATTTTCTATGTTATTATAGACTCCTTGCTCTTTGAGCCTCATTAGAAAGTCCAGAAGCATCCTAGGAAAGTGGAATGAGAAAGATCTACTTCAGCTTATGGGTAAAATCCTCATTTTCTTACCTCACCCATAATTCCTCCAAGAAGCTATAACATATAAAACAATAACTGTGGGCTCTAATTTCTCTTCTGGTTCTAAGATTCTATAATCCTGGTTTCAATGATCTTAAAAACGTTTGACTCTACAGTTGACAAACTAGCTATTCGTCATTTGACACTTCTCATTGAGACCTCTCAATAGTCCCTCTCAAAGATAAAGAGAACTTGATCCTTCCTCTTAATACTGTTTAATGTTTAAATTCCTGAAATGGCTTTCTGTAATTCATAGAAGTGACTAAAAAACCCCACAGAACCAGCCTCCTTTAATCCAATATGGCCTTTCCACTGGCTGTTTCTGTTGTGCAGGGATCAGTAAAGCGTTTGATGGTATTTCTTTCCTGAACTTTTTGTCCATTGACTTTACAGGTAGAGCCCCCATGACATAGAGCGTCTTGTGATTCACAACTAAGAGAAAACATTTCTATGTAGACAAGCTTTAACTACATGGAGTTGTTTCGGATAAGGTATCCATTTTCAGAGAGAAGAATATTCTTTGACTTATACAGGTTATCCTTCACCCACATTCAAATCCCCACATTACAAACAATGAACAGTGATCAAAAAAAATTATGTGCAAAAAAATTTTTGCCTTGTATACTTTCCTACAATACTTTAATATTTCATCTATTTCAGTCTGTCTTCTATCCAAAAAAAGCCATGATTCAAAGGGAAACATTAAAAAATAATAACTGAAAAAAATTCTTAAAGTGAGGGAAAGGCAAACTTCCTCACCCTCCAAGCCCCCTCTAGATCCGTAAAGTTGCAGGGAGTTGTCCCATCCGTCTTGCTTGCCGCCACCAATTTTCAGGGGATGATAAATCATTTATTTCCACACTGAAACTGCAACTGACAACTGCTGAGAGTTTCTGCCAAAGGGTGTGTCATAGCCAAAGGCAGTTAGAGTCCCTATAGGAATCCAGTTCTCATATTTGGGGACCCTGAGATACCACTGGAATTTGCCTACAGGCCAGAATCAATAACAACAGAGTTCCCAGTGGAAAGCTCAGGACTGCCTCCAGACTGCTCCTTCTGCCTGCTCTAAAAAGGTCTTGCAGAAAGATGTTATGGATGTCAATAAAGGGACTCTAGAACTGTTCTATCAGCAATCAACCAGAGTCTGCGCCCCCAATGGCAACATGCTTACATTATTTCTCTCGCTTTTTAAGATTGATGAATCCATCTTTCTAGTTCATAACACTGTTGGAAGTAGTTGTTCTTAATTTATCCTTTATTAAATGGTGCTTATTTGCTGACACCCTACTTTCTCGATATACTTTTGCTTGACATTCGGTCTTTAGGAAAGTACATGGCAACCAAAACTATCGCCGTCACAGAATTGTAGGCAAGTTTTAAGACAGGAAAGCTTGATTTAATTTGCTGTGTTACATCAATTTAATGGATGACAAACATGTTCCTTAGATGGAATGAGTTGCAGAAAGAAATCAATCAGAGGACTGATGGAGAAACCAGATTGCCTTCCAGGTCCTTCCAAGTTAGTGGAGTCACAGAGTGGCTTTATTGTTTAGTTTAGAGGAAATTCCCACTGTATCAGCAGGAAGACATAACAAGATGATAATGCCAAACAGAACTTGGTTCTTTAATAATCTGCAATTTTTTTTTATAATCTCAAAATCAAAATTACCCAAGTGGAGAGGATTTTGATAATTTGTACACATACATACAAGGAAGGAGAGCCATATGGTGATGCAAACATGATCAGTACTCCAGAGACATGAAACGCTGAAGATAAATAAAGGAAGCCTTCATAGAAGTCGAGCAACTTGGCTCAAGTTTTAAAAGACAAGAGAGATACTTGGAATCAGTCCCAAGTTCTCAGCCCACAAGAGTTAAGAACCAATACTCCTCTGAGGTATAGCAGGTGTAGGACCACAGCCTGCAGCTAGTAGCTAGCACATACAAAACAGCTTCGTTGCTTACCCAAGTGATGCTTGATTTGACAGGGTAAAATAGTAGAATAAAATAATAGAGTAGAATAGAATGTAGAAATATGAATTGCCTACGTTTTACACCTGATTGTCATCCACAGTTTGGCCAGTCTGAAAATATGTTCTCGGGGCGCCTGGGTGGCACAGCAGTTAAGCGTCTGCCTTCGGCTCAGGGCGTGATCCCGGCGTTCTGGGATCGAGCCCCACATCAGGCTCTTCTGCTATGAGCCTGCTTCTTTCTCTCCCACTCCCCCTGCTTGTGTTCCCTCTCTCGCTGGCTGTCTCTATCTCTGTCGAATAAATAAATAAAATCTTTTTTAAAAAAAATATGTTCTCTAAGATTTCATTTTCAACCAGCTTCTTACCCTTATTTTTCACCAAACTAGAGTGTCTGCGGAGGATATGTACTTCTTTTAAATGCATGGAGCCCATTTTTAGATCAGACTGGGTTTTGTTGGTGGAGGGGTATTTGGTGTTGAGTTGTAGAAGTTCTTTATATATTCTGGACATGAACCCTTATCAGAGATGCCGTTTATAAATGTCTTCTCCTATTCAGTAGGCTGCCTTTTTGTTTTGTCGATGTTTCCTTCACTGGGCAAAAGCTTTTTATTTTGATGTGGTCCCCATCACTGATTTTTTGCTTTTGTTTCCCTTGCCTTAGGAGACATACCTAGAAAAAATATTGCTACAGCCTGTGTCAGAGTAACTGCTGCCTATTTTCTTTACTAGGATTTTGATGGTTTTAGGTCTCATAGTTAGGTCTTTAATCCATTTTGAGTTTATTTTTGTGTATGGCATTAGATACACATCTCTCTCTCTCTCTATATATATATATGTATATATATATATGTATATATATATATATATATATATACATATATATATATAGGAGTGGGAGATACAGGCTTCCACTTATGGGATGAATAAGTCATGGGAATAAAAGGCACAGTGTAGGGAATACAGCCAATGGTACTATAATAGCATTGTATGGTGACAGGCGATGGCTACTCTTGTAGTGAGCATAGCATAATGTATAGAGAGGTTGAATCACTATGTTGTACACCAGAAAGTAATGTGACATTATGTGTCAACTAGACCCAAATTTAAAAAATAATAAATAAATAAATAAATAAATAAATAAATAAATGGAGCAAACCAGATGTAAAAGAGAGGTGCCTGGCTGGATGCTTATGTTGCAACTAAAAATGATAGTGCCATCTCTCATTGCCTTTTAATGCTTTAAAATGCCTGTCTTCGGGGCGCCTGGGTGGCATAGCGGTTAAGCGTTTGCCTTCGGCTCAGGGCGTGATCCTGGCGTTATGGGATCGAGCCCCACATCAGGCTCTTCTGCTATGAGCCTGCTTCTTCCTCTCCCACTCCCCCTGCTTGTGTTCCCTCTCTCGCTGGCTGTCTCTGTCTCTGTCAAATAAATTAAAAAAAAAAAATCTTTAAAAAAAATAAAATAAAATAAAATAAAATAAAATGCCTGTCTTCACACCATGCATATGGACAGCTAGTTTGAGACTCTGCTTGTTTGGACTCTTGCTAGGAATGTGTAGCCACACCCTCCTCTGCAACTGTCACCCATACGCTCTTGGTCCATAACTCTCAAATCTACTTCTCCAGTCATTGTATCTCTGCAGAGTTCCAGGACTCCATCTGACCATCTGGTGAACATCTCCATTTAGGTGTCTGACAAGCATCAGCATCTCTAAAACTCAAATTAGGGCTCTTTCACAAGGGGAGTGAGTTCCCTGAGACATACATATTAAGCAAGAGTCTGCACCTGAAAACATCCACATCCTTACCCTCTCCTATCATGCCTTAAAGGTCCATCATCTCCACCCCTTGTTCTTCTCCAGGCACATGGACCTTTCTGTTTAGTAGTAAGTCCAGCTCATTGCAACCACAGGGCTATCGCTTGCAGTTCACTCTAGATGCTTCTCTGATCTTTGCATATCTAAATTCTGACAAGCACTTATATCTCAGCTCAAATGTCAGATGCCCCAAGAGGATTTTTCTGACCTAAAGCATTCCTCTTTCCCTTACTTTTATTCTCTGTCACTCACTAGACCCTGCTCTGTGGTCTTCAATATCTAAAATTCTTATTCATTTTTTAAATGATTTAGCCCCTCCACCCCACACCCATGCGAGCAGGAACTTTGCCTGCTTTAGTCACTACTTCCCTGGAACAGCATTTGGTACATTCACTAAATATTTGTTCAATAAGTGAATGAATAATGGAATGACTCCACAAACCATCATCCCCTACAGATCTGTTCTTCCCATTGTCTATCCTCCTCATCAAACAGTACTGTCATTATCCATTTACTCAAACCCCAAACAAGGGTTATTCCTAGATACTTCGCTCCTTCTTAATCCCACCATAAAAGTACCCCACCCCCCAAATTACTTTCTGAAATATTTCTCAAATGTAACTCCTCCTCACTGCCTTTGGGTCACTGCCCTGGTGATTTCTGTTTGCTCACCATAAAGATTAGCCCCTCTGATTTCAATCCCCCACCCAACTGAACCTTTCCAGTTCTTTCTAAAAGCTAATTTGGGTCATATCACCACACTTCTCAACAATCCTGCAACTGCTTCTCGTTGTCTAAGGATAAAATGTGAATTCCCTTTTATATCCTGTTAGGTTCTTCATGAGCTGATCCTATTTGTCCGTCCAGCCTCTTCTACCATCTCTCGTTTATAAACTTCAATCACAGAGCACACGCTGTCTCTCTGCTACCTGATGGCTGTGCTCAGATGCTCTACTGTGCCCGAAATATTCATTACACATGCATGGATCTGCTGTGTGATAAATTGCTACAAACTAGTAAATGCTCACTTCAAGTACTTTCCAACCCGACTGGGTACATTAGGTAAACCACGTCCAATCTCACCTCCCTTACGGGATTTTTCACACTATTACAATACTTTTTTTGTACATCTAGTGTCTTCTCCTAGGCTATGAGGTCTTTGAGGGTCTGTCTTCTTTCCTTTCATGCTCTTAGTACCTAGCATATGGCCCAGAACTTAGAATGAGCTTTGAAATTTTTGTTCTTGTTGAATTAATAGGTAGAGAGATGTTGATAAATCTATGAGAGATGAATTTTGTGGTGAGTTTTAATCAATTACAATCCTCTGGAATTTCTTGTTGACATATTGGCTTCTGACTAGAAGCCATTATTCAAATGTTGAAAAGATTACAACTCCCATAAGAGCATCTGTTTTAGGCTGAGCATATGTAGAGGGTTCCGGTAATCATTGCAGAATGTGATAAAGGCGGCCACACCCACGCTCTGTTGGCTCAGAGCCCTCCTCACTTCAGCCATGTGAGATACCATTTGAATGGGGTTAGTCTTTCTAGTTTCTCGAACAACATATCATTGACTTTTAACTTTTAAACAATGAGAGGTGACTTCTTCAATCCCTGATGACAGAACTGGTATTGGAGTTGCTCTTCCCTGTAAACAAAAATAAAATTGGTCAAAATATATAAGGCACCTATTTTCAGTCATTGGAAAATGAATGTCCCTCCATTGAGAACCTTGAGATAAGGGAAATTGATGAGATAAGCCCCATGTTTCCCTGGGCTTTCTGCCAGGGGGCATTTCCCAAGCATGGCACAAGAAGATAGAACCCAAAGAGCATGGCAGCCCTGCTGAGCTGAGGGAGCAGAGACCAAAGTTTAGGAATTACTAATGCAAGCAGAAGTTTCAGGGCAGGGTATAGGGAAGGGTTAAAGTACGTGAGTCGGTGGGGAGTGAGGAACGGTGCAAGAGGTTTGTATAGGTCTGTGCCAGACCTAACCAAGGACTGGACTGAAAATGTGCATGGTGAGACTCTGTGAGTCCTCACAGGGAGAAGCTGTTTCAAGATAGAGAATGGAGGGGCGCCTGGGTGGCACAGCGGTTAAGCGTCTGCCTTCGGCTCAGGGCGTGATCCCGGCGTTATGGGATCGAGCCCCACGTCAGGCTCCTCTGCTATGAGCCTGCTTCTTCCTCTCCCACTCCCCCTGCTTGTGTTCCCTCTCTCGCTGGCTGTCTCTATCTCTGTCGAATAAATAATAAAATCTTAAAAAAAAAAAAAAAAGATAGAGAATGGAATCGACACTCTAGGGGTTACAGAGTATTGGGAGACATTGAATTACTCTTGCGTCCAGAGTAGGGAGCTGCTATTAACATCCCAGGTGTGCAACTGGATACCAGTGGGTACTAGGAATAAGGCCCATCATCTACAGCAGGGATCAGCAAACTATGGCCAATGGACTATTACACTTTTGTAAATAAATTTATATTGGAACACAGTCATGCCTATTAACTTATATATTTTTACTGCTGCTTTCATGCTACTGTGGGAGAGTTGAATAGTTGTAAGAGACAATAGAGCTTACAAACCTAAAATATTTGTCATCAAACCTATTTCTTTTTTCTTTTAAGTAGGAACCAGCATGGAGACCAACATGGGGCTTGAACTCACAACTTTGAGATAAAGACCTGAGCTGAGATCAAGAGTCAGACACTTAGCCAATTGAGCCACCCCAGCACCCTTGACACCAAGCCTTTTCAGAAAACCTAGTCAATCCATGTGCTGCAGTAAAGACTACTTTAGATTGCTCTAACAAAGCCTAAAACCAAGATCCAACAGGATCCAGGAGAACCTCTACTATATTACTTGCTTGCCAGAGTGAGACTTAACACCCTTTAAACAGACAATGTAATCCAGACTCCTTACAATCTATTATCTATGATATTCATCAGGTGACTGAGAAAAATGCTAACCATGCAAAGGACAGGAAAAATGTGACCCATAATCAGGAAAAAACAAAAACAAAAAAACAGACAATGGAAATTGATCTCAAGGTGACCCAGATGTTGTAAATAGCAGACACGGATTTAAAATAGATATTAAACATTTGTTCAAGAACTTAGAGAAGACTATAGTTTAAATGAATAAAAATAGATGGAGACCATCAGTCATAAGAAAATGTACTGATTGGGAATTCTAAAACTGCAATTTATTTCTTTTTTAAGATTTTATTTATTTATTTGACACAGAGAGAGAGAGAGCACAAGCAGGCAGAGTGGCAGGCAGAAGGAGAGGGAGAAGGAGGCTCCCTGCTGATCAGAGAGCCCAACATGGGGCTCCATCCCAGGACCCTCGGATCATGACCTGAGCTGAAGGCAGACACATAACCAACTGAGCCACCCAGGCGGCCCTGGAACTACAATTTTAAAAAGCAAAAACAAAAGACATGGAGAGGCATAACAGCAGATTGGAATTAGAGGAAGAAAGAGTGAGTAACTTTGAATACAGGTAAATAATAATCTAAACTGAAGAACACAGAGGGAAAAACAAAAAGACTGAGATAAACAGAGCTCCAGTAGCTTGTGAGAAAATACCAAGCAGTCTAACATATATCTAATGGCATCCCAGGAGGAAAACATAGCATATGGTGAAAAAAAACAGAAACAAACACAAATACACACAAAACCCCAAAACAAACAAACTTGAAGAAAAATGGTCAAATAATTTCCAAATTTGCTGGAAAACATCAATCTATACATGCAAGATGCTGAGCAAACTCTAAGCAGGATAAATACAAAGAAAATCATACCATAAGCACAACATAGTCAAACTGCTAAAAACCAAAGATAAAGAGAAAATCCCAAAAGCAGCCAAACAAAAATAACACATTACAGAGTGATGACCAACAGTATAAATTTTGCTAACCTCTCATCAGAACTGTGGAGGCCAGAAGACAATGGAATGACATCTTTTAAAGTGAAAGAAACAGGGGCGCCTGGGTCGCTCAGTGGGTTAAGCATCTGCCTTTGACTCAGGTTATGAGCCTGGGATCCTAGGATAGAGCCCTGTATCGGGCTCCCTGCTTAGTGGGGAGCCTGCTTCTATCTCTCCCTCTGCTTTCCGCTCTGCCTGCTTGTGCTCGCGTTCTCTGTGTCAAATAAATAAATAAAACCTTTTAAAAAAAAATAAAAAAAATAAAGTGAAAGAAATAAAAAGGGTCATTGCATAATTTTTTTTAATCCAGTGAAAATATTCTTCAAAAATGAGGATGGAGTAAGAATGCCCAAGAGGACAACATTACAAGAAATAACTAAGGAATTTCTTGAGCTTACAGATGAAATTATAGAAGATGGAAACTTGAATCTACAAGAGAGAAAGAAATGCACTGAAAACGTACATATATGGATATATACTAAAGTATTAGCTATTTTTTCTTCGATTTCATTAAAAGACAAGTAACTGTTTCCAACAAAAATAATATCCAATCTAGGGTTTATAATATAAGCACCAGTAAAATATGTGAGAAAGGATTGGGGATATGGTAACTGAAATTATTCTGTCATCAGGTTCTTGGGATGGTTAATTTTATGTGTCAATGTGTCTGCAACATGGGGTGCCCAGATTAAACATTATTTCTGAGTGTGTCAATGAGGGTGTTCCTGGATGAGATTAGTGATTGCATCTGTGGACTCACTGAAGTCAATTTCCCTCTTCAGTGTAGGTGGGCATCATCCAATCCACTGAGGGCCTGAGTAGAACAAAAAGTCAGAGGAAGGAGAAAGTTGTCCCCTTTTTTTCTGGCCTGCCTGTTTGAACTGGGACTGTCAGTCCATCAGTCTTCTCCTGCCCTTGGACTGGGATGGATACCATCTACTTCCCTAGTTGTCTGGCCTTTGGACTCAGACTGGAGTTATGCTACCTGGTGTCCAGTTTGCAGGCAGCGGATGGTGGGACTTCTAATAATAATAGTAAATCTCCTTTTAAATATATATATATAATATATAAATAATAATTATTAATATATATAATATATAACACATAATATATAATATATGAAATAATATATAAATAAATCTTTTAAGTATATAAATATATATTTAAATATAATTATATATTTATATAATATAAATAGTATTAATATATTAATATTAAATATGTTAATGTATTTAAATATGATTTTATATATATATACATATATATATATATATAAAGTTTGGTTTCTCTGGAGAATCCTAATACAGTTCTCATATTTATGATGTATGGTAAATGAAATGGTACAACATTAATTCTAACTAGACTATAAAAATAAAGGAAATAAAATGGATAAATAAAAGTACTCAGTTAACCCCCCTCAAAAAAAAGAAGGAAAAAGAATACAGGAAGAAACCGTGTATAAAACAAATAGGAAACAAAGAGCAAGATGGCTGACTTCTACAGGATCAAATCAATAAGGACAGTAAATGTGAATGGCTTAAATGCTCAGGGTAGAGGGTGTACTAAATTGGATAGAAAAGCAACACTTGGGGTGCCTGGGTGGCTCAGTTGGTTAAGTGTCTGCCTTCGGCTCAGGTCATGATCCCAGGGTCCTGGAATTGAGTGAGCCCCGTGTCGGGCTCCCTGCTTAGTGGGGAGTCTGTTTCTCCCTCTCTCTGTTCACCTTCCCCTTGCTCATGTGCTCTCTCTCTCTCTCCCTCTTGCTCGCTCTCTCTATCTCAAATATGCAAATAAAATCTTTAAAGAAATTATAAAGAAAAGCAACACCTCACTATCTGCTATATTTAAGAAACTGATGTAATTGCCTGTATTTTAAATTTAAAAAACAGGGCCAATAAACATATTTATACTCTGTCAAAACTTTTTTTAACAATTGATTTTCTTGGCTTGTTTATGGCTTCTAAATAGAGAACTAAAGTGTGCTATATAGGTAGGTAAGTAGGAGGGTATGTAGGTAGATGATAAAGATGGATAGATGTTCATAGATGATAGATAGATAGGTAGATAATAGATAATTTTCCCCAAAAAAACATGAATGAGTATATTATTTGGGGTCTTTCTCCATCTTCAGAATTCTAGTCAATCTCTTGTGGCAGCCCCCCAGACCACATCTCATTTTTGTTGTTGTTTACATGTCTTAGTTTCCTTCCCAGATTAGAAATTCACTGAGAGTTCCAACACTGAATAAATATTGACCGAGTACTAACGATGTCAAGCATTGAAGATACAAATGGGAACAAGTTTCACCAGAAGCTTACAGACTAGAGGATGGAATTGGTAAGTAATCAGGCAATTATAATAAAATTATTATAAATATGATTGTTGATAAATAGATGAGAGAATAAATGAATGGACAAATTTCCCCAATTTAGAAGTTTCAGTTTCTAGATTAAGTCCAACCAGAACCTGAGCAATCTTCAGACATCTCCATGCAGTGGCAGCTAGCAGAGAACAAAGTAAAATATCAGGCAGGAACTAAAACCCCTTAATAGGATTTGCCCTGAAAACCTGGCATCTCATAAAGCAACAAAGTAAAGGCATTCTGTCCTTTACTCCAATAGAGTACTAGCAATATCTTTCAAGGGCATCGTGGTGAATGATAATGTCTTTGTTGTTCGTTAGCCTTAATTTAATTGTAAAGAAATGTGATACCACATTTTGTTCCATGAAGTGGGAAATAATCCATGCATTATGCCAGCCAATAAAAACAACTCAATATGAGGTCTAAACTTCTGATTATCTCCATTTCTCTCAATGCTAGTTCTTTTTTGGAGGATTTGGCACTAAATCAAACTTGAGACTTAATGCAGGTCTACTGTAGTATTGCTACTGTTGTTGGTGTTAGAGGTAGGTATCCAGCAAAAACTTGAAAGAACATTGATTCATCATGCTGTGGCTTTGGCAATGACCATATTGCAAGAAGTCAATGTCATCTACTGTAACAGTACCCATCGTCATAGTCTTACAAGGGAGAGATGGAGCAGTCAAACCATACAGAATGTGGAATCCACTCATCTAAGCCCACGGCCCTGAATATTGCAGGAAGGGTTCATGGCTGACCTTTAAGAATCAATTAGCCTTTGTCACCTTTTTTTTTTTAAGATTTATTTATTTATTTATTTATTTATTTATTTATTTATTTGAGAGAGAGAGAGAGAGAGAGAGAGAGAG
>NC_048230.1:37432836-37542143 GCF_002007445.2 Ailuropoda melanoleuca
GGCCCCGGAGGGTCTCCGGTTGGGAACAAAAGATGACTCAGCAGTGACGGGTGGGGACTGATGGCCAAAAACCTCTCGACTAGTTGATGGAAGGGTCAGGGGAGGCCAGCGTGGACACAGATGCAGCTGGCCCCTAATGCCACCCTGCTCTGTTAACCTTCCAGTCCCCTGAAATTCAATGGGGCCCCAACGAAAGGGGGGGTGCCGAAATGCCCTGGTAGAATGCAGTTGTGAGAAAATCAAGCCTAGTTCTTGCATTTCTGACTTATAAACAGAGGCTCACCTCTGTTCTCTGTGCCAGCATCTCTCCAGGACAGACCCCTGCCCCCCTTTCCCCTCTTCATGGTGCATGGAGTTGACACGCTCCGCTCCTTACCCCAAGCCCCTGGAGAACCTGCCCCCAGGCGCCTCTGCCACCCAGGAAGATCCCTGTGCCTCGCTGCAGGCCGCGCACACGGGGTGCTGCACACCGACCCTTGAGCTGCAAGGTGCCTGCTCACAAGGGCAGCAGCTCTGGTGACAAGTCCACCCCAGCCCCATCCACTGGCAGAGGAAACTGCTGGGGAGGGAGGCAGGCTGAACTAGAAAAGGACAATCTCCCCCCCCCCCGCCGTCTCTGGGAACACCATATCTCAGGTCTGTTGGCCACCCAAGGTGCTGGGCTCTGCCAGACCAGATAACCATTCCGGTTTGACAGGCACCCACGGCCCCCTGGTATGTGCCTCTGGCCCACCTGATAGTTCTGTTTTCCTTCTCCTCTGGATCCCTGGGCCGCTGCTCCCCTCCCCTCCCCAGCCTTCCCCACCCCTGACTCACAACGCAGGTTACCCCGCCCTGCCGGAGGCCACCCTACAAGAGACAGGTGCCCCAATGTCATGATAATTGTTTAAGCCTTTAAAACCTGCATCTGTGGGTGGAAAGGAGCTTGACATACCTCCGAGCACCCGTTCTCTGCCCACCCCCCGAATACGCATTCGTCTTTCCGCAGTGCTGTCTGTGCACCCCTTCTGCAGCAGGCTCTGTTCTGGGCAGTGGAGATCAGCCACAAGGAAGAGCCACAAGATCCCTGCCCTTGGAGAATGTCCATTCTAGCCCGGAAGGGCTGACGTGGAGCCGTGCCACTCAGGTCCCCTTGCTGAGGACTCCTGGCCTGGCTGAAGGAGCCTGACTGGCTCGCAGCCCCCAGCCCCAGTATCTCCTAGGTCCTCTTTGGCTTTCTAGCTGAGGTCATGCTCTTCTTGGGGAAGCCCCTGGCTGATGCCTGAGCAAGGTGGTGGGCCAAGAGCCAAGCCATTTCCACCCACAGGGGATTTCTGCGACGGGCAATCTCTGCTCCAGAGCTCCTCGTGGCTACCAGGGACTTTTCACGTCCACATTCTCATGGCCCCTCTTTTCCGAGGCTGCTCTCCCTCCCCGCCCCCACAACTCCATCTCAGCATCTGCTTCCCAGGGAACCCACCGTACACACAAACCACGGTGACTGACAGGTGTTCCAAAAAGAGATTAGGGCAAAATGATAGCAGTGGACTTGGCAAAAGAGGACAACATTAGCTAGAGGTCCGCTGTACCCACCTTCTTGAGAATGTGACATTGGAGCCGAGACAGGAAGAAGGAGGGGGCGTCAGCCATGCCCTGAGGACCAGGGAGAGGGTTCCAGGTGGTGTGGGGAAGGAGAATCATGTCAGAGGCAGAGCCGCCGAGTGACAGGGGAGGCACAGGACAGGAGCCAGCAGGGCTCATGGCCCCTGAGCACCACAAGGAGCCCGGGGTTCTCTTCCTGGTGGCGTTGGAGGGTGGCTGTCCTATCTGCGGCATGGCCCCTGGACAAACCCAAATGTCACGGAACAGTGCAACATGACAGTCACTTGTAATTGCAACACGACTCGGCATATTAGCAAAAGTTGCCCCCGCAATCCGAGCTGTGACCTCAATGAGACGGGCCTGGAGTGGTGGCCAATTCCGGCCACTTGGAAAACCATACTGGAATTCGAGAGACTGCAAACGGCGTTGCTATGTCGGTACCTGCTCTAATTTGTTTTCAGAAGTGAATCACTCACAAACCTCAGGATGTTATTCATAGCAAGTCATTTGTTCCCCTCCTCACAAGTGACGCTGACACACTCGCGTGTCACTTCTCCCTGGAGAAGAGCTGCTTCCCTGGAGGTGGGGTCGCAGGACAGGGTTTTCCGGAACGATGAACAGCCCCTCTCCCCACCTGGACACCGGGTCTCGGCAGCAACTCCAGAGAGCCTTTCCCGAAATCAGTGGTTCTCGACGAGAGGTGATTTTGCGCCCCGGGGAACATTTGGCAATGTCTGGGGACATCTCTGGTTTTTACAATTTAGGGGGATGCAGAGCACAGGACGGCTTCCCAACCCAACTGATCGGGGCCCCAAACGTCAGAGGTGCCAAGGAGGGGCGGGAAGCCTGCCTTGGAGCAGGTCCTGTCCCCGTCCACCTCCCAGACCAAGAGTTTCAGCTTGACCTGGGAACACGTTCGACATGCAAATCGCTGGCCCGGGCCCCACCCCAGCTTTCCTGAATTTTCTTCCCCCACTATTTCCTGATTTCAGTGATCCCAGTGATCCCATCCAAACCACGGGGTGATTTCAGGCAGGCGCCTTCTGCTGAGAGCCTGCAACAGAGCCTGATAAACACAACCGACTGGGCTTCCTCCGTGCGATCCTGCCCTCGCAAGCCACATCTGCATGTTTGCGCCGTCTTACGTAACTGTCGTTAACATACCAAGAAAGATTTCCTTAAAAGAGAGAATCTAACCTTTCAGATAGCAGACTCTCCCCCACTTGCAACCTTCCAGGCTGGCTGGTAGAGCCAACTGGGTTACAGACCCAGCCAGAGGGAGGGGGATGGGTAAGATGACCCCCCCCAAGGGAGGTCCTTTCCAGGCAAGCATTCCTATGATAATAATGTAGAATGTGGCAGAGTGCTGCATTTTAATTAATTTTAGTCCCTTTCAAGACCACAGTTATTATTATAAAAACACTGATAATACCAAACACATGTTGAAAGTACACAGCAGGCCGCAGCCCAGGAGACCTGGGGACGTGCTAAGTCATATGTCATCTGGGGTGGTGAGAAATCAGCAGGCCCCTCCCCTGTGCTCTCTGACACCCCACACCCTTCTCAGTGGGCCTGCTCTCTCTTTGTCACCAGCAGGCCCCTTCCCAGCCCAGCCTCTCCCCTCCTCTCGCCCTCCCCACAGAAACTGCCAGAAACTGGGAGGGCGGTGAGGTGTCAGGCTTCCAGAAATCCCTGTTTAATTATTTTATTGGGAAAGGTGGGGGGGGGGGCAAAGAAAAGGCGCATTCTCTTATTTTGGAAGAACGCTTCATTATCTGCCTCCGCAGTGTGGAACAGCTCCCTGGGCTGTAGGCAGTCCTGAATTATGACGTGAGATGCTCAGGCGCCTGGGCTCTCCCCTTCCCCACAGCACCCCCCCACCGCCCGCCCACCCCATCGGTTGAGGGGTGCATGGGCACAGCCCCCTTTCGGGAGAGGACTGAGAAGGGTCAAGAAGTGCAGGGCAGCACAGTGTGGTTGAAACGGGGCAGGGAGCCTGACCCAAGGCGGCATCCCCTTCGAGGGCCCTGAAAACACTCCCCAAGAAGAGGACCAGCCCAGAGTATGGCTGGTTCCATTATCACTCCTGCCTGAAAACGTTTGCCCTGCCTCCATGGCCTCTGGTCACTTCTGGTTCCCCAGCGCCCCTTGCCTGGAAAAACATCTCGAGTCCCCTGAGAAGGTTAGGAAGTTCCTTCATAACTAAAACAGGAGAGACACCTGCATGGGGGGCGGGCAGTGCTCTGTGATTGACAAGTGAGTTTGTAAGTCTTCTACCCATGGTCTTACTCAATATCACCTCCTCTTGCAGATGACCGAGCAGCACTGTTAGCCTCATTTTACAGAGGTCAAGTGGCTTTTCCAAGGACACACAGCAACTATAAGGCAAGGTCATGGGGGTGGGGGGGGGCCCGGAGTGGCATGAGGCTCTGGCCCTCAGCAATCCCCTGTGGCCCCCTATCCACATACTGATCTGCCCCAGAGGTGGGTAAGCCCCACCTTTGGCTAGTGGCATCCTTTGCAGACATTCTCTCCAAACCCTGGGGCTCACGTGGCTTCTTGAACACAGGGGAGCTTCTGGTCCTTGTGTCCCAGATAGCGGCCTCCATCATTTAGGCTCACAGCACTGGGTTCAACGGTGGTTGCTCCCCCAACTTGAACAAAAGCTCCCCCACTGGCTTGAGCATCTGGCCCCTTGCCCCCCCACACCCCTCTCCTGCAGGAATCCCTGCAGTCACCACTCTCCCTTATCCAGGGCACTCAAGGGCCAGCCAGACTTTGACTCCATCCCCCATGGAAAAACCAAAACCTGTCTCTTTCTCGTTGGTGAAGAACCCTATCTGCCAAGCTTTCTAAAGACCGGAACGAGGAGTTTCTTGAGGACAGCCCCTTAAACAAGGTTTAAAAAAAAAATCAATAAAAACTAACACAGGTGGGCACTATTGCATGGTATATGATTAATACATTCAACCCTTGTGACAGCTCCAGTAAGTAGGCACTGTTTTGTGCCCATTTTTATGGATTAAGAAACTGAGGCACAAAGTATTCAAGTAACTTGATTGGAGGCCACATAACTGGCAAGTGGGGGGAGTCGGATTACAAAAGAAACTGTCCTGGGGAGGGCATTCGGGGAGGGGGTGCGGTCAGACAGGAGCCATTTTCCAGGAATATTTCCAGGAGGATAAAATCACCTTTACATTCTTTTCAGTGCCGTGTAGTTGGGAGAACAAGGCAGTATCTTAAGACACTGTTCTGCCACCCACACTGTTAGTGCAAAACCATCACGTCTTCCTTGGGTTTTCTTTCCCACGGCTGTACTAGAGTAATCAGGGCAACTCACGCGAGCTGCTGTAACAAAACGCTCCCTTACCCCTGGAAACGTGTATGTTTCATTCTTGCCACAGACCAAATGGATGTGTTTGAGAGGGAGCCTTCCAAGTGGGATTTCAAAGGAGTCGGGGTGCCCAGCTCCTCGGATCTTGTTTTGTCACACTCTCAGGACCAGGGAAGGGAAAGAGCAGTCACAGAAGTAGCATCATGAGGACATTTCATGGGCAGCAGAAACGGAGTGCATCAGAGCTACCCATAATCCATCATCCAGAAGCCAGTCGGCTGTTGGCCCAAACGAACTCCGGGGGTTGGGGGATGGGGGGAGGCCAGTAAATGTTGACATCCAGCATACCTAGGAAGAAAACACGGGATGAAGAGCATCTAGGGGTCTTTCCATACCAGTTAATCCACGTAGATAACTTCAGCTTCACCTCCGTCACACGTCTCCACGGTCATCCTGTTTCTCTTCATATGTGATGTCCAAGATTAAACATACTCCTCTAGACATGGCCTGCCCAGTGCAGGGGACCCTGTAGAATCACCTCTCTGGATCTGGGTACCATATGTCCATTAAAGCAGCCTACAAGGATTTTAGTTTTTAGCAACAGTCACACTGTTGGATCATATTAGGCTTGTGGTCAACTAAAACCTCCAGATCTCTTTCATGTGAACTGCTGCCAACGGAGGGCTCTCTAATCTACTTCTTGTGCTTCTGAATTTGAAACCACACAAAATTGAACAGCAATAGTTGAAAGTCTTCCATCTTGTTGGGTTTGGCTGAGCATTTGGGTCTGCGGGGATTATCAGGGATGCTAAGGCTTGCATCCATCATCTGGACTTCGATTCTAGCCTACGGTCATCCTTAGACTTTCTTGATCTTTTGTCAGGTCACTGATAAAAATTCAGAGGCCGATGGAGGCTTAAAGCACAACTATGTTTGCAACGAGCCTTTGATTGATACTTCGGGTATGGTTGTTTAACTGTCTGGGGATCTGCCCCGCGAAAGCTTCATCCTGCTCACGTTCACTCTTTCAACCAGGTGATAAAGTCAAATGCAACCTCATTCATTCCGAGCTTGCTCTTGGAAAGTATCTAACGTACCCCAATATATCATTCCTATTGAATTCAATACGCCATAAACCCTAGCTAATCCACAGTTGTAGGTTCTTATCTGAAGCCCACACGGCTTATTATTAACAGGGTTCCCATAGAATTTAGGTGTCCTGAATCCCACACCATCAAGAATACATTGAGACGACCAAGGCACATGGTCTTGAAACAGAAACTGACCCGACCAAAGTGGTCCCACACGTCGATTAGGACCTCCCCTGAAATGCCCGCATGTTTTCCAGCTTACAGCCTCCCATCCATCAACCTTCCTTTCTGCCCTTCCAATTAGAAAGACAAGAAACAGGACTGCCAAGTATCGTGTTGGGTAAACTGCCTGAAGTCGTTCAGGTGTGACTCATGTCACGTGCATGTTCATCACGTGCCCAGGGAAGACCTCCCGGGGACTCCCATGACGCCGCCCATCAAAGTCCACCTCCACACAGCTCCCAAGGTCAAATTCAGGGAGGAAGGCTGTTCTGAATTAGTGAAAACCCCCAGGTACCAAAAGCTGCCAAAGACGGATGCTTGTACCATTTCCAACGGCTGAGTACCCCATCTAAGGCGGCGTGGCCAAGAAGAGGTTCTGTGAGATCTGATAAGGATTCTCCCTAATTAACAACACTAATTGTTTCCAAGAAGATGTTTCTAAGGGCCTGAGAAGCTTGTTCCCTCAAGTAGACCAAAACCTTCCCTCTCTCCACCAAATATTTATTCTATCATTAACTCCCTGCGCTATGCTTTTTATCATAGGAAATCTAGAGGTAAACCTAAAACATGGTGAAACTATTCTCAATTCTTAATGAATGAAATCTCTGATAATTACTCTGTGTGTGTGTGTGTTTGTGTATAATATATATATTATAATCTGAGCTTCCAGGACCTTACTAGAAAATGGGAGAATATTGTCCGAATTATTTTTTTTTCAGACTCTAGAATCATGTGTCCTTTTTTATAGTTTTTTTTTTTATTTACTTAAGTCATCTCCACATCCAACGTGGGGCTTGAACTCAAGCCCGAGATCAAGAGTCGCCTGCTCCTCTGAGCCAGCCAGGCGCCCCCATCCCCCGCCGCCTTTTTTTTAAATATAGGGTTTTTAATGCTAACATATTTAACTGGACAGCTTTCTATGTAGGAGTCAGGCACTGGGCTGTGTGCCTTCATTTATTCTCCCTGGTAATCCTCACAGCAAGAACAAATCAGCCCCATTTACAGATGGAGACAGGGGAGCTGAGACACATCACACAATGAGTAATAGTTTCTAGAAAGCCAGGACTCAAACTCAGGCCTCCCGACTTCAGGAAGACTTTCTTTTGCTAGGACATACAGGTGCAAGGACTTAAGCCGACAGGCTTTTCATGAGCCCATGACAAAACATGCGAACCCTTCAAGTAAAGAAAACATGTTGGCTGAGGACTCTAAAGGACTATAAAACCTATTTCTACCAAATGTTTAGCTGAGTATCTTCAAAATAACCTTGTTAACTGGCCAATGGCAATTTAACTCAATTCTCAAATAGTTATTAATGAACATAATCAAGTTTAAATCATGAGAATAGACCTGAAATCTCAAAAAAATAATAAAAGTCTTCTCGTTCTCCTCCCCCCATAAAATTATATTTAATGTGGGGTGTGGGGACATTTTAAGACTTTTGATAAGATGAGGGGTGGGGCCTCCAAAAGTAAGAAGCTTAGGGGTTGCTGAGATCTGAAAACATCCGTGGATTTGAGTCTCGCCTCGTAATCCCTCTGCTACACTGTATTTCATGTCCAAGTTCATATTTCTCGGTCCCTGAAAGGAAACATAAGCCTGTTGTTCTTCGTACTTTTTGCACTAATTTACTCGTAAACTTCTTCTGTATGTTGGCTTACAGGGTCCACTCAAGCTGAATGTATAAAATGATATTTCTTTATAAATAGTTGCCAATACTCAAAGACAAAGGGTTTGGGCTAAGTCAGAGGCCCTGGGAAGACAGTACTGTTGGCTTAAGTGGCATTTCACGACAACTGGGCAGGGACAGGACAACCCAGAACGGGTTCAACAATAACTTGGCCCAGCTCGAAGGGACCATTGCTCCCCTAGGGCACACGGGCCAGGACTTTTCCAGGAGGAGCTGGAAGGGTCGATGACACAGCAAGCTTGCCAAATTCCACGTCCACCTACTTTCTGCAGAGAAATCCCATGCGGTGTCACCGGTCACAAGAGCCCCACTTTCCCGGAGGTGGTGTCCAGGCCAGGCATCCTGGGCATTGGCCTGGCTGTCAGGAGGCTCTCCACCTCTCATGAGGCTTTCGTCTCTATCAGAAGCCAAAACAAACAGGCAAAACCAACTTCTTGATTTAGAGAAGGTTCCAGAGGACCCAGCTAAAGGTGCTTGTCAGGGGGTGCCGGTGGGGGTCAGGGCTGAGCTCCCCTGAGCCCTGCTAACCACCCCTTGAAACCAATATCAACAGCAGCTGACATTTGTAGAGTATTTTTTTGGAAGGTACGTTTGAACGGGAACCCCCTGATGTTAACTGTCATGCCAAGAGTGGAGCCTACGTGAGGCAGAGTCCACCAACTACAATCCGTAGGTGAGGCTCCCGACAGTTAAGGGACTGCTCCAAAGCCAGCCAGCGATGCAGGGGCCAAGCCGGCCCTCGCCCAGGGCCTCTGGACCCACGGACAGCCCTTTCCTGACTACGGCCGGTGGCTCTCCCACACTGCGGTCGGAGCCTCCCAGAAGAGTCACCAGCTCCAGTCCTCCACTCCAGGATACCCAAAACCCCAGAGACCCAGGGCTGCTGGCGGAGGGCCTCAAATTACCCAAGCTCCTGACTCCAAAATAGTGTTTGTGTGTCTAAGACCTGGTAACTTGAACTATGCCTCTCATTTTTCCCCTTTAAAGTAGCCCAGGAGCCTGACTCATGCTCGCTGTGCTGGAAGGAGTGGCCACACCACCGGCCGTCACTCCTCCCCGCCACCGTGTTCCTGGGCTCCTGGGCTCCCGGGCTCCCTGGCTAGCGGGCAGCACGGCTTTCCCACCAGACGAGCCCCGTCCTCTCCCCGCTTTAGAAACTGGGCGTCCGTCCTGCCACTTGGCGTCTAACCCAACGTCAGTCCCTCACATGGGGGCCGTCAGCAGTGTCCTTGACTGCTGTGTCCTCTGCCCAACTTGTGTCTCCAGCACAGGTAAGTCTCCCAGAAACCTGAGACCCACGCAGCCAAACCCAAGACTCTGCCTGCAAGGAACACATTCGGGGTACCTGGCTCATCTTTAAAACCCTTGTCAAGTCCACCGTATGAAGGGGGGGAAACACAGGGTAAACCATAACCCAGGGGAAAAAATTTTTGAATGAATATAACTCAGGGAAGGCTCCCTGGAGGAGGTGATGCTGGAGTGGAATCACGACACCTGGATCTCATTCTGTTTCCAGTCATGGCTCTGCTGGCTCCGTTTGGACCAGCTCAAGTGGGCAGACACTTAGGCTCACGCCGGTAGCTGTGGTCTCCCGGGAATGCTACCCGGGTCTCTTGGGACCCTGCTCCCCCGTTGGTAGCTGGTCTGCCCTTTCTCCGGGGTTAGCAACAGGGTTTCCCTAGAACCAAGAAGCTGAGGCAAGCGGGGAGGGCTCTGATGACAGCTGTCCTCATGAAGGGGTGTGCTGGCTGGAAGGAAGAACCCCAGAAATGGGCTACTGGGGACTCGTGCCTCCAGGCAGCGAGGGCATGGGGACCCGCGGAGAAACCACCAGTTTGGCTCTCCAGGCCCCTGGAGAGCGAGATGCCGATTTGGCTTGGCCAGCTTCCCAGGTGAGGAGACGCTGCACAAACCTCAAGGCCAGTGGTGTTATTCCAGACGCCGAGCTTCTCCCCGCAGTCACGGCGCGGCGTGGCCGTGCCCAGAGGCTGTGTCTGCACACAGGAGAGAGGGCCGCCTCTTAGCTGGCCACCAGGAGCGCGGGACCAGCAGCGCTGAGTTTGATTTCAACCCCATCCTGTGACCGACTACAGGCCGAGGAGCACGCTGGCCCAGCCGGGCTCCTCCCAAAGGGGAGGCAGACACAGCCTGGCCACCAGGCTCCGACAGCATCCCATGGGACAGGGTCTGACAGAGGAAGGTCCGTGAGGACCCCACGGGGGTGGGCGGGTCGGTGCCAAGCCCAGGTGACTTTGGGGGGACAGAGAGGACATAGAAGAGCTGACTGCTCGCTGGTTCCCTATGCCGGGCGCTCGGCTAGGGGCTTTGTGTGCGTCACTGCAGATCATCTGAGCCACGCTCAGAAGTGCGATTTGTTCTCCATTCACACACGAAGGAACGGAGGCTCGTAGAGGCTAAGTAACTTGCCAAAGGTCCAGCAGCCCAGGTGACAGCACCTGAAGTCACAACCTGGTTCATGTGACACCAGTGTCCCTGCTCAAAAGGTAGTTTTCAAATTATCCTAACATCAGGGAAGAGGAGAAGGACAGGACGTGGGCGACCGAGAGCTGCGGCAAGGCTCAACGATGCAGTCATGGGGGCTCAGGCTGGGGAATGCTAGGTGCCATGCTTGGGTGGGAGGAGGAGGATGGGGAGCCCATGACCGGAAGGGAGCAGTACCTGCAGAGTGGGCTCCCCCAGCTCGTCCATCCCGTGTTCCCCGGGCAGCCTCTCCCAGCGTCAGCTCCCAGCCTCCATCCCCTGACCCAGACAGGACCTCCCAGGGGACCAGGCACCTCTGTGCCTCCCAGCGAAGCCTCTGGCCCCCCGTTCTTTCGCCCACATCCTGCCAGCTCCGTGGAGCCAGGCAGCAACCTCTCCACCTCCCTCGGACGTGGCTGGGAACACTGGTGCCTGGCTCAGGGAGGCTCCTGGAAGCCCTAGGCACGGATCACTGCACTCAGCCATCGGATTAAAGGGGCTCAGAACAAGGGCAGCCTGCATGGCTGGGCCTGCCGGGCGGCTCTGGAGCAAGGCCAGGTGGCCCTTCCCTCCCCTGCCCAGCCAGTGGGATGCCAGGCAGCCTGAAGAGGCTGGGGACAGAGAACAGCGGGTGACGTGGCCTCACCTTTTCCTTCCAGCTGCCACAAAGAGCAGAGCCCTTGGGGTCCGGAGGTGGCCGGCCTTTCCTAGGGAAAGGAAAGCTCCGTGTGGTCAGAGTCCCCGTGGAAGGGTGTGGACCTGCACCGTGGACAGTGTCCCACCCGGGTCTTGTTTAGAGTGAATCACTTGGAAAGAGACCCAAAACTGTATCCTACAGGAAATCACAGGCCAAGAGCCAGAAAGAAACCAGGTCAAGCTTCATGGAATCAGGCCACCAGGAAGGAAGGCAAAGAGCCCACTGTTTATGGAGTGTCTTCTCCATGCCGGCCCTACTCAACACATGTGCAGCGGCACCCTTCCAGGGAGGTCAGGCTTTGCCCCATTTCACAGGCCAGCCAAGACCATCAGTGCTTTGGTGGCGGTTACAGAAGCAGCAGGTGGCCCAGCTAGGATGCAAATCTAGGTGCCCCTCACTCCAGAGTCAGAACTCTGTCCATGACACCCAAGACCACCTCTGGGCACTGCCCCCGCCCCGGGGCACCGCAGCAGCCGGAGTGGGAATTCTCAGAGGGCCACCCTGACTCTAAGATGCAGCGAGTGTCGGGGTCAAGAGCACGAGGCGGAGTTCAAAGCTGGATGCTGCACTTACAAGCTGTGTGACTTTGGGCAAGTGTCTTAACTTCTCTGTGGCATAGTGTCCTCTTCTGAAGAACAGAGCTATGGATGCTCTATCCTCGGGGCTCAACTGTGAGGAGGAAATGAAGGATCGGGGGTAGAGCGTTGAGGCTAGTGCTTGAACGCTGTACGTGTTCGATGGATGTTAGCGATCGGTACTACTGGTCAAGTCTACATCAACCTGAATCTCAAAGACCTAGCTCCTGTCACCAGACCTTCCTTTACCAAATCCCCCCTCTAACCCCAAACAAGTTGCAGGTTTCCCAGCAGGTTGCTGATTGCTCAGGGCTGTCCCGCAGTGGGAGCGGAGACCAGCCGGAGAGGACGCTGGGTGACTAAAAATAAACATTCATCAGCAGACCACACACTTCATCGCCCACCCCTCCCTCTGCGGATGGGAGGAGAGAATGCAAATTTTGCGTTGAGTCAAGGCAAACGTGTTTCTTCTTCAAGGGAGAGACGGCCACAGGAAATGAAAGGCGAGTGCCACATACGACAAACGACCACCCCGAATGTCCCCTTGTCTCAGGTACAGCCTCACGTGATGGACCCCGGAGCTGAGAAGGAGCCAGGAGCTGGGAGGGTTTGGGACCATCACAGGCTGGGAAGCGAGAGGTGGGCACATGAGCACACAGAGGGGTCCCACGTACAAAGACACACACACACTCCCGTCCAGCTGCTCCGAAATTCAAGGGCCCTTGGCTTCTGAGGGAATCACAACCCAGCTCCCCCTCCCCTCCCCAGGACACCACAGGCAGCTACATGGCCTGGGGACTCTAAAAGGAACAGAGTCAGACACAGATACCCCCATGTTGTCCCTAGAGACGAGACCAAGCCCAGACCGTCTACTGGTATTAGGAGTCCGCTTTATTTTGAAAGACTATACCACCTCCCCCTCCCTCCTTGCTCACTGGCGTGTGCCAGAATGTGTCACCCGGTCCTCGACTTCAGCCCATTGTCCCTGAAAGGAATGTCTGTCTGTGAGCCCCAAGGGCCCCTGGCTGCAGCCATCGCTCCTCCTTAGATGCCCCTAACCCAGCAGCCTCGGAGCCCCCCACGCCACCTCCAGGCAGCCTGCTCAGCCCGGCTGCTTCCCCTGGAGCTCACGAGAATTAATTTACTCCCAGTTCTCAAGGCTCACCTCCTTCACAGTGTTTCCACCCTTCACCACTCCCCACAGCACAGCAAATAAGACCCCATTTTATATGGAAAACACTAAAATAGGATCACACCTTTTAAAAGATATTTCCACCTCACAGACTAAAATCAGACTTCACCTTTCTCCCACCCTCCACCACCACCGCCCTGGCCCCCTACACACACACACGCACACACACACGCACGCACACGCACGCATGCACACCCGTTTCGCTACCAGACTTCCCTAAGCCCATTTAATTGAAAAGGCATGATTTAGGCTAATTGACAGCAGATGGGTTCAGCTGCAAAATGCAGAGAAGCATTTGTTGAACATGATTTACAGCAACGAGGCAAAACTTTCTCCTTTTTATATCGTTCTTCGAGCTCCACGGCCAAAACAGCTCAGCAGAAATGAGAGGAGAAAAAAAAAGTAATTAGTGTTTAATTTTTTAACAATTTTTAACTCCCTTTTTAATTGCTTTACATAAACCTGTCCTAGAATTTTACAGCCTTCAAATCTCTGTCTAAGTCTGGTCCTTGTTTCTGGTTTTAATTACAGGGAGGCTTGTCTGGCACATTAAATTAGAAGAAAAACACACACACACAATTTCAGAAATATTTTGCTGTTGGACTCCCAACTGCACATCTAATATTTCAGCGTGCGAATGGGAAGGCTTGGGTGGAAGCAAAAGTGGGCCAAGTGCTCCCGCAGCCTTACTGCGTCAACCCCAAAACTGTCCCTTAGGTTATTAGAGAAAGAGCAGTCACAAGGCAGTGTCCGATGGCCCATAGCAGTCCAGGCACCTCGGGGCTGCTTTGAAAATAACCGGCTTCCCAGAAGAACTGGGCGTCTTGCAGACCTTTGCAGGCTTTGGTCAGACTTCAGGTTCTTGATTCCAAGCCGGGCCATCAGACCTTGTGCTCCCGTCTCTGCAGTCCCCTTTCAGCGGGACAGAAACCAGAGAGGAGCACTGCGTGGAGCAAAGGAGTGGGGGTCTCCGCAGCGTAAGGTTAACAGGACGGGAGGGTCCACGGGGCAGATGCAGGCTGCACGATGACCAGGTGGCTGCATCCAATGGTCTCTGTTGCAGAGACCGTTCGAGCAAAGTCGTACCCACGCTGAGCACTGGGCCCTCTGCGCTCACCAGTGTGGCAGCCACCAGCCTCCATGTGCTTACTTAAATTGCAACGGATGAACGTGACATCAAACGGACAGTTCCCTTCTTCAGCAGCTCTAGCCACATCCCGACTGCTCAGCAGGCTCCTGTGGGTAACGCCTAGGGAATACATTGTACAGTCTAAATATGGGGCATCTCCGTCTCTGCAGAAAGATCCATGGCACAGGGTCGCTCCAGATTCTTCCTATGGGAAATGTGGTCTGAGGCGAGGCAGCGTGGGCAACCCCCCGGGGAGGGGATGAGAAAGGCAGGATCTCGGGCCTCACCAAGACTTGGGAACTGCATCCTAACAAGCCCCCAGGTGATCTGAGTACGCATTCAGGGTCACATCCCTGAAGCAGTGTGGCTGGCTGGGGCCTGGAGCAGAGTAATGGCCTGTGGATTCCCTTCAAGGTGTGCACAGAGGTGGGGGAGAGCGTGCAGATGGGGGGTAAGGGGTGGTGTGCCATAAAATGTCCTCGGGACACAAACCCTGCAGGGCTGGGGCTCCCCCGGCTTGTGTTCATTAGCGCCGAGGCCGCAGACCCCCTTGGCAGACCCTGCCTGAGCCTGCCCTGGGCTCCTCCAGGACTCCCGCTGGGAGGCGGAGGGCCGCCTGGCGCCGCTGGGCGGGCAGCTCTGGGGATGGAGCCAGGCCAACGCCGGCTCCCCACACACGGTCATTACCTCCCGAAAACCCAGGAGTTATTACAATTAAAACACGTTGCAGGGGGGAGAGGGGGCTGGAGGAGGTCCCTTTAGGAAGGAACACTGGGATTAAAAGAAATTAGAGCAGTTGTCATGACGACGCTGCCAGGCTGGGCCTACCCTGTGATTATTTCAATGGGAACGGGATGGGGGCAGATGGGGCTGGGACAGAGGGGTGCCGGGGAACCATACCCAGCTGCATGGGCCAGAGCTAGGCTTTTTCCCTCAAAATGGGAGGCAGCAGCCCAGGAAATCATCCCGAGGTGGATTCCTGCTGGCTTTCGCATTCTCTGGAACTACTGCTTATCCCAGGGAGCTCTGTCCCCAGGACGTTCACACCCCAGGCCCCTGCCATCCCTTTCTTTTGAAACTAGGAAACTCCCAAGAGGGCCCCTGCTTTTTCGGCCAGGTAGGTGGAATGGCCCGGCCTGGTTTCCTATCAGCTCCACTCTGGAGATTAGGAGACCCACAGAAAGCCAACCATCCCTTCCTCTAGGTGGCTGGGGCAGTGGGGGGAGGGGGGCCCTGCCGCAGGAAGTACAGGTGTGTGAGGTGGGCGGAGTCACAGAAAGCAAGTGGACGTGTTCTGGAAGCGGGCCCATGATAATGAGCAAGATGGAAACCTGCCTGGGACACCTCCAGGCCCTAGCAAAGGATTAGGGTCCCTACAGAACAGGGCTCCTCGTTTGGCAGCGCTACAGGGACTGAAAAGAGAAAACAGTAATTAGCTCTCCATCTCTCTGCTTGCCCGCCCTGAGCAGGTCTGGCCAACAGGCAAGGAGGACCTGTTCTGGAAGCCCCTGCGGGAGCAGAAGGGCTGGAATGGGACTGGGGGTTGAGGGGGGAGAGGGATGCAGGCTGCTCACATGAGGAAAGCCCTCAGCAAATCCTCATTCCTCTAATCCTGGCTCCTCTGGTTCGTGGACTCATGGGCCGGACCACAGGAAGAGGGCTACACACTGGACCCAAGGGAGGAGTTTCAGGCATCTGGAGGGTGGCTTTCCGTCCATCCATAAGGTGAACTGGGCCCCAGGCCAGTCCTTGATCCTCCTTAGAACCCCAGGCTCGAGAGCCTGGAGGGTCTGGATCCTCCTCCTGGCTTTGCCCTCCCTTTTGAGAGCTCATCATTTCCAGATTTCCACCCCCCGGAGCCACTGCCCGTCATTCTGGATCTCCTGTTTATATTTGCAAGATCTGAAGTGTCCCTATAAAACACGCACGCGTCGCAGAATGAGGCCAAAGAGCAGAAGCTTCGCCTCAGCCACGGACTTTGCGCGGGGCCTTGGACAACTCGCTCGACGTGTCTGTCTCAAGTTCCTTCTGTGTACAAAACCATCTAACAGACAGTGTCATCTCGGGATGTAGGACTTCCAGTTTTCAAATACGGACATCCCCCAGCAAACCGGGACATGTCGGTGACCCTTCCAGGCACAGCGCGTTCATCTTGGGGGGGGGGCAGCTATTGCGTATACAGGGGGCTTCCCTCCTTTGTAAAATTCTTTCTACATTATATATGCGCCCAAAAGGTATATACACACACACATAGACACAGGTGCGTACGTATACGTATATGAATTTTCCAAAGACATACATTGGGAAGTAGTTATTCCCATTTCTACATGAATCCTCACTTGGCAAAATGACCACGTGTGACGTTCCTCTCTACAATGCTAGGGTGTGGAAGGAAAATCCAGAAAGACCGAGCTGACAGATGGGAAAGCAACAGGAAATCCGTGTGCTTCTGAGATCTTTTCATTTCCGGGGAAACCCCAGAGCTTCTAGAAGATTCTTGCTCCCGTCTTTGCCGCACTCTTTCTAATGGGAAGCAGAGCACACCTGCACTGGCCCCGCCACGCATCCACGAGAGTCCCCCCACCCCAAAGCGATTTGTCTGAGGAAGTGCTGTCAGGAGGGGGTGTTTGCAAAGGCTCCGGGGTGCACCACAGCAGCCCGATGGGACGGAATGGGCTCTCTAAGCTGCCCTTTGTGATACACCAAGACAGGGACAGCAGCGTTCTATTTATTTTCCCGCCTTCCCTCAGTTCAGAGTTCACGGACTGGCTCAGGCTTCTCCAGCTCCGAAAGAACTTCAGGTGGCGAGTTCCCAAGCAAATCGAAAACACTCACATCATATGAACCCTGCCAAAGATTCTTTTTTTTTTCTTTTTTTTTTACCATTTAGCATTTAGAACAACAGGTGAGAGGGGACAGGAGGGAAAGAGGAGAGATGACAATGGGGTCATGATCCTTTCTCCCTGCCAGCTTGGAAACCCAGAGGCACGGCTGCATGACACGCAGCTTGCCCCCCGCCCCCCAAACCTGAGCTGAGCAAGGCCTGGGGGGGGGGCACTGAGAACCCTGTGTCTCTGTCCCCTCCCCTCCACCTGCTGCTTTCAGGGACAACCTGAGCCACGTGGCTGGGGCCACAATCAGTATAATAAACTCCACTCACTCCCTGTCTAAATCATGAAGAGAAAGGGCCCAGCTGGAAACACATCCTGTCTCCTTCAAGGTGAGGTGACAGTGCGGCCAGGCACAGCGAGGGGGAAGGATATTGGAAGGTGTTGAAAAGGAGGGCTCTCTTTTTCTCCCTGTTGGGGGGATCAAAGTCCTTGCACTTAATGAAAAGGAGGCAGATCACGTCTGTGCCCCCGAGGAAGTGCAGGCCCCTCCTCCCTGGAGCCCCAGGCTCCCAGAGGCTAGGTAGCAGGCAGGGAGACCCTGAGACCCAACCCCCACCCCTGGCCCCGCAGAGGCAGAAGCTCACATCCCCAGGGAGACTACGGAGCCTGACCGTCCTACTTCTGGACACCGGGACACCCAGCACTGCTGGGAGGGGCTTCGCGGTGACGCTGGGGCTTACTTCTTCTCAGCTGTTTGGTGAGAGATGCCCTCGCCATCTTCAAGAGCAGGGCTCAGTCCTGCTAGGAAGAGAAAGCTGAGCTAAAGGATCCTAACATGCCCCCCCCAAACCCCCACCTCCATCCCTGCTTGTTTCTGCTATTTACTGCATTTATTATACGACTTTGAAGTCTCGCTCTCTCTCCCACCTTTGACCTCTTACAAGACAAGACTAGGCTTTCTGTGTGTCTTTGTAGGCCATGCACACAGGAAGCACCAAATAAATGTTTACCCAGATTTTTTTTTAAAGATTTTATTTGTTTAGTCAGAGAGAGAGCGCAGAAGCAGGGGGAGCAGCAAGCAGAGGGAGAAGCAGACTCCCCGCTGAGCAGGGAGCCTGATGTGGGGCTCGATCCCAGGACCCTGAGACCATGACCTGAGCCGAAGGCAGACACTGAACGGACTGAGCCACCCAGGAGCCCCCCCAAACAGATTCTTTACAGCCTGACGAGTGTATGTCCATGGGGCGCAGAATCTATCTGGCACTCCAGCCAAATCCCCAGGAACCCAGGCCGGGGATCCTGGCCTCTCCTTTCCTCTCACCTCTCCTTTTCCACAAATTTCCCCCAGAGGAGGCTGGGAACTGGCCCATTGTTCTGCCTCACACCATTTAACAATAATAAAAAGAAAAAAATGCAAACAAGCCCTAGAGGAGAAAAAGTAGCAAAGAAAAAAAAAAAAAAAACAAAAAACCAACAACCCCAGGAGAAGAGGGGCACAACGTGCGGGTACACACATACAGCAAGTTAGCATATCCCAACGCCCCCTGCACAGAAACCAAACAGGAAATCTAGAATCATTACCAAATGCACTTCCCCTGTTTGCCCTGCCCTCGGCCCCTGGGGGTGGGCCAAGGGTCCTCAGGCCCTGCTCACCACCAGACTAGAAGGGGCGGGAGGGTGGGGCTTTGATGGACTGATTGGCATTTCCTCCCCTCCCACTTCCCTCCTGACCTCTCCGTAGGGTTTCACGGTGGCTGGTTGATGGGATGGGGCGGAAGCCTCTAGCTGCTGCCATCTCCCAGGAGCAGCGGGGCTCAGAGCGGGTCCACGAAGGCCCCCCACGGTGTGGGAGTGGAAGGTGGCCAGCAGCTGGCCTCCCTCAGCCCACTCCACAGAGAGCTGTGCGATGGCCTTGGCTTTGGGATCAAGACCTCCTGCTCTTAAGAAAACAGATCGGAAATTTTGGCATCAAATGAAAATATGTTGAGAGGAAGCAACTAACTGTCGGAGTGAAAGGCAGGCCACGAGACTGAAGCAAAAAGTCTGAGCAGAAACCCGAGCTGCAGTGATGCTGAGTTCAAGTTCATCCTCCTCGGGCTATTCTTCTTGCTGGAAAGCACGGCTGAAGATTGCACCCTGGCTCTGGTTGGCTGCCTCGCCAATCCATCAAAAGTCAGCCAACCTCTCATGTAAAAGGCCAGACAGTAAATGTTATTAGCTTTGGGGCCATGGGGATCTCTGTCGCAAATGCTTAACAATGCCACTGTCGCATGGAAGGAGACACAATATGGCAATGAACAAGCATGGCCATGTTCTAGCAAAGCCTTGTTTATAGGGACTCCTGGCTGGCTCAGGCATTCGAGTATGCGACTCTCGAACTCAGAGCTGTGAGTACTCAAGGTGGGGTCCGTGCCCCAGCAGCATCAGCACCTGGGAGCTTGTGAGAAAGGTCGGACTCGGGTCCCACCCCGGACCTGCTGATCAGACTCTGTGTTTCGACAGAATCTCCAGGGGATTCCTGTGTACATCCAATTGGAGGAATACCAATCTATCCCACAGATGCCTGACCAAACTTGGCTCTCTATCAGAATCCCCTGCAATGCTTTAAAAAATTCTTAGATCTCATCACCATCTCACTGAATCGAAATCACCATGGGTGGCCCAGGGATTGGTACTTTGTTCCAACGTTTTATTTGAGAATGTTCAAACACAGAGAAATGTTGTACCCACACACCCACCACCTAGATGCTACGATTGTCAAGATTTTGCTATGTTTGCTTCATCGCATACCTGTGCACAGATCTATCCGTCAATTCATCTCACTTTTTAAATGCATGTCCAAGTCAACTGCAGACATCTGAACCCTTCATCCCTAAACACTTCAGTGCGCGCGTCAGGAATTTCTACCAACGTCTCCAAGAGGGGCGGCTATTCATCTAGTGAGTCTTTTTTTTCTGTCCAGAGGGAACCGGACTTAGGACGTGGTAAAAAGTGGTCCTCTCCCTCCAACTCTTAAAAAAGTGATGCCCTGGATTAGGGGAGAATTTCTGGTGTTTGACTTCATTCCACATTGCTCCGTGAACCCCACCTCCTCTTTCCCTTGGTAGGACATGGAGACAATGGCCACTCCTCCTATCTCCCTGCATCTCTTGTACTTAGCAATGGAGTTAACTGGATACCACCATGTTCCCCAAACCTTCCCTGGTGTGTTCCCTCCTGGCAAACCCTTCAGTTCTTTCACATCCCATCTGTGGAGACTAACGGTGAGCCTGTCATTATAAACTTCCAATTCTATAGTCAAGAACTTTGGAATGGACTTTCGGACAACATGCTACGTTGCCATTGCTCATTGCTGCTGGGTTTCAGGATATTGTGGCCCAGAGAGTCCCAAGGTCACCTTTGCATCTGGTTTTCCTTCATCTTCTCTTTGTTTTTGTGTTGTTTTCTTTTTGACAGTGACCTGCCCAATATAAAGCTCCGAGCTCTGTCAGTCAGGGCTGATGTGAACCCCAAAACGAATCAGAGATATTTTTCTGACTACTTTAACCCGGAAAGGAGGCGGGCCCTCGGACACAAGGCAGGACCATTCATTCTGGCCAACAACTAGCACGTCATGCCACTACTGCACCCAGCAGCTTTTTAGGAATCTTCCAGAATCCCTGAGTTGGGTCTGCGGTTAGAACCAGTCCAGCCCGGTTCTAACTCCACTTCCTCTCCTCCTCAAGACACTCAGATAGACACCAGAGAGCCCTCGAGATAAATTAATAAGAGAGTTATTGCCCCTAAATAATTGCCCGATGATTTCCAAATACTCTTCAACAATCCATGAAAAGACTCTCCCAGAGTCTGAACACACCCCCTCCCAAGTTACTCTGTCTCAGAGATAACTGGGTCACACATAAGGTCACCCTTCATTCAGCATTTCCACCTACAAACAGAAAAGGGCGAATGGGTTCTCTCGTCCCCTGCCCCTTGCCCACTTTTTCCAGACCACCCACTCTCTGTTTGCACTGGTCCTCCAACCTTGAAACCCGACACCCTCCTCAGTAGGAACCACCCATGCTTAAACAAATAAATACCCCAAAGTGACCCACTCCCCGGTGGTATTCAAATAAATGTCCCAGGAAGGAGGGTGAGGGAAGGAGGCAGGGCACTCTGGGCCTTCTCTGCTGGGTGCCTGCCTCGAAGCATCCTTGGGCCCCTGAGTCTGTGCAAGACTAGCCATAAGACCCACCAGAATGGAGAGGGACTCCATGGGCTAAGAGGTTCTGTGAGTCACCTCCGGGGAGATTCCCACTGCAGGAGCTCAGGGGAACGGAGGCAGGGACATTGGGCGGTGCTCAGTCAAAGGAGAAGCCTCCAAAGACAGTGTGCAGTCCTCTCTGAGCTCCTCCTCCTTACTCAGCCCTAAGCCTTGAAATCCCTCCCACTGGGGATGGAGTGTTAGGTGCCATTCCGAGAGTGCATGGGTGGGTGAGTGCGGAGGAACAGGGACCAGTTCTCTATGACTCAGAAACACTTAAATATAGCCCCGAGACCAGCCTGCAGTGGGGGGGGGGTGCAGGGAAACAGGAGGCACCCGGCAAAGCAAAAACCTCCTTGCCTCTGACTCAATGCAGAAAACCACCGAGAGTCTTTGGTTTCACGGAATGTGGAGGGCTAGGAATAAAGTCGCAGCTCTGTCACGGGTTGGTTGGTCAAGGGAGTCACTAATGAAAAGGATTTTCAAGCGTATCTGGGAAATAAGTAGGGGGGAAGACAACTGCCGCTTTAAGAGAAACTCNCCACCCCTGCACCGCCCCCCCACCCCCAGGAAGGGAGGAAGAGAGACGTCCTGTCCTCAGAAGTTGGCCAAGGAGGTTTATGGATGGCCCAGGAAAGTGTGGACAAGACCTCGCTAGGGAACTGGCTGAGCACTGCTGGTGCGTAAGGACCGGGCAGGGAGAAGGAGACTACGTTTCAAAAATAAACACAAACCCCAAAATAAACACTGTTAATGGAAGTGACTAATCAAGGGTGTGCTGAACTTGGTGGTTCTTGATAAGATACAGGTGGAAATGCACTCGGAAAAAATAACAGATTTCTTTCCCCCTTTGGTAAATAAAGTGAGTTTGAGGGTGCAGGGGACTGGGGTTGGCGCTCGGTTCAACCCTGAAGCAGAGATTTAAAACACAGTTTTGCCAGCCCAACGCTATTGACATTTGGAGCTCGATAATACTTCGTAGTGAGGGGAGGGGCTGTCCTGTTCATTGCAAGATTTTTAGTAGCTCCCCCGGCTTCTACCCACTAAATGCCAGTGGTATCCTCCCCTCTGGTGATGAAAACCGAAGGTATCTCCATGCATTGCAAATGGCCCCGGGGTGGGGGGCAGGTAGCAACATCACCCCTGGTGGAGAACCACTGGTTAAAATCAGGGGCATGGCTGAGGTTGAAAGTCACATCTGACTTGCTATAGGGGCTCAGAGAGCCAGACAACTGGCCAGCTGGCCAGGAATGGGCATCTCATGCATTTGAACGTCTGCTGGTCGTTAATGGCTGTGCGCTAGCAGGACCTCAGCAGGAAGCCACCCTCTGGCACCCAGACCAACATGACCAGGATCTTGTCGATTAGGAAGCCCTAAGAATGAAGTCTCAGATCTACACAGCTTCCAAAGCTCTGGAAGAACAGTCACTGTTGGTCTCGAAATTGCCTTGCTTGGGAAGGTGAGTGACTATGACCCATTTCAAGGAACAAGGCACTCCAGATGCCACCTGGAGTCCAGCGGGTAGAGCCACCTGCCTCCCTGGGCTCCAAAGTGAGTCACAGGTAGGACCAGCGAGAGTCACTTCTCAGACATCAAGTTTCTCTTGCAAGGCACAGACTAAGGAGAGGGCAGGGTGATTGCGGAATGATTCTTTAAAGACACTGTTTTCAGAGACCCCTTGGCCACCCACCACTTTCCGTCTACAGAATCTGAAGCGACCTACTGTGTAGTCAACACAGCTGTCCCTTTGTGGAGGGCCGGGGGGAGAAGGATTCACCAAGGCCCGTAAGCAAAACGTCAGCCACCTCACCTGCCACCTTTGCTGGCGAGAACCTCCAGGATGCTCTGGGGTCACCTTGAACCCAGGCAGCGCATCCAGAAGAGAATCAGGTCATATGCCATTCTGCACCCAGGCAGCCTGGCCTGCTGTCCCATGAGTCCCATTCCGTGATACATGATACGGAAGGGGACGTTTACTGCAGTGGGGCTTTTGTTGCATGGATGCATGGAATTAAAACCTCTGCTTGTCTACCCTACCTGCACAAGTAGAAATAGTTTCGGGGGCTTCTCCCTTGCCTCCATAAGCTCTGTCTGCTGTCGGGCTGCTGGGCTGGAGGAGAAGGGTGATGGACTGAGAGGCGGAGGCAGGGGAGAAGCCTATGGGGCCAGTCCGCAGGCACTAAGTCCTGTCCTCAATCTCTGCCTCCCCCCGCCCCCTATTCTGGAAGCACTGCAGAATCATCTTCCCTGCTGGCCTGTTGCTTCCCTCCTCAGCAATCTGCTTTCCACAAAAAAAAAAAAAAAAAAAAAAAANTTCTAAATAGAGCGGAACTGAGAATGGGGCCGCAGCCCGGATGAAGTCTTTCCCCTCCCTGGAGAGCCCGGCGTCCCCCATGGAGGGCTGGTCCACCCCCAGCGCCTCTTATTCAAAGCATTCTTGACCCGGGAGCGCCCAACCCTGACGGCAGGCGCGAAGCCACCACAGATGGATTTTGCCTCTGAAGCACTTTGCCTGGGCTGGACCCCTCCTCCCTCCCAGGCATGTCGGATGCCTTCTCCGGCCTCCTGTTCCAGCATTTACGCTGAGGGGATCCTATTCCAGGCCGAGGTTCGCAGGCCCACTCCCGTCAAGGCTCACCGTTAGCTTGCTGGGTGAGCTTGCACCATTAGCAGCTGAGCCTCAGCGTCCCCGGAACCGAGGTCCGAGAGCGAGGACTTCAGGCTCTCTCCTACCACACGAGATTGTACAATACTAGCTTGCATTAAGTTAGAGTCTCCTGGTGCTCTCAAGGGGGCCCGCACACCAGACCGGGGGTGGATCCTGAGCCATTCCTCCTCCATTCTGGAAACGTCTACCCAAAGCTGCGACAGACCTGGCACGGTGGCAGGGGCGTAGTTTTGGATCCAGGCACAGCACACGGTCCTGTGCACTTCACCCTTGCACACATACGCCGAGCATCATTCCGATGTCAACCAGGTTTTATTAATGAGGTTCTCACACCCTCTGGAATAAGAATCATATCCTTCAGCCCCTCAGAAGATGGCTGTGAGGAAGGCCCCACTACTCCAAAGGGGAACGTCCAGCTCCCCCCTTCATCATGCCACCAACTCGTAACCCAGGGACCACACCTCGGTCAGGGGACCCTGGGACAGCTCTAGGACATCTTTAGATAAAGGGTGTAGGAGTGGCAGTCAGGAAGAACAGAGGAAGCTGGGGGGCTCATGGGGAAGTTGTGGGGGGGTAGCAGACCCTGCCCTCCGCCCCAGGCCACTTCCTGATGCCCCCACTGAGTTACATCTGAAGGAATCTAAAGTCAAACGGATTCCATGACTTGTCCATGAGTCACGCCACCCTGTCCTTCACGGCCTCCCTGAATTCAGCACCTCCAAGAATGCCAATTCATCCAACCGGGCAAAGGCAAGGAATTTAGAAAGTGAACTTCCATGGGAAGTGGGGATGACCAACACGTATGGCTGACAGCGTGGGGTGTTACCTCCTTCACTCCAACACGGAGGAGGGGAATGCAGAGACCAGAGGGAGAGTCTGAAACACATAAATAGGGGTCCTTAATAACACAGCGCTTTTATAAACAAGAATAATCATTGTTCAAAATTGTTTGGTGGGGGGATTTTTTTGTTTTGTTTTGTTTTTTTCTCTGATCTCATGTAGTTCAAAGCCAGGGGGGCGGAAAAAGTTATTCCTCTCTATCTCCTTTCTCACAAATCTGGTTCAGACCCCTCCCCCCCAAAAAAATTAAAATGCTGAAACAAGGTATTTCCCCCTCTCCGGATAAACTGCTTTACAATCAGCTACTGCTGGGGTCAGGAAACGTGAGCTCAACGGCTTTCTGCTCACACAAAAACTCACTACGAGGGGGATTCGTAAAGAGCTTCTGCGGAGAGATGGTCACCCCCACACAACCAACCCCTTTGTGTCAGTTCCAGCTTTTCTGTGAAACCACGTCTCTCCCCTGCTTCACCCCTGCCCCTCCTTCGCCAACCACCGTCTGCCGCGTCTACACACTGAGGTGAAGTCGGAAGGTGAGGGTGTGGTGGGCACCAAGGGGAACACTCCGGCGGACAAAGGAAGGGTAGGGGGGAGCTGCTCCCTAGGCCCCGATAGGGAGCTTATTTTCTTTACTCTTAGGTGTGTGATGCTCAAAAGGCAGGGGAATGGTCAAAATCAAAATAAATAGCCAACGGAAATAGGCGGCCCCTCCCTGGGAATGGTAATTGCACAGGATGAAAGTTTATCCAAACACATGAGAAAAATGGTGCGTGTTGGAGGACGGGGTCGGGGGGAGGAGTGAGCCTTACTGGAAAGGAAATTTGTTTACAACATTTTATTTGCTCCTTAGTTTTTAATGCTGTCCTGGCCCCGTGTCCTGTAAACAGACCAGCTTTTCCATTCTCCAGCGGTGCCAGGAGGGCCAAGGACGGAACAGCCTGAGCTGCTGCCAGAATCCTGGGCCACTGAGGTCTCCTGGATACAAGAACCCGCACCCAGCTGGGGGTCCGAGAGAGAGGGGCGCAGCAAAGAAGGGTGCGATTTGTACTCTAGGTGTGGAAACTGGGAGAAGCCTGTTGGGCTTGTGAAATGGGCTCTTCTCTCTGCTCCCCGGGCAGGAGGCTACTGAAGGGCCTCAAGTAGCCAAGATGTGTGTCTAATGGGAGTATTCGGTAGGGGTCCCTTGGTCAGTAGAGGCCCCAGACAGAGTCTGGAGAGAACGCGGCCTCTGGGAGAAAAAGCGGGACTGGGATTAGAGTCAGACAAAGGGAATGTGGCGTCGAGCTTGCTCAGGAGGGTGGTCACTGCTCCCAGAGCCAGGGTCCAGACATCATCCCCATCAACACTCCTAGCCAGCAGCTCAGCTTTCTCCCCAGGACCAAACCAAACAGGCCAAAGAGCTTGCTTGCAGCCAGAAACACAGACTCGGTGGCGGAGTGCACATTTGAAGTCTCCCTTCCGGTCCAGGCACAGAGATCATCTGAGCCAAGAGTCATGGCAGGCGGGCCACTGGGCTCTGTGTCTAGAGTACAGAGGCATGCTGCCTGAGCGCTGAGTCGCTGGCACTGTGGGAAATGCCACGCCTGCAATAACACATGGACGCCTTGCTAACAGCCCCACGGAGCAGTTTAAAGAGAAGGAAACTGAGGCCCGGGGAGGCAACGTTACTCCCCAGAGGTCTTACGGCTAGAATGGGTGGATGGTTCAGGCCGAGGTGGTCTGCTCCATCTAGCCTCTCTTTAAGGTCACCGGGTCCTAAAATAGTCACCAGAGTCCCTCAATTTTGGCACAAAAAAGAGCCGTCTGTCCCCACCACTGCCTCCTCACATACCACCAAGGTGTAAATGGGAAAAACTCAGAGATCTGGGGTGTTTTGTTATATTAGCCAACTGGGACTGATATGGCTTGCAATTTCAGTCCCTCCCGAGATGTTGGTTGAGAAAGCAGAACAGGGCATGGAGGATGGGGTACGTTCCACGGCGAGTCACTGACCCCCCCAGCTTCATATCCTCACCTGTAACAACGAGGTCTCAATACCTTTCACAAAGGGGCTGTGAGATTTGAACAAGAAGCTGTGAAATTGTAAAGCACTCTAGAACACAGGACGTACTGTTTCCTGAATTGCCTCATTTTTCTCTGCTGAACGTCCTATCATCTCTCAAATGTTTGAAACTGGTGCCAGTGACCGCAGCCCACAGAGGGCATCCCCCTTTGTCCAAAACTCTAATTCTACTAGTTTGTACAAAGTGAAAAGAGGAGGGGGTGGACTTTGAGTTCTTGCCCTCTTCCCCAAGACGGTGGACCTCCTGCCTATATCTCTGGGACTCCCGTTTCCTTTCTATGCTCCTCCCCTTGGGAGGGGTAGTTAATCAGAGAACAACTGGGAACAGACCCTCTCTCCGGAGCCTGCTTGCTTTTTTGACATACACCTCTTTCGTCTTTGCCTTCTGTCCCCAGGTGGTAAGCCCTTGAACCCCGGGCCCATCTGCCCATCATTACCCATCTTCTCTGCCTGTGACTTACTGGAAAAGTCTGCATGAAGGTGAAGGGCAGGCAGCATCACCCGTCCAGATTCTCCGGGAACCCTAACAAAGAGTTCATCTGGCAAACGAGATTAAGACTGTACGTAAGATCCCAAAGGCAGAGAATATCTTATATGTGGGGTTTTTTTCCTTCTGTGTTTCTCCTATGGGACGTTGCGAAATTCTTCAGAAATTCGACCTAAACTCCTGAATTTAAATTTCTTATTCTGACTTTAAAAATGAACCTGGCTCTCGGATAATCAGCAAATACCAGGCACATTCTATTTCAAGAAAGGTTTCTGCAGGGAAAGCAACCCATCAAGCAATAAGCACATTTTCTCCACTGTTCAGAAAACACTTTATTGATGAATAATGGGCATATAAGAAACTGGCAAATTTGGTGGGACACTCAGCCATAGGTCATTAGTAGGAAAAGTCAACCCAACATCTTTCTTGTATATCTACCTCGTTCAAATCGCCATGCCACAACTGAAGAGCTCCGAACTTGAGGCCCCTTAACTACCTTGGTTTTGATCCCAGCCCTCACATGCAAGCTACTTGTAAGACTTGGTCCAAGTGACTGATCCATGTGATTCTGTTTTCTGAGAATCCAATGTCAATTACAGTGCCTGCCATGTGATCATGAACATGAGTGGTTATCTCAGGGATAAATTTCAATGCATAAGGAGTGACCTAGTTCCTGCTCTGATAAGGGTAGGGGGAAGGGGAGGGAGGGCTGGGAAGAAAGGGGTACTTAAAACAAGTTCAGTGTAAGCGCAGCAGTGTCGTATGAAAAGCGCTGTGGTCCAGAAAGGAGGGATCAGCATTTTATGAGTACCTACCCAATGCCAGATAAATACGTTAAAAGAACATGTGCCTGGTCGAAAGGGAAGAAGGAATTCAGGAAGGCATCCCAGAGAAGGGAGACTTGGAGCGGAGCCTTGAAGGACTAGTAGGACAGCAGTAGCCTGGGTACCCAACATTGACCTTTTTAAAAATAGACTCATCCAGGAAGAATTGCCAGAGGATTAAAAATCATGCTGAGTTCAATCGAAAATCACCACTGGAATGTGAAAGGAACTTTCTTAATTAAGCAGTTCCAGAACATTCCCAACTCTTGGCTACAGGAAGAGTGGTGGTGAGCCATTATACCGTGAACTGGCCTGGAAGGGCACCCTCTGTGGACCATTGCCAGGGTGGCAGTGGCGCTCAGGGTGCCCTAGTAGGCAGGACCCCATGGTGGTGGGTATTAGCGAGCCCCACCCATGAGGCCCTAGGACCCAAGAACGTCAGTGTTCAGAACAGACTGGCTTTGCACCGAGGACGTTTGAGGCAAAGGGTAAAGAATGTTCCATGTAGTTTAGCTTCATTGAAGCTCATACTTGGAAACTGGATAGACTGGGTGCCTGTCTAGCCCCTCTGGTCTGGACATTTCACTCCCTGGATGGTGACGAGTCCTGGTCAGACCCCAGTTAGCCCTCATGGCCCTACCTTCAGCGGCTCCTCTTGGAGGGCAGGGTTCAGCACGAACAGTCACATAGGAAAGAAAGGTGACAACGTAGAGAAACACATGATGTGTATCTTTTTCCGATGCCCAGACTTATGCTCAGGGCCGAGGACAGAGGGACCCACGAGGACCACCTGGTCCTGAGCCTCTGCACTGGCAGCTGGGCAGTTCTGAAGCCCACGGGAGCCCTGATTACAGCCAGCTTCATGAACAGGACAACGCGGCCACGTGTCTTCCGTACCCCGAGTTGCGGTAACAGTGGGGGAAGGCAGGCAAAGGAGGGAAGAAAGGAGAACGAGATGGAAAACAATTAAGAAAAAAAAAAATCCCAAACCCTTTGACAGAACTTGATAACCCGAAGTACACAGTGATCGGTGCAGGACGGCATACAAAAGCCAAAAGGCAGGTCCCAGGACGGGTCAACTTAAGACTTAATATTTGCCTTTCACTAAGCAAACTAATAAATCCCCTCCAGTTGTAGCCACGCAGAGCTCCCAGTTTTTATTTATTGGTCAAAACTACAGGCTGGTTTTTCCCCCCCGCTTGTCACCCCGGGCAAATAGCAGTCCCCCTTCCCCGTGCTGCCATCAGTCTGTATGTCTATTTGCCTTCTCCCTCAACAAACTCAAGTTCAGTGCAACTGACAACGAGTGCAAACAGCTTTGAAGTATTCTCTGGTAATGGACTTCCCGGGACAGCCCTGTTTCTGGCTTGTGCAGCCAAAGGCAGAGGGAGAAGAGCTACTTGTCAGAGAACAGGCAGGCCTCAGCTGGGTCAGGTGAGGCTTAGAACCTGACACATGGGAGGGACCTTAGAGGATCACCCACACCACCCACTTCCCCCTCCCTCTCCCACTTTGTGGATGAGAAGACTGAGACCCAACAAAAAGGGCCTTGGGGCTGAAGTTAAGGTGGGACTAGAGTACAGACTTCCAGAACCCCCTCAGTTCAGAGCTCTTGTCAGCCTGGGCATAGAAGGTCTCACTCTGAAGCAGGGATAGGGGGACCCAGCCCTGCTTCCCACCAGCCTGGCGTGAGAGTCTTGTCCAAGGTCAGTGGCCATTCCCAAGGTCACCCTTATGCCCTTTAAACCATATTCCCCTGAGCAGAGGGCTGTACCTCACCATTAGGACCTTCCATCTCTCCATCAACACCGGGGTTTTGGGGACCCTTTGAAGAGGATGAAAGGTCCCTGTGGGTCAAGTTTTAATGCCACGGGAAAATCTCACAGGAAAGCCTGAACAAAATCTCGGGACAGGGCCCTAACTTGAGATTATATTTATAATGGATCGCAGCAAGATGACTGTGTCCAGCACGCGGATGAAATGCCCTTCCACGGTACCTTGGGCAACACTTGATTTACTCTTCTCAAATGGAGCAAAGAAACAGCATACCTTCCGGTCACGGACTTGATTAAATGTGACGGCACTGCGGATGTCAGAGACAGAAGAGGCTTCAGGGATCACGTGGCCCGACTCCTCTAATTTACAGGGAAGGAATGAAGAGGAGGGTCTTTTGGAGACAAAATCTCAGATTTCCTTGTCTCTCTACTCTGTACTTTTTATCAGAAGTCACCCTGGACCCAGAAGTAAGAGACAGATACATGCTGGGGAGGGGGCAAAGCACACCTGGCTCAAAATCTCGTTAGGAAGTTGACATTCAGGGTCTCTAGCCAGCCCACGAACTGCTCTTCACAACCTACTGCTTTCCCTACCAAGCTGAATACCATCCAGCCCTCTCTCCCCGTCCTCTCCCGCTCTGCCAAAAAGGCTGCCTTCCCTAGGCCTGGGCGATCCCGCGTCTGATGTTGGAAAGGGGACCCCTGCCTCAGTCAGAGGTAAATCTAGATAAAGGTGATGCCTTTAGACCACTTTGAACTCGGGGATTCTGTGATTCTATGTGAATGAGACGATAAGAAGAGAGCAAGAAAGAGGAGATTGTTGCCTTTGGCACAACAGTGAGACTTAGGGAACCGAAGACCGTACGTGGGACATGAATGAAGGGAACGTCTGAAATGAGTCCATCTTTTTAAAAAGAAAAGTGGTGCCCAAGGCTCTGGGCTAGCCTTCCTTCGACGCAGTGAAGGCAGAAAGAGCCAGAACAGGGGCAAAGACTCGGGTGCATGGGGGATCTCGATCTTTACACACGGGTAACGAGAGACGGGTTTCTAGATGTTCGCATGCCCATCTCCACCTTAGCAGGCAATGACCCCCCGTGTAGCCACAGCGTGCAAGAGGGGCGGGATGAGCCGGAGGCTCGCGTTCCAGCACTGCAGACGCTCATGCCCGTCTTTCAACAGAAAAGATGGAGGCCTGATCCCCCGACAAGAAGCAACAGCTTCGGGACGGCATGCAATCCCGAAAGCCCGGCTTTGACTAACCTGAAAAGAACCTGTAATTTGCCTTTGGATTGTTCTTACTTGTCAAGAACACCAAAAGTTGGGCAGGTACAACCTTCCCGTCCTCCTCCACCGCCCACGACCACCACCAAGTTCCGCTCCCTGATCCCAGATAAAGTCAGTGTCTGGAGAGGGAAGAGGGAGCCGGGAGGCCCCATTCGACACGACTGGAGTGGAACTCAAAGGTGATCTGGGAGACTTTAGAGGGAAAGTACACACTTGGGCCACATTTACATGCCCTTGATATTTCAAAGAATCCTAGAGTTCAAAGGCATTTCAGGAAGTCCTCCAGTCAACTCCTTTGCTCCCTAGACAACCCCGTCCCCCGTCCTGATGACTTTAGCTCCTAACTCTCTCTCTAGCAAAGATGCAGAGTTTTCTTCTTGGCTCCTTCTACGTGGTACGTGCATGTCTGTCAGACATGCGTAGTCTGTTTCCCCGCCGTTCCCAGTGGTTGTGGTAATTTTTGTTTCCCGATGAACTGCTCTGTTCTTAATAAGAAAGGTTAGCGTCACCTTTTTTAAGTAGGACTGTATTGGAGAGGAATCCCTGATCCCTTGAATGGCTCCCATCTCCATCCACAGCACGTCTTGTGAAGGAAGTGGTCTCAGCTGGTTCATTACACCCAGGTTTTTATTCAATCTCATGCAAGCCTACCATCAGGGAAACACCTGACGTGGTCGGGATCAGTGCTTGATCCAATGGCCTCCATCTGTAGCCTGCCCAGTGGTCAACGATGTGGTCAGACGCAAGGGTTCTGAATGGCAGCTGGCCAGGCTAATCAAGCGACCTATGGCAGGTAACTTAGCGGCAGAAGCAACGTCAGCAAGCCACCCAGGAGGGTGGCCAATTATTCTGGTTTGCCCAGGACTGTCCCAGGTTTATCACCAAAAAGTCATGTGTCCCAGGACACCTCTCAGCCCGGGGTAAACTGGGATGGCTACCACCCCTCAGCTCATTGTCACAGGAGAATTCTAGAATCAGGAGCAGTGAGTCCTGCTGCTGAGCAGATGATTAGAATGACTACGGCGTCCGAGTTCTTGCTGTTCCTGGAAACTGTCTAGTGAATGGATGTCTTGAATGACTTTGGGCTTCTAGAAAGGCTCGCTGGGCAGCTGCTGGGCAGACTCTTCCTGTCTACCTTACTTCGAGAGCAATTTGGAAAAAACCCATGTTAATGGAGGTGCTCGAAGCGGGTCTCTGTTCCTTGAAACCTGAAGGACTCTAACCAGTGCGACGAGTCTGTGTGCATGTCAAGGAAGGAAGACAAAAGCCCACAAACAAACCTTACGTTTCAACAGCAGGAAACGACCTCAAGAGGTGCTCCTCACTCATTTTGTGGGGAATCTGAGAGGCCAAGAAGGACCCCATTGCTCCACTGAGCAGACACTGAAGTCACTCTATGGTCACAGAAACACATCAGCTACAGCAAAGAGAAGATATGTGTGTACGGCTTTAATTTTTCTACAAAGGCAAGCCATCCGTTTGCTTTCAAAGTTGAACGAACGGGCACCTTTTGCTCTGCAATTTAGACAAGGTCGACTCTAGAAGTGTTTTCAGTCATGTGCACGTGGCCCTGGAGGGGAGGAACACACAGGACTCGTGTTTCGAGGGGCCCAATCTGCCGTCAGGAGTGTCGTCAGCATCCGAGGGGAAGAGGGTCTTCAATAAACACACCAGCTCTGGTAGCTAGATGGTCTACGATGAAGCACCATGCTCGGGCAGGGGCCCCAGCTGCCATCTGAGAGGAGGGGTCTTCTCGGCTGGCGGTGCGTCTGTGTCAACAGAAGATAGCTGGGAAACGAATAGAATACCATGTCAATTATACATCAAAATGACATTAAAAAAAAAAAAGAGAGCGAAAACAGCTGGGATGAACACACAGCATTCAGTTTTTGCTCTTCCAGACAAACATCTGTGTGGGATCCAAGCAAAGAAAGCTGGACATGGAGGACACCCGCCTTCCTGACCCCGCGCCCCTACGGGAGCCCCCTCCAATGTCCCTGACATCCGAGGTCCCGAAGAACTTCGGCACTGACCTGCATGGCTCTGGAACCTGAGGGGCCAGATCCACAAGAAGCGAGAGGACATTCTATTCCAATGCCGCTCACATAGCCACACAAACACTGGCCTCTTCAGAAGGAACAGGAACAAAAATTAAAATCCCATTTGGCCTAAGTGTGGTTAACAATTCACTCTGTATCCGGCTGGAAGATAATGGAGCAAACAAGAATTGCCGAGTCCAAAGGCACAGCAGACGGGGGAGTTGGGGGGCAAGAAAGGGTGTGGTAGAAAGCCCTTTGGTTTCCGGGCACTGGGGGGAGGCTTAAGGGCAGGAGGCAGCAGAGGAAACGTCTTCCACAAGAAGGCAGGACAAGGTCTGTGATGATGGTAACTTGTCCAACTGTAGGTCACGTCCAACTGTAGGTCACGTCCAGTTCATGCCGGTCCACACATAGACTATTCCTCAGTGCAAGGGTCTTTGCTTTCCCCTCCAATGTCTTCTCAAAACCAGAAGTTTCTTCATTCTCCAAAATAAGAATTCTCAGACCCGGAGCTCTTGCCTCTTAAGAGATGGTCCCACCTTAGGTGGGTCCTTTGCAAGGTCCTGATGGCATATGTTGGCTCCCCCCAGGTTCCTGGTGGGAAGTATGGTGAGGAAGAGGAGCCCTTAGCTGCTCCTTTCCAGGCCTGTAGACCGAAACACAGCATCGGAGTTAGACTCTGCCTTCTCTTTCATCAGCAGTGAGCTGGACTCTCCTGTCTTTAGTCCATACGGTTCTAGCTGGTGCACAGAACCCACAGTGCGGAAAGCACTATTTGGGCTAAGACGGGAAAAAAAAAAAACAAAAAAAGGAAGGCCTATTTATACCACTCAAGGAACTCTCCCTACACTGAATTACCACCAGGAACCCTCCACACAGATCTCACCATTATACTACATAGCCGATTTAAACAAACAAAAACGACAACAAAAAACCCAAAACACTGAATATAGCCAGCCCAGGGGAAGTGAAAGCTTCTGTCTTTCAGCATGTCATGACACTGCCTGTGAGATATGGCACAGGATACATGGAGGTGTTAGGTTGCCCACTGTAGAGACAGGAAAACTGAGGCACAGAGGGTGCCAGGATGGCCAGGGCGGAGTCCCTAATGTTCACTTTAGCTGGGACTTCTGTCTGTTCTCACAAATCCCTTAACAAAAAATTAGCAAATTATCCAGAACAGATGGGGTCCCTTGGAGGAAACAGGATGACGTGGCTTAACACATTTGCTTTCCTAATGGTGATTGCAAATTAGCAAAGCTGGACATGGGCTCCACATATTTCCTGACTTCCCACCACCCCCTGTGACCCCCATTTCTGAGGGGCAAATATATTTAGTGCCACCAAATGCGCTCAGGGGACTTCCCCATTTTAAAATCGGTGAGACCCAGCGAGGCAAGCAAGGGGCCTACTCCCCGGCACGGATAATCCAGGCCTCACAATTGCGGCAATCACCATCCACCCATAAGGACCAACAGGGACATGTGCAAATGTGTGCATTGCCAAGGAGCAGCCCAGGTGAGATGCTATGGAAACGGACACAGAGCAGACAGGCAAGCCCCGCCCTCGCAGGCCTCAGGAGAGAGGAGATCCTGATCAAGCATGCGGCTGGAAGGACATCGATAGCTGAGGGACACACACTGGAGATTCTGGGGATGGTCTGGGCTAAAGGCCCCCATCGGCCCCTCTGCAGACCCACTATGGGGGTTGCAGCCCAGCCTGTGCAGGGGCGCTCTCCTTCCCGTGGGCTTTGGCCACCCCCCTGGCAGGGATGTGGGTGGCTGCCGAGACACCCAGAAACCAGGCACTGTCAGAGGCGGCAGGAGGTCCCAGTGAGGGCCTGCTCCAGGGAGATGGAGCAGAGAGAACGCAGAAGGCATTCCTCTGCAGGAGAGCTGCAAGGGGAGAGTGTGCATGTTAGAACCACCTACCCACCAAAAGCCAGCTGGCGTGCCCACGCGGAGGTGCTCTGACGCTCCGAGAGGCTCTCTGATTGGCCGCCAAGAGGAAACCGTAAGTCTCACCCAGGTGCTGCCTGGGCTCTCCAGACACACTTTCATTTGGACCCGAAAACACCCTGAAGAGCCCCAAAGTTCTGCTAACTTTCCTCTGGTCCCCTTCCCCTCCCGGGCAGCAGCCCTCCGCGCTGTCTCCCAGAGGGCCAGGAGGAGCCTTTTCCCCAGGGAGACGCATGCAGCAGATTAATGGGCAGCAGCGGGTGAATCACACAGGGACTTCCTTCTTGTTGCCTGGCAACCGCATGCACTTGGCAGGGGGACATTAAACACAGAGGGGAATGTTGGGAGGCATTTGGAGCCTAACACTCCCGCCCTCCCCCCTCCAATAAACTCTGCTAGGTGTAGCATTTGTATTTGGCCGAAGACACGCCTCCACGAGCCTAGAGAAAGGCGAGAGGGGGCTCACAGATCCACAGACACCTAGAGATTTGCAAGATGACCTAGAAACACGCAACCCGGAGTGTACCTGCTGTTTATGCTTGTCCAGTGTGCATCGTGCCCAGGTGAAGTCACTCTGCCACCTCCAGGGCAGGATCCCCTTCCCCCACTCCTTTTCCACTTGAGTGTTTTCATGTCCGTTGCCATGGCCACTGGGGCTGATTAGACAAACCTCCGACACACCGCCTTGCCCTTCAGAACCTGTCTCTGGCCTCTGAAAACTCCTGGGACAGAAGTGAAATGTACGAGGCGTCTGTGTCGGGAACAGCCCATGGAAGCAAAACTGAGGACCAGGAAAGGGAGCACAGGAGCAAGAGAGGCCCTGTGGCTGGCTGACTGTTAGCCCCCAGAGACACCCACGTCCTAATCCAGGCAACCTGTGAATGTGACCCGTGGTGGCAGAAGGGGCCTGATGGGCAGAGATGATCCTGGAAGACCCAGGTGGGCCCCAAGTGTCAGCATGAGAGTCCTTACAAGAGGGAGGTGGGGAGGAGAGGTGACACAGGAGAGGGAGTGAAATGTGAAAATGCAGGCAGGAGTCTGGAGTGATTCAGGGAGGGATCGGAAACGCAGAGGTCTCCGGAAGCTGGAAAAAGCAAGGAAATGGATTCTTCCCTAGCACTTCCAGAAGGAACCAGCCCTGCGGGTGCTTTGACTTTAGTCCAGCAGAATGAGCTTCCAGAACGTATGAGAATAAATTTGTGTTGTTTTAAGCCACGAAGTTTGTGGTAATTTTACAGCAGCCATAGGGAGCTAATCTTGTCCGTCAGGCATACCACGCCTCTGTCTCCTGGTAGATCTACAGAAGAGGAGATCGCGGTGCGCATGCAGAGGGTCAGAAGGGACGGGGTCCCGCATTGGGCTTAAAAATGTCTAACAGACACCCTGCAGGCTCAGGAGGAAAAGCTCAGGTCCCTGAGAGCCACTGAGGCAAGCAGCAGCCCAGGCTTGGAAGCAGGTTCTCAAATTATACCATTTGTGACTGTCACTTGGGCTGGTGGCTTAATCTCTGCAAATCTCAGTTCCGTCATCTGAAAAACAGAGATGATATTATTATCTGCCTTGCAGAGCTTTGAGGATTAAATGATACATTGCATGAAAAGCACATGGCAGATGCCAAGTATACAGATACAAATGGTAACTCAGAAAGGATTAGGCATGGACATATGGGCAGAAGCTGTTAGCGGACTTCTCCACCACAGTATCCTCCCTTTTCTACTTAGTAACATAACTCTGAGTTTTGGCTGGCACACTGTGGCCCAAAGCAAAAAGATTATGTTTCTCAGCCTTTCTTGTAGCTAGCTACGGCCATGTGACTAAGATCTGGCCAAAGAGTTGTAGGTAAAAGTGTTGTGGGATCTCTGGGAAGTGTGTTCAAAATGTGTTGGAAGGATGCCACTGTCTTCCCCTATCTGCCTTTCCTACCTTCTGCTTTCAACGAGGACATGATGGCTGGTGCTCCAGCAGCCATTTTGGACCATGAGGGACACTGAAGGTGGGAGTCATGCACTAAGATGATCTAACAAGAAGATGGGAACCTGGGTCCCTGGTAACTCCAGAACCACCATACTAGCCTTGGATGGCCTTTCTCTGGATTTCTGTTACGCAGGAGAGAATGTTCTTAGTTATTAAGTCATTGCCATTTTAGAGTTTTCTAAGTAACCATAATGCATACAATATATCACAGATCTAGAAAAACAGGATTCACAGTCAGTCTAGGCTAGTGGTTCTCAAAGTGTAGCCCTGGACCAACAGCTTGAGCAAGCACCTGGGAACTTGTCAGAAATGCAAATTCTCAGGCCCCACCCCAGACTTACTGAATCCAAAACCCTGGGAGTGAAGCTCAGCAATCTGTGTTTTAAACAAGTTCTCCAGGTGGTTCTGGTACACTCAAGTGTGAGAACCACCATTCTAGAGCAAACTTTCTTAACTCTGGATGTAATGATATTTGGGGTTGGATAACTTCGTTATGGGGTGGGGGGGGGGCTATCCTATGCGTTGTAAGATGCTTAGCGGCGTCCTTGACCTCTATCCAGTAGATCCAGTAGCATTCTCCTCACCGTGTGACCCTCCAAAGTGTCTCCGACATTGTAAGTGAGTAAGGGCTGGGAGGGGGGTCAGAAAAATCACTCCCAGTTGAGAAATGCTTTCTCTCAGTGGTGGTCCGTTCTTGACCTTGGCTGCACATTAGCACCACCTGGGATGCTTCTCAAAATTCCACTTTTCCCTCCAGACGGGTTAAATCAGAATCTACTAGGGCAGAACGAGGTGGCAGTTAAAGCTCTCCAGGTGATTCCAGTGTGAGGCCAATGCTGGGAGCCCCTGCACGCTGCAGAGGGCCAGCAGGCCCAGAGGAGAGATGGCTCCGAAAAGGGGAAGGTGACACCCCACAATCCTGACTATGGGAAGCCCACGAGATGCTTCCAAGCAGACACTATAAAAGCATGACTGCTGTCAGCCCAGCAACGGGCATCCTAGTGGCCAGATGGGGTGACTAGATGAGGAATTCCTGGTGGCTGTGTCACCCCATTTCCCATCAGAACTGGGCGGACACTTTTCAGTGTCTCCCATGAATAACCACACAAAGCCTCAGTTCCCTCCCCTAATAAACAGCACACAATGAACCCGCTCCCATGAGCTCATTCACCAAAAAGAGCCGTCCTCATAAAGACAGGGGTACAGCAGTGGGGCCCGTTTAGAAATGGGGGGCATTAATTCTCCTTCCAACGGGTAAACTCCCCAGGCACTGAAACCACAATCCTTCCACAAGGATGCACTCGGAGTAAGGAGAGATTTCCCATATATTGAACGCAGCCCTGCAAATCAGCTTGGCCGGGGCTTTGCACTGGGTTGGAGCAGGAGGGAAGGAAAGATTTCAAAGAGAGACCAGCAATGAAGAAAGGGAAAGGCAGGTTGGTGCTCTGAATCCTTGAAAAGAAGGATGAAGTCATGTGTAAATTGTCCCTCCTGCTGGGACTGTCTTTTCCTCCATTATTTTCCTCCCTGCCTGCCTGGCCTAAAATGCTGAGCCAAGCTCTTCCAGGGCCCAAACCATTAACTCCAGAATGTCACTGGAGGAGGTGGGTGGGGGGAGTGGAGAAAAGGAGGAGGAAGAGGAGAGGAGGTGAAGAGGAGAGGACAGGAGAGAGAGGAGGAGGGGGAGGAGCGAGAGAGAAGCTCACAGGTCTCTGACGTTCTTAGGTATCCCTTCATGGCAGCACCCAGATGAGCTGGCCTCTCCGTCCCCTGCCTACGTCAGCCCTGCTTGGCTAGCCGAGATGCAAAGATGGGTCTGTAACTCTCAGAGGAAAAGCCCCCCCACCCCATGGTGAGTCTCTTAGAGGCTAAGGCTCAGCGCGATGGAGCCCACCAGCACATTCCCGTCCTTTCTCAGAGGTCCTGCCTTCTGTTCTTTCAGCCCATTTCATGCGGCCCATTGGAACAAGGCAGAAGAACTCCAGTTGCTCTGTACCAGTGGGATGGAAGAGGCAAGGAAGGAACTCAGGTCCTTTTTTCTGTTCTGGGGGCCTTTTAACAGGTTCCTGGGCTACCAGTCCAAAGTGTGCAGGACTGGCTGCCGACACTGGCCATTTCCAGGGCTCCCCCATCTGTCTCCCTATACTGCCCTTCTCCAGACTCTAAATCTCTCTTTCACCTGACAAAACCCCTGGTTCTCTCCAGCCTGTAAACCTCGTGTGCAAATGTCCTGACTCTTGCAAATGTGTTAAAAAATAAACTTTAAAAAGCTTCCAGATGTTCTCTTTGTATGGTGGTGTTTCTCTGCTCCTGTCTCCAGAGGCCAATGCCTGATGTCCAGCCTCCTGATTGCCCGGATAAAATAGGAGGTGGCCAAGAGTAGGGGAGGAGGATGCCTCTTCCCCTGGGGGTAGGGGAGGAGGATGCCTCTTCCCCTGGGACCACACTCAACCGATTGGTCCGTCAACCCTCCCCCTGCAAAGACGTGACCCTATGCTTCCCCTTCCTTCTTCCACCATCCCCCACGGCCCTCTCCTTCCATCCTCCTAGGTGAGACAGACATCCCTGGGGTTTGTTCCATGGAGTGCAGAGATTCCCCAAACAACCCCAAAAGAGCAAGTCGGAAGTCGCCAAACAATAGGCCTGCAGGCTTCGTGCCCTCAGGACACCCACCTCATCGCTCCCTTGACATCCTCATACCAACTGCCTCTGACACAGAGTTGAGCGTGCAATGACACAGTGTGCCCCTTACATGGAAGGGGTGAAATCACCATCAGGAACATTGGAGCAGCTGGACCAGCCAGAACAGGGGAATGGTGTTCATGGCTGGTCAAGGCCCCTTGGAGCTCGTGGCCTCTGATCTATGGAAAGGAAATTGCCAACGGGCAGCCTTGTGCACACACGGCCCCACACGCACCCTTCCCAGCACATACACACCTGAGGGCAGAGGATTCTTTGCACAAGGTGACGCCGGCTCCCTTTGATGCTCGCCGGATGTGTTCCCATTGGGTGAAACCCAGACCTCAATAAAACCAGGCATTATCAAGAAGCTGGTGGTTGGTGATTGCACCGGCCTGTTATCTCTGTGGCCCTGGGTGGGGCTGCTTTGTGGTTCTCCATTGAAAAGCACTAACTTCTAGGTGGATCAAAGGCCCTTCCGAACCAACCAACCTGGGTCCCTTGCTTATCGGCAGGAGACTGCTCCAAAAGATGGAGTTTAAAGATAATAGGGACCCCAGTCCCACACTCCCCTCTGTCCTCTCCTTATCATGTAGCCTGTCCCTCAGGGGCCACCCAATGGCCAATCACAAGGCCCTTCTCTCCTTCCTCAGATGGCCCATTTAACAACAGCTAATCGGGGACTGGGCCAGAAAGTGTCTGGCTCTACTGTAACAATGGGGACCACGGGGACAGAGGGACACCTGCTTGGAGGCCATGCAGGAGCTCCTCTGTCCTCTGTGAATCATGCCAGGGATGGGGTTCCACAGGACGACTGGTGGAACCCCTCTTTCCTCGGGAGGGATAAATGGACAGGTGCCCTCAGCGGGTCCCTGAAGTCCCTGTGGGACTCTACTGTCTACCCAGACGTGTGAGGGCCCGTGGCCAGCCTATAGTGAGGACACAGCGGGACCTCTGACTTGTCTGGATCTGGAACACCAAGGGCTGTCATGGGAGAGAAAGAGCACGTGCATTCAAGGACTGTGGTGCGGGCAGGCTTCGGGGGCCCCAAATGTTCCTCAGCACCTCGGAGGTCTGTCATGGGGCAGCTGGAGGCTCACGCAGCAACCGTGCTTGCCTTCTGTGTGTGGAGCACCCCGCTTAGCGTCTGGCCCCGAAGAGGCATAGGAACTAACGAATGAACGAACGACGGAACCGGTGAATCCTTGGCCACATATGCTAGTTATCTCGCAGGTGTGGGAGGGACATGGGCCACAGACACTCCTTCCTACGGAGAGGGAAACAGTCAGGAAGCACATCTCACTGGAGACATCTCCACTTATAGGAACGGAGTCAAATCAAGGACCAAGTCCGGATCTCGGGCAAGTTCTCTCAATTCTCTCTAACCCACGTGTTAAACGGGAATAAGACCAGCACCTCGCCCGCCGTAGGATTGTTCTGAGGACTGAGTGAAATAGGAAAGGCTCCGTACGTCCATCTGTCACTATCATCGCATCTATCCCTATCTGTACTAAAAAGTACTAAAAAAATACGTGAGTGCGTGTCCCAGGAAGGAAGGATGATGAGTCACCGCTTGGTTATTTTCCTGGTCCAGACCAGGCCTCACAGGTGTACAGGAACTCCAGACCTTTCTGATGTTACCTTTTTTTTTCTTTTGTAATCAATAACTTTGTTCTGTAGCATTTAGATTCCTTCCATGCTCTTCCCTAAAATGTGCGGGGGTGTGTGCCTGGTACAGGCAGCAGGTGAAGACAGCCCCTCTGAAAGAGCCCCCACCGTGAACGAGGCAGCCCCAGCTGACAGGATGGGGCTGAGGCGAATCGGGACTCTAGCTTTGCTGTTCAATCTGGAAGTGCATGGATGTCCTTCGCCTCCAGCTCCTGGGTCCTGCCCTTGCTTCTCTCCTCCTTCCAACCTGTATCCACTCCTCCTCGAGCCTCTGGGCCGCCTGCTCTGTCCCCCTATCACTGGAGACACTAGCGCCGGGACAGCCAGCTCGGGCCACCCCGACAGGAAAGGGGGCCTCTGGGGCCCCGGCCCAGCACCACCCAGATGGCATGTGGCGCAGGTGCCAAGGGGACGGGGGACGTGGGGCCTCAGCACCCGCCCATCAGGACATGGCCAGGCTGTTACCCAAGGCTGCAGCTGGGCTCTCGGAGGCCAGGGGAGGTCAGGCAGCAAGTTCACAGGACAGGCCACCCACACGGCACATCAGGGCCTCTGGACTGTCCCCGGGGCCAGCGCGGCTCCGGCCCTTGGCCCTGACTCGGAACACTCCACCATATGGCCTCCCTCAGGGAGGATGAGAGGAGGAAAAGAATAAACCAGGGGCAAGAGAGAGCCACACCTCCCTCTGGGCGCCAGGGACCCTTCCCGGGCTTGGGGGAGGGGAGGCTGGAACCGTCCCCGGGAAACAGGTCTGAGAAAAGCAGGCGGGCGTCACACAGGAAACCGGCAACTGTGACAGCAGTGTGCCCATGATGAGACGGGATCTTCCTCTCTGTGCTCTGCATGCAGCCCCCAGAGAGCTCCCAGGGTTGGATCTGAACTTCAAACGGCCTGAACCTTGGGTTACTTCACACTTTTCTAATTAAAGACCCAAAACTGGATTTTCATGTTCGCAGAGACAGCTTTGACCAAAAGTGTAGGCAGTGGAACAAAACAGGAAGAGAAGTCTCTCTCTTGTTCTCGTTCCCTTCCCTCTCAAAGTACAGGGCGAGCAGTGGGGTGGGGGTGGGGCGCGAGGGGGCAAACAAAATCTTGGCAGCCTGGGCCTCTCTGTTCCCTGGAGCCTGCCTGTGTTCTGTTGAAAGCTTTTCTCTTTCCTTTGGTCCTGCAGACACCAGTTGGTTGGTCAGTGGTCGGGGCAGGGGTGGGGGTGGAGGGGAGCTGGGTGAGGCTCTGGGAAAAGAGAAGAAAGAGGTGAAGAACGGATTCTGTGGCGCAGCTGTGGAGGAAAGAGCCTGCATGCCTCACCTGGGCGGAAGGCAGCCTTCCCAGGTTCCTGGGCATGCTGGGACTTGCTGGAAACCAGAGCCCTGGCTGGCAGATCGAGGGTGGACAGTGGAACCAGAATTCAAAGGGGCAGCCGGAGGAGGGGGCGCCCCACGGGGGAAGAGGGGGAGGCTTCAGTGAATCATATAAATTAGAGACAGAAAGGATGTCAGGCCACCTTCACTTCCTTCCTCTCCTAATGTGAATTATCTCATTAGCCCTGAGCTTCCCAGAGGCTGACTCTAAATGATTCCTGTAATGGGGAGTTCAGTCCCCAGCCTCCCTATGGGGTTGGACTCCTAGGAGGGCTACGAAGGGCTCTTAAAGAGCCAGCAGCAAACCACGCCAGTCAACCTATGCGACACGAAGCACCTTCTCCAGGCTCTTCACGCAACATGAGTCGGACCCTTGCGCCCCGTGTTTCCACTTACAGGAATTGACTGTGAGAAAACAGTCATGGACATCGGGACAGGCTCATCAATGACACCCCCTTTCCCCAAAAAATGAGAGTCACCGTTCTAATCCCTGGCACCTGTAAATGTCACCTTACGTGGCAAAAGAGACGTGACAGGTGAGATTAAGTTAAGGGTCTTGAAATGGGGAGAGGATCCTGGATTACCCAGATGGGCCCTAAATGCCACCACAAAGGTCCTTATCAGGGGGAGGCAGACGGAGGCCTGAGGACAGAGAGAAGGACGGACGTGAACACAGAGGCAGAGGCTGGCATGATGTGGCCACAAGCCAAGGAGCGTGGCGGCCTCCAGAGGCTGCAGGAGGCCAGGGACAATTCTTCCCTGGAGCCTCCAGAAGGAACTGGCTCTGCCCACAACTTGATTTTAGTCCCATAAGACTCATTTCAGACTTCCGGCTGCCAGAACTGTAAGAGAGTACATTTGTGGTTTGGGGTTTTTTTTTTGTTTTTTTTTTCTTTTTAAGAGAGAGAGCGCACGTGTGCCAGCAGGACAGTGGAGGGAGGGGCAAGGGGAGAGGGAGAGAGAGAATCTCAAGCAGTGTCCACACCCGGCATGTGAGCCCAACGAGGGACTTGAATGACCTTGACATCATGACCTGAGCCAAAAATCAAGAGTCGGACGCTTAACCAACAGAGGCACTCAGGCGCCTTACATTTGTGTTGTTTTAAACCCCCCCCCCCCCCCCGCGGGGACGCCGCCCCCNTGGTGACAGCAGCCCCCCAAAACTAGGACAGATATGAACCAAGTTCTTGCTACCAGGATGGTCTTCAGAGCCCTTCACGGCAAAAGAAAAAATGTGGGAAACATCAAAGAACTGTTCAAAAATACCTACGCCGTGGGTCCTACAATGAAATACTATACAACCATAAAAACACTGAAATATTTTTTTTTAAATAAGGGATGGATATATAATGGAATATGGATCCTTAATATTTCCCTTGCCTTTTATAAAATTTTCTAACAGTAAGCACCTTATAACTACCTCTGTTATCCTATACGTCACAGTTTGGCAGAGAGAGTCTGAGAATCCCGGGTCAGGACCTTTCTGGGCTGTGAAGGCTGTCCCCTAGCAGAAGGGCTCTGCTCCACACACACTTCGGCCTGGCATCGTGGGCCAGCGGGCCTGCAGATTCTCCTAACATGCGAACCAGTCCTGTCTCCCTACAAGCAGTCTGATCCCCTGGGCTCCCCCCTCAAGCCTGTTCCCCTGACCCACCACAGAGCACGTTCTCATCTGCTTCATACGCTTAGGCCGAGGCTGCCATAACCAATGACCACAATCTGGCGGCAAAATGCAACAGACACTCTTGTTCTCCTAGTTCAGGAGGACAGAAGTCCAAAATCAGGGTGTGGGCAGGGCTGGTTCCTTCCAGAAGCTGGGAGGGGGAACCCATTCCAGGCGTGTGTCCCAGCGGCTGCTGGCTGCCAGCCGTCCTTGGCCTGTGGACACTTCCCTTCAATTTCTGTTCCTATCTGGAGATCCCCGTCCTCTCTGTGTTTCTCTGTTTCCCCCCCTCAGGACTTGTCAGTGGGTCCTTCGCGAATCGTATCTGCAGAGACCCTATTTGCAAACACACGGTCACATCGGAGGTTCTGGGTGGCCGTGACTTCTGGGGGATGCTCTTTCATGCACTGCAGACGGCCTTCATCACACTCTCTCCTTCAGCTTCCTTTACTTCAGGTCTCAGCAATTCCACAAGGTCTTCTTGGATCCTTCCCGGTCCCTTCTGGAAGAACCCAGAGGCAGACAGAGTCTCCTGAAATGACGAGGGCGGGTAGCCTCAGGAGAGATGGAATACTCCACTGTGCAAGGGTTCCCGCAGAGAACACCTCTCCGGAGAGACTCAGAGGAGATTCTGGTCTGGACGGGAGAGGGAATGAGATGGTCAGGGAAGAGCCTGGCTTTATGAGAGCAAGGACTGTACCCAACCCACTTGGCACGGTGCTGGGCAAGGAGAAGGCGCTCACCAGATGTTTACTGCCCCACCAGAGAGGCCCCCGCAAACCTCAACGTTCCTCCTTTCAATGAACGTGTGGAACATTTTGGAACAAAACAAAGAATTTGATGATTTGTATATTCAACGACTATGTGTGGAGGGCCTCCTCGGTACACCGCCCTACGAGATACAATCCGACGTTCCTATATGCCTCTCTCTTCTTTCAGGGCAAGATGGTGACAGACCACATGGCCAGAGACACCTAAATCAGCACCTCCATGATTATGTGGACTGAGACTCAGCACCCCCAGAGTTTCTATATGGGCAGGTGGTGGGCTCCTCGGGGAAGCCTAATAGACAAGACCCTTGCTCCTTCTCAGCGCACTGGGGCAGGGAGAGAAGGCAGAGGGGCGTTCCCTCAGCAGCCAAGGGCAGGCTGTCTGCTCCTGCTGCAGCCCAGACAAAGCACGCCTACCAGGTGGGGATGTATCAGCTGTGGGAGGCCCAAGGAGTTCTAAGCCACGGGCGGGTGCCCGGAAAGCCACCCTCCCAGGGGAGGGCAGACCTCAGGCCCTGCTGGGCTGCGAATCACCGTCAGTACCGCGATGCCTCACCCCCGATCTGGGTGGCCCTTAGCCACTCCCGAAGCCTCACCACAGAACTCAGTGATCTCAGCTGGCCTCACACAGACCCTGTCAAATAAGCAGGACAAGTGATGTTATTCTACCCACTTTACAGATGGGGAAACTGCCCGAGTGCTCGATGACTTGCTCGGGGCCACCCAGGGAGTCTGTGTCCCGGGCAGCAGCCCGGCGCGCTCCTTCCGCAGCCCAGGCAGGCCAATGGTGCCCCCACCGCCCCCGTACTGCCTATGAGTACTTTAGGGCTTTACATGGGAGACAACGAATATCAGGGGGTGGCTCTTCCCTCTGGGCGCTGGGCTGCTTTTTTGAGACACTGGGGAGCACGACTTCCTAAAACTCCCACCTCTTCCTGTTCCATCCACCTTCCTCCTCCTGCTTGATGGCTGGAAGTGGGAGGGCAGGGGCAGGCAGGACTTGTGTCTGGGCTGGGCCTTTCCCAAGAGCCGCGAAGCATGCCTTCTGGGATCCAGAAGGAGAAGCTCTCATGCACACATGTACTTTTCCAGGCACGGAGAAAGAAAAGGGAAAAGCAGAGCTGACCTGGAGGCCTAGCTCTGCTCTTGAAGCTTTGCCGACCTGCCCATAGAGGTCCTCAAAGCTGACCCTCTATTGCACCAAGCTGTCTCAAGCAGCCCCAGGAAGCGGCTGGGTGACTTCAGAGGACAGAGCAAGAAGAACACTACCCTATTCTGGGGCCACAGGTCAGTAGGGCAGGAGCTAATGATCCTCGGGTCAGGCCTCCAGAGGAGGAGACAGGGTTCCTGTGCTGCGGCCCCGGCATGACGAACCCACATCACCCCAAGGCATGCACGGCTGAGCGGAGCTGACGGACACCCAGGAACCAGGACTCTACAGGAACCCCTCAGGGCAGGGCAGGGCAGGGCAGGGCAGGGCAGGGCAAGGCCAGCCCCATCCACAGCCTGCTCCACCCAGAATGCCCAGGCTAGCTCCTGCGACCTGATCTTCCAGCCAAGGCTTCCCCTTACCAAGCCATTTCTCCGTCCCCTTCCTCGTCCCGTGTGGAGCTTGTGTCATCCTCAAAGCACCTTGGAGGACATGGTACAACCCCGAGCTGCAGGGGCTCCTCTGCCCTCGGGTTCAGGCTGGAGAGGAGCCCTAAGAAGGTGAGTGCATGGAGTGCAGGCCGTGGAAAGCCCGGCTGCCTCCAGCAATCTAGGGCAGCGTCTGGTTCCCATGACACTCTTACTGGCAGCGTTAATAGCTAACCACGTCCCAGACAGGTGCTGGCGGCCTGGCCTTAGGAGATCTCGTTCAGGGTTGACAGTGAGTCACTTCCCTTTTACAGTTTGCTAGCAGACTGAGTCACCCGGAGGCCGAGCCTTCCACACAAGTTCTCACACCTGGGCCAAGTCACATTCATGCCCATACCTTCGACCCCCTACTCTCCAGTCGGCTGGGCCCTGTGAAGCCAACCGTCACAGCCAAGGCCACAAAGCATCCCCGTGACCCAGCCTCTGCCCCACCCCCACCCCCACTCACTCCCTCAGCAGGGACAGTGACCCTGGAGCCAGAGGAGTCTGGAGAGATGTCTGAGAGACGGGTGCCTGACAGGTGGTCCCCTGGGCCTGATGCTGGATTAGGTCTCTGTCACCTTGGACCTTTATCCTAAAGAGCTACCTTCCCAGCTCTCTGCAGGCAAACAAAGGAAGACTAGACGTGGAAAGTTCTAGATGAGGAACCAAAGGACAAAACTGTGAAGCCACGCTAGCTCCATCACTCTGGGGAAGGACAGAGGCTGTGTGGTGGTAAACTGAGTCCCATGACTTCCACATGCTCTCTGTGTGCTGTGTCAGGCGAGAGGCAGGCCTGGCCTGGCAGGACTGGGACCAGGTTCCACATGCTCTGGAGACACATATTAAATAAACCTCGCCTGGGAGAACAAACCATCAGGGAACCTTTCCTTCCCCCACTCTTGTATGGTATTTTCCTACAAAAAGGTTTTTTATTCAAAAGAGAAAGAGAGAAAAAAATATGAAAAGTTAAAAAAAAAAGGAGGGGAGAAAAAAAAACAAAAACAAAAAAACAAAACCGAAAACCTCACTGAAATAGTTTGGGGATTTACTTTTTTTTAATCCCCAGAAAGTCCCTCCTGCTACCTGGTTTCTAAAACAGACGATAAACACAGATGACATCAGGTTGGACAGCGCTGGGTGTCTCACCGCCAGGGGCTCCCAGCAGGTGTGAGACTGACAGGTTGAGAAGAGATGACACTATTTCTATCATCAGAAGATGGAAAGCGAGGGGGTGGGGAAGGACAGGAGAGGCCGCGCGCCGGGTGTGGCGGGAAACGTGACACTCCGCCAGCCGCTGGCCTTTTGGGTGAACTCCCCTTGTCTGGATGGGGTGACAGGGAGCTCCCTGGGGGCGGGCGGCTGTGTGTCCCCCACTTTCAGGTATCGGAGTGCAATCTGTCCACGGGGCTCAGAAAGCACGGTTGACTGCTGTGCACCCCACGGAGCCCCCCGGACTTTCCAGACTGAATTTTGAAATCAGCTTTGGCAGCAGTGGCCTCAGCACGGCCTCGCAGGGCGTGAGGGGCTTTCTCCGCTACACACGTCCTGCACATCGTGTCCGGGGATGCAGCTGGCCAAGCTGCGTCCCCAGTGCCGAGGGGACAGATGCCAGAGGGGAGAGAGGCTCCACCCCCTGTGGCTGGCTCAGGGAGACCAAGTGAGTCATCGGGCCCGAGCAGTGACCATGATGTCCCAGGGTGAAGTGGGAGGCCTGGGGACGGAGCCTGCTGCACAGACGCGAGCCACGGTGACTCACATTTGGACCCCGAGGGGAAGTTCCATCTGCGAGTCCTCTGGATGGCTCTCGTCCCCCGGGTGAGGTCATCCCTGCTGCCGCTCAGAACTGGGACTTGCTTCTTTCCCTCAGAGCCCCGGCGTTTCACTCTCAATTATGGTTATGGCAGAAATCCTCATCTCGGCCGCAGCACCCCTCCCTACCCACCACACACACATGATGGATGGACCTGAGGGGACAGCGTGTCTTCCCTGGTGTCAGGCTTTTTCATCTGTTAAAAAAAAAAAAAAAAGTTCTTCCTCCTGATGATCTCACACAGGAGCCTCGGGGACCAAGAGGCAGGGCTGTGACGGGCCTTGGGAAGGAAGTACGCTGAGCCAGCACCAGTCGGGACCGCCGTGTTGTTACTGTTCATGACTACGGCCATGCGGGCCCAGCCGCCGGGCCACCATCTTGCTCCATGTCCCCGGGGGCCAAAGGTCTGGAAGTAGAGGGGAGCGCGGCTGTGGGTAGAAAGTCCCAGCAGGGTCGGTGCTGAGGAGCTCGGCAGAGTCGTTCAGAAATACGCTTGAGCTTGGGAGAAATACGCAGGTGAAGACTTCACCCCGCTCATCGTCTTTTCCTTTCTCCAAGCGTGTACGACAGAGCGTGTACACACTTCTAAGGCTTTACTGGGGAGAAGGAGGTCCTGGCCTTGGGCCTCAGCTGGTTCCTCTGCTATATGCACAGGTGACAGAGACGTCCCTGGACACAGGCGCGAGGTGTGTACCCTGATGGGCTTAAGTTTTCGGTGCACTTAAAATCACAGGACGTTAGCTAACAATCACCAAGACCAGGTCCTCATGGAAGCATTCTAAGGAAGATGCACTGTGTTAGGTGTGAGCTCTGGCCACGCTGAGCCGGCCCCACCTGGATGGTCACTGCGACCGCAGGACAGGAAGGACTAACGGCGCATGAGAATATTCCTGCAGCTGTGAGGCTCCCTATCGTCAGAAGGAGAGGAAGATGAGGTGAAGGCAGGGAGGCTGCAGGGCAACGGAGACAGTCCCCCAGAGGAATGGCCACGAGCTGCGTCCCTGAAGGCAGCCTGCTCCCCGCCCCCCGCACTCCCCATCCCACAACTAGAACGGGAAAACGAGGGCCTCCGGTCTCCCTCCTCCCATAACATCCCCCCCTTCCCTTCTGTTTCCTCTTTCACTTCTTTTCCTTGCTGCTGACCCCGCAACGGGCCCGTGACACTTGGTGGGTCTGCAGGAGACAGACCCATGTGGGAAGTCACGACCCCCGTGCAAGAGGCTATAATACATCAGGCGATCACAGCTGTTGAGAATCACCCCCTGAGGAATGGCCTGGAAGCTTCTCCGCTCATCCCCACTGTAAATGCCATTCCATTGTCATACACATGGGATCAGGCAGGACAAACAGGCACCTCAATGCCCCTTCCGTGCGTGCCATCGCCCCTCCGCTGCCCCGCTCCTCTCGGTCTCCATACCAGCCTCCAGTTAAGTGCGACCACAGCACACTTGTCTCAGAATCCTGCCGTGGCTCCCAGTTCCCTCAGTGGGAAAGCCTGATGCTCCCCCCCCCCGCCTCCCTAGGCTCTCCCTGGCCTGGGTCTCATTTGAACCCCTCCTGTGCTCCTGTCCTCAGCCTGAATGTTGCTGTTCCCTCTGCAGAACACTCTTCCCCAGGGTGTTCACGGGCTGGCTCCTTTAAGCCTGTGCTCAGGGGTCACCGCAGGGAGGTGCCTGCCCTCCCCTCCCTGCCCTGCACACCCGGCCTGCCTTTCCTGCCCCCACACCTGCAGTTTGGCACCACACTGTCACCTTATGTACGAGCTAATTAACATATTTACTATTTTGCCATTTATCATCTACCCTCCCCCGCACAAGAAGGCCACTCCCAAGGCAGCAAGATGGTGTCCTCTGCCTAGAACAGTCCTGTCACAGTGGGCCTCCAATAAAGCACCTTCCTGAGGGTGCAACGGGCCGTGTATCTTAGGGAATGAACTGCTATTCATGCTGCGGTCACCTGGGGTGGGGGGAGAGCGGGCCAAGGCAGAGGGTGCTGTATTCACAAAGGCCGTGACCACAATAGGCCTGGAAATTCCCCTGGAGTCCCTGTCACACCCCCGCCCCAACTCACACACAGCTTTCCAGTCACCGCAGCACACCCAGCTGCTAAGGAAACCCTTCGCCAGCGGACTCCCCCCACAAGCCCACTCATGATCCATACCATCATCTGAGCGCCTTGCCTCTGCAGAAAACATGCAGGGAGAGAGGGACGGGGTGGAAGAAACACCCAAGTAATAGAAAACCAGCCCCTTCCACCCCCATTGCTGTCAAGGCACCGGAGGGGGGGAGGCAACGGGGAGCTGATGTTCCAGCGGAAGGAGCCCCTGTGGCTGTGGGGTTTTGAGGAGGTGAGCACACAGACGGCGACCTAGCAAGGAGCCAGGAGGTGAGCACGGAGGCAGGGTGTGGAAATATTCCAGGGTTGGGGGGGAGGATACAAAGCGGGTCAGTTTGGCTGTGAGGATCCGAATTTGGGTGGGAAGTGGTAGCAATTAAGATTAAGTGTCCGGTGAGATCCGGTTGCCGGGATAACCAGTAGGGAACCATGACAAGGCTGCTTTTTGGTTTTGTTTTGCCTTTTTTTTTTTTTTTTTTAAATCAGAAATGGCATGATGAATACTGGGTTTAAGAAAGAAGTTTAGAGAAGACACAGGTAGGATTATTTTGGGAAAGAAAGACTGGAAATCCAAAGGTCGGAGCCTCTCCTGAGGATCCCAGCTTGTGCTACCAAAGTCAAGATCAACGGGGTGGCTGGGAGAAGGGAGGGGAAGGATCAAATCTGAAAATTGCCGTGGAGCGATTGCCAGGATTTAGTGTTCTAAGGGATGGAAGCGTTGGACATCTTCCTTCTGCCTGATGCATGTGGTATTATAAGATACATAAGGAAGGGAAGAGACAAAGCACCTGTCATGGTCTAGACTTTTATAGGTATTCATTGTATTATCTCATGTAACTCACGACCTCCCCTGAAGATAAGGTATCAGCACCACCACCTTCCAGGTGAGGAAACAGAGGCTTAATAATTCACCCAAGATCCTATCCAGAGCTAACGAGGTAAAAACCCCATTGACACTGTGTGCTTAATCCATCCCAGGGACTATGCAGGCACTGTACTCTGAATCCCCTCATCTCACGCCACGACACGGCAGGGATGGCTCCTTCACGGTCCCCATTTTACAGATGGGAAAACCGAGGGCTAGGGAAGTGAAGGTCAGCGGCCTAGAGAAAGAGGCAGTGAGAGAAGGCAACCCCGGGTGAGCAAGCGTTCCTCTGCTTCCTCATCTGTAGGTTGGGTATGACACGCTCACCTGCTGGCATCGTGAGAGGTGAGAACGCGTTCACCCAGGTAGACGCCGTGAGAACACAGCCCGCCTGGAACTCACTGCAATGACTGGTCATGTGTATTAACTTGTGTCTCTGGACCTTCTCTGACAGCTAACTGCAAGGCTCCCGCCTGCCAATCAGCCCTCTGGGCGAGCGTTTGGGGGCAGGTGCAGCAGGGATGTCCGGGAAAAGGAGGTTTGCCGCCAAAGGAGTAAAAACCCCCAGAGCCAGACGAGCAGCAGGGGCGTGGCTCTGCTCTGATTACCGCCTGCCACTCACCTTCTTTCTTGTCCTTCTTTCTTGGTTCTGGAGCAGCTCCCCAGGTCAGCCTCAAACCTCTGATTTCCCCTAGAAGAAGAAAAAGGGAGAGTTACACCCAGAAACAGGATAGTAAAACTCATCTTCAAACTTCAAATACAGAGGGAGTGGTCTCTGAATGCCAGGACGCCTCCCAAGGACATAGGAGTTTAATAATTGTTCACTCCTCAACATAGACTAAAACTACATTCGTTCTGAATAAAGGCGAAAATCCATTTCCTCTGTCAGCCACAGACATGGCAAACTGGAAGGATACTTTCAAAGAAATACAGGGGATCATTCTAATAACTAGAACTACAATAAAAGGAAATAAATATTACATTGGATAGCAAGTCTTTTTTCAAGTTAAAACTTAAATTTACAGTGGACCTATACCAAAAATAATAATAATAATAATAATCTATTACCCAAGTCCTGAGTTATTCTGTGTTTGGGGGGGGCTTTTACTCCAAGACTCCTATGACACTACTTCTGAATTTTTTATGTTCTGACCTCATAGCATGTCTGAGTTCATGACATGGGACAGCACATGCAGGCCATCTAGCCCTGCCCAGTCGCTGTCATTATTACTATTCTTTCACTTCCTCCTGTACGAGCTTCTGGAGCGCAAGGCTATTGAGTGTCACCACTATAATTCCTAAGCAAACGCGCGAGGTTACCAGCAGAGCAGCCGCTGCTGCTAAAATAGATATTTAATCTTTAAATCCGACCCCTGTCCAACCTGACTCAGACACCAGGAAGAGTAGTATTTCAAAAGGTGTTTAAGATAATAGCCCCATTCTAAGCTTCCCCATCATTAGGCTCAAAGAAATCACTCTAGACCCCTGGGTTGGCAAATGAAAACAGAGGGAAGAAAGAGGAAAAGGGGGAAAATAATACCATCAGATTTGAAACAGAAAACTTGTAACCTTCACTCACAAGGGACAGGATTGTTTGGGTGGTGTTTTGTTCTTTCGCTGGACGCACACATACATCATCTCGGGGCTTGGATCACTCCCGCGGTTTCTGGAGTTACAGAGGACAGGGTCCAGGCTGGTACTCTGCGGCCGTCCCCATCAACCAATGCCCGCCACCAGGGCAGCGTCCCCTGGGCCCCAGCACCCCCTCTCCCCGACCTGGGCACACACGTCTGCTCCACTAGCTTCTTCCACCACGCCCACCAACTTATCCCAAGACCAACCTCAAATGCAACGTGGGGCTCTTGACCACAGGGCAGGGAACTCAACCATTTTAGCTCCGATGTACCGTGCAATGCCTGAGACCTAACTAGATGCCTTGTGCTAGAAAATTCATCAAAAAGAAGCAAGCAAAACCGCAACGAACCCTCCAACTCCAAGTCGGGCAATAGAATGGATTCCCGCTCCTGTTACTGCTGTATATAAAACCACCCCCATGCCCAACCCATATCAGTTTGTTAGGTGGGCAGCATCCCATAACCTCATTTAAGCTAAAGCCCAGATGAATGGAAATGATTCCAGTCTTACCCTTCCAGGGGAGGTAGGAAATTTAACACAAGTCAATCAAAGCTCACCTGGCCCCAAGGCATTTCAATACAACCAATGTAGGAGTAGACCTTGGGGAGTGGGGAAGTGGGAAACTTAAACCCTATGGTGAGGGGGACGAGATCTGGACAGGAGAAAGGGTTCCCACAGTTCAGGTTCCCAGACTTGGCTACCTGCTGAAACCACTGCCCCCCTTCCCCTGGGCAGCTGGGAAATCATCCTGAAGCCCGGGTCCCACTCCCGGCAGTTCTGATTGGCATAAACTCAGGACTGAGCATGGGTTAAAAAAAAATTTAAGCTCCCCAGGTAAGTCTAATATGCATCGAAATGTAAGGATCATCTGGAGATTCTGTTAAAATTCAAATTCAATGGGTCTGAGGTGGCAGCCTGAGATCCTGCATTTCTAATAAGCTCCTGGGTAAACCCAACACTGGTGGTCCACAGAACACACTCTGAGTAGCCAGGGCTTAGCAGGGATGCCCTCAAACACCCGCCTTATGTCTCCTTCCCCAGAAACCTCAGGCAAACGGACCCTACTCCACCCTATCTACCCTCCCCACCGCCTGTCCACTAGGCCCCGAGACCTGCCCAGCTGACTTCTGAAATGCCAGATGGTAAGAGACATCACTCACATCCCAAGAGACAGCTGCCCCTCCACCACTCTCCCCTCCCCTTAATCCGGTTCTCGGCAATCCAACCCCCAGCCTGAAGCATACTCTAAGAAATAGGGCCGTCAAGAGAGTGGTTTGTTTCTGCTCTGTTCCTTAAAATGAGTGGGGTTCTTCCCCTTTACTTTTTGTGTCCACAGGCCTATCCAGGGCAGGCAGGCTGCAGGGCCTCTGGGAAGCCTGGGGGACCGTGGATGTAGCCTCTCCCTGCCCACGGCACACTGGCTCAGCATCTGCCATGTGGAGCCCTGCACACCCACCTTCCCACTGCCTCTCTGTCATCGGTGTGGACCACGGCAGGACAGGGAGTGGATGGCACTCCCTCGGAACAGGCCAATGGCAGCAGCCCACACCTGGCACCAAATCTCTGCGGAAGGCCAGAGCTTGCCACAGGTTACCCACAGCCAGCCCCCAAAGGTCCCTCCCTTCCATCTGTACCCCCCACCCCAGCTAGCTCCTTCCAGGAGTCTCTAGGGATGTCTTGAGCCAAACACCACCTAGTGGTTCTTGGCCTGACCACCTCCATCCAAGATGGAAAGGGCTGGTCCTCCTGGATCCCTCCCCCTGAGGAACAAACGGCCTAGCAGATGAGGCCACAAGAAGACACTGGCCTGGAACGTGTCCAGTCCCACCCAGCCCACAGCCTTTCCAGAAAGCGCACCACCTACGCTGTCAGTCATGCAGACAACGGAAGGCCACACATTGCAGCAGAGGAAGGGTAGGCAGGGTAAGGCAGGAAATACAGGTGAGATCAAACACAGGCTTTTAACACTCTATAAGGGAGAGGCCCCTCTTTGGCCAAAATAAGGGTTGCAGGTTGGGAGAATTCTTGAACCTTCTGAATGGGTCCAATGTCAGAGGGGAGTGACTTCCATAGAGCAGTTCAAGTGGCTGGCAGGAGGCCAAACCACTGGGTCCCACTTCAAGGAACGTATCTAAGGCCGACGCCCACTGAGCTCAGAAGGCAGTGCCCAGGACCCCGGCCCATGAAAATGTTCTAATTTCTTATAAAATTAGAAGGAATAATATGAGTATAATATGAATGCCTATATAACAACGAATCCAGCCTGGATGTCAGTCATCCTTACACCACTATGATCATAAAATGCCATTCTTAATTTTTTTTTTTTTTAAATGTTGGAAGGGACTCATGAAGACAAAAGTGCCTAGGTCATGAGCATCTAATCCAGCTCAGAGTTCAACTTCCTTCCAGCCTCCAAACTTGCCACCCTTTACACAGACCCTTTGCTGCAGGCCCTTGGCAATCCTCAACACCACCACTCTTTCCCAGAGCCCCCCGCCCCCGCCCAAAGGCCTTCCCCCAGCGATGCTCCACTGACTCTGTTCCCAGCTCATCTGTTCCATGCAGGTGCGCTGGGCCTGCTTTGGACCAGGCAGACACTCCAGCAGCTCCCAGCCCCATTTGTGTGGAAGCAGCTGAGCCTGGCAGGGAGAGCAGCACCTCTGAAGTCCAAACACTCGCTCAGCCCCCTGCAGCATAAACACCGAGCATACATCACAGCCAGGCTTATAAAAGATAATTACACAATCTGACCTGGCAAATTAGGCCCATAGAACCGTCTACTTCATACAATGAATTCAAGGGTTGTATCGGCAGGAAAAATTAACCTGGATCTTTATTGGGATTTACCCCCAGGTCAGGATTAGGGTTTATGTACCTTTTTTCATTTTCTTGCTGAGGAAGGGTGGAAGGGCGTTCTCTGCTGCCCACCCCTTCTCCTCCCCACGCCATCTCAGTCTGGCTTTCAGACAAGCCAGCTGCCCAGTGGTCTTTCCCACAAAGTAACTCACTCCAGCTAAAATCCAAATAAAGCACCAACCAGAACACACACACACACACACACACACACACACACACACAGAGAGACAAAGAGGGAAAGAGAGAAGGAGGCAGTTATTTTTTCACAAAAGAAAAGTTGGGACATCCCAAACCCAAATCAAGGGCTTTATTAATTGGCGCTAACTCAGAACAAGTAAACAAAAGAACTGACATGCCCAGATGGCAATTTACCTCCTAATTATTCTGGCCCAACTGTGAAATGTGTACTTGGAGAACACTCATATATGCACATCTCCCTAAATACACTGTCTCTCTCTCTCTCCATCTCCCTCCCACCTCCCCTCCAAGGAGTCTCTGGAGATGAGATGCCTATTAGCAGGAGTTGGTGCCCATCTCCTTAGCTCATAAACAGCTGGAACACCAAAGCACTGTTACTGGAACGTTAGGACAAGTCGACACCAAGTGAGGATTACCCTGCATCTCACCAAAACCAGCACTGTGGCCAGGCAGCAGGCTTTTCCCTCTCTTCCCTGGTGTGCCTTTCTGGGGGTTTCCCCTGGGGGAAAAAATTCCCTACCCGGACTCCTAGGTCAGCGCTGCAACTGAGGGACAAAGCTCCAGTCAGTCCAGGGGTATTTAGTGCTCACACCTTTGTGGCTACTGCAGAGTGAGGTCTGAGGAATGAGGCAGTGATGAGTTCGCGGGCTGAGGAGCACTTCGTGCCGGCGTGATCTGTGAAATTATCTCAACATGCCTCTCTAGGAGACTGACCTGGCTTTTCTAAGCCTATACGTGGAGCTTATGGTACTTTTGCTCTTTAGTCAAAGTGGCATGGGAATGTGTCGTATGCGGACAACCTCACCTCAAAAATATATGTATGGGGGTGTGTGTGTGTGTGTGTGTGTGTGTGTGCGCACGTAGCTATGTATACATGTGTATTGTCCAGGACAATGACTTTATGGGAAAGCAAACCAGCTCTAAACAACAGCCTTTGACTTAAAACAATAGAAATCTTGTTCTCTTGCTCCTAATCCAGAAGGATTCTAGGTGACCCACTTAAGAGTGGAGGAAAGGGGTGCTGGAATGTGCAAACTTATTGTCAGCTGGATTACAATCTTCGTAAAGAGCTCTAGCCAAATCTCAGCTTCTGATTCCAAAAAGGTTGAGGCAAGCGTACACTTTTTGGAAGGAGACAAACATCCATTCTGTGCCGACTACATTTAGGAGTCTTGGAAGAAGGATGGAAGGAGCAAAGAAAAGCATCCCTCTTCCTGAACAGCAAATGCGCTGGACATGGGCTTCATTCTGCAGAGCGGCCCTTTCCAGGCCTGGGCAATGAGCATGGAGGACGGAAAAGGGGCTGTCGAGTGTCCGGCACACATGTTGCTGATGGACGACACAAGAGTCTTGGTAAATAATCAAAACAATGTCATACACTTACAGGTTCTAGAGTCAGAAGGTCTCAGACTAAAATCCTAGCTTGGCCACCAACTAGCTGTGTCACCCTGGATCCCCTCCTGGGTATCTCACCTGAAAAATGGGAGCCATAGTAGTGACCGTATTTGTGACTAGTAAGCCTTCCACAACTGTTAGCCATGGTCATGCCTGTTATTTCTGGTTGAGGATGGAAAACAGGATTATGCGTGTCTGTATTTCACACACTGGGTATTGGTACTAAATTAAACCACGCGTTCAACTGCGTAACGTGCTTCCTGATCAGCGGTAACTAACTGGTAAGTGTTAACTGCAAGCAGTGTAAAAATAAATCGATTACAGAGTTGCATAGTTTATAAAAACGAACTTGGAAGGAGAAGGCAAAAGGTTAACCACTGTCATTTCTGGATAGCAAGTGTATGGGCGATTTGTTTTATTTCTACAGGTCTAAAGTGAATAGGCATTATTTGGTCAAGGGGGGGGGAAGCCTCGGTATTTAAAAAGATAATACAAATAAAATGGACTTCCAGAGTCTTAAATTAGAAATAAAACTATAAATGCAGTTTTAAAAAGAACAGTCAGAACAGAAGTTGCAGGATTGCTGGTGAAATCAGAAATAGATATGGCAAGCTTCCCCCAAGCTGGGGTTCGAGGTGAGATCTGGCAGGGGTGTGCCTGGCACCTCCTGTGTGATCCGCAGACCAGGGGAGAGTGGCTCCTAGGTGACAAGTGCGGGTGATTTCAGAGGCAGCCGTGGATTTCACTGACGGGCCAGCAGCACTTTCCACTGAAGGATGCAGTCCATACTGGCTTGAACTATAAACTTGACCAAGAATCCTAAGCCAGCTGACACACTGCAGGCCAGAGGGTTAACAGACCTGCTCCGTGGCATTTTCCAAATACCTGTGCCTTTATAGACAGAGGGCTCTGATGACACTAGCTCTTTGGATCAGGACCTGTGGCTCCGTGCACTTCCCGGAGCCTGTTACATAACCCCTGGCTGGGAACAGAGGCCAAGCTCCATGGAGACAGCTGAGGCCACGCCAGAAATACGGGGCCTGCTGCTCCGTGAGAGTGTGGAACAGGGAGAGTGGATTTGAGCCTGAGAACCGGGATCCTCATGGGCCTTAATGTGGGTGTCCAGGCTCAGGAGCTCCCCACTCCCTTCCTCTTCCTCCTGGGTCCAGTTTGGGGGGGACCCCAAGGCTCCAGCCTCAGTCCAGCTGAACACCCATCCTCTCCCCTGGTCCTTGAAGATTCCCCAAATCCCTGCCCCTGTCCTTTTTCCTAAGCCACGGGGTGCAAAGCTGCCTGCAAGGCAGGCTGATCACTGATTCCCAAAGAACCTCAAATTCTCCACATCCAATGGTAACTCCTTCTGTCCCCCTCAACCAGGCTCCCCTCGGCACCTTCCCATGTCAGTGAATTTAACTTTGCTGTCTCCGTTACCCACATGGACAATATTCCCCCAAATCACATGAGTCACTACCTCTGGTCAGTTCTTCTGCCAAGGTGGTTCATAATCCATCTTTTCTTATGTCCCCACAGCCGAGGCTCTCATCAACCTCTGGTCCAGAAGGTCCATGTAATAAGAATGTCATTTGTTGAGTGCTGACTGTGTCCCAGCCTTTTACGTGTGTTCCCTTACTTAATTCCCTCATCTCATACCATGTCTCACTCTGTTATCCATCCCTCTGGACACTAGCTCTATGTCTGGCCTGAAAAGCTCCACACTCTCTGGTGCCTCAGGGCCTTTGCACTCACTGTTTCTGCAGCCTGAAACACTTTAACTTCCAGAGTCTCGGCTCAGACTGTGCTTTCTCAGAGAGGCCATCCACGATGACCCTATGACACGGGCCACCCAAGCAGTACAAGCCACTCTGCTCTTCACAGCACTTAACCTCATCTGAAATGATCGCATGTGTTTATTTAATTTTAGTTTGTGTCTCTGCGTGCAGAGAATGTATCTGGTTCTCCACCATACGATCAGCATCCATTGCAGGATGTCCCCCTCTTTCGGTCAAATAAACGAATGAATGTTAGTATCCCTGTGTGGGAGATGAGGTCATTGACATGCAGAAAGATTTAAAACCAGCTCAAGGTCTCGAGGCTAGTCAATAGCTGGGTCCACATTTGTACCAAGCTCCTCTGGCACCAGGAGTAAAGCTGACAGCGATCTTGCTATTCCACCTTCTACTGCTGCTACAAATCCCCAGCTGGGCTTCCTGCCTTGCAGCTGGCCTGAGCCAGCCCCTTCTCTATGGCTCTCCCAGGTTATCATTCTGAAATATCAATTGCATCTACCAAAATCTGCTCCACAGTTGCCAGCGGCTCCCTACTGCCTTCTATGCACAGACCAAACCCGCCCGTCTGAAATCAGAGGCCATCGATGCTCCAGCCCTCCTCTCCCCGGACTTGTTTATAAGACCTCTCCATTGCTATCTAATCTTTGCTCCCCACACCTGCAAGGCCTCCCTCACTCTGCACCTCCCTCACACCTTCCCTTTAGGCCCGGCCCAGGTACCACCTTCTGTAAGAAGCCACCTGACTTTTCAGCTCTCGGTGGTGGCCGGCACTTGAGGCCCACGGTATTACTGCTCGAACCCCTGCCCCCCCACGTGCACCAACCATGAGAACAGACGGGAAAGGTTACCTATCCTCTCTCCTCCACAGGAGATCTTCCATTCCTTTAGGGCGGGCATATGCCTCCTGTGTGTGGCTCCCTAGAGCCCCGTAGAGCATAGACAACCTTAATGAGAGGAGCCTTAGTGCCATGTGCCCCCTCCGGCCCACGGTGCTCCAAAGAAGTGGGTGGCTGGCTGCAACAATGGCAAAGCTCTCTCCCGAGTGCCAAGCCAGACAGGCTGTGCCTGCTGCTCTGGGAGGCTCTTGGACTCCTCAAGTCTTTCCTAACAACGCACCTCCACCTAGAGCTGCTAACACTAGGGCCACTCTGACCTCGCTCCTGGGTCTTCCCTGGGCAGAATCTCTAACAGCGGCCGAAAGACCGAGCCCAACCTACTGTGGTTTAAAAAATCATGATAGAAAGGAAGGGAGGGAGGGAGGAAGGGAGGAAGAAAGAAAGGGAAAGGGAAAGGGAAAGGGAAAGGGAAAGGGAAAGGGAAAGGGAAAGGGAAAGGAAAGGAAAGGAAAGGAAAGGAAAGGAAAGGAAAGGAAAGGAAGAAAGAAAGGGAAGGAAGGGAAGGAAGACAGAAAAGGAAGGAAGGGAGGGAGGGAGGAAGGAAGGAAGGAAGAAAGAGAAAAAGGGAAGGTAGGGAAGGAAGAAAGAAAAAGAAAGGGAAGAAAGAAAAAAAGAGGGAGAGAGAAAGAGGGAGAGAGAGAAAGAAAAAGAGAAAGAAAGAAAGTTTACAAGCCCATAGGGTTTTCTCTTTTGAAACCACGTCTTTGCCCCTGGGGACACCTTCTGCCTACCCTACGGTGTCAGTAACCCCCTTCTGAGCCAGAGCATCAAGGTGGAGTGACCCCAGGCAGGGATCAGGGTCAGGATGTGTCTGTGGCTGAGCGCCTGCTGACGGCCGCCCGGCGGAGGTGTGCGGCCCCGCGCCCTCACCCTCCCGCCAAGCCTTGGCCTCCATTTGCGTCGGTTTCACCATGTTTAATGGAAAATAAAATGCTCAACTCAAAAACACTTTTCCAATGATATTTTAAGGGAAAATGAGATCACAGAAAATCAGGGAGGTAAGTTTAAATGGTGTAACCCCAAGCCACATTTTTTTTTTCAAAGAATCCCCCGAGAGGCTCGTTCACCAGGTTTGGGGGTGGAGGTACCTATCTGGGGAGACCTGACCCTAGAGGCCACCTGGGCAGCAGCAACACTCACAGTGCCGTGAAAAGTCACGATGCTACCTGAACCCAAGCCCTCACTGCAAACAGCCTCCCCCCTGCCGAGGCCCAAATGGACCCTGAGGTCCCTCAGGTTTGCGAAAGCTGCCGGCGGCCCCCTTGCCAGCCAGGTCAACACTGTGCTCTGCCAGAGATACCAAATGTTTCCTAAACCCACCCCAAGCCCAGCTCACTGAGCTATGAATAGTTATTAACATTAACTCAGGGCATTAATTAAAAACCGTTCAGCCAGGCAAATTCTCATACTTTTAAAAAGTCATTTGGGTAATCGCCTTTCCATGCCACAAACTTTCCAAACGACTGACAGGTTGACATTTCATAATGTTGTTTATTTTAATCAAGAAGAGGGAAGGAGCCAGTGTGGTTCCTCGGTTCATTTTTCAGGTGCCTTGATTTATTGATTGGCAAATCCCCACTTCATAGCTGTACAGCGAGGCTGGAGGGAGAAAGAGGCTCCCACCTCCCTGGGTCAGTGTCTGGGCTGGTGAAGAGGGAAGTGCCCCAGGGCATCATCACAGCTTCCTCCATCCTCCTCTCCTCTCCCGACACCCAGCAACCTGCTTCCCCTGGGCGGGCGGCACCACGGGACCTCCCAAACTCTGCTCCAGGCTGCGTACCATCCCATCCGCATCCCCTCTCTACCAGAGAAGGGCTACTTCCTGCACAAGTATCCAGTGGGGGCTCCTATTTCAGCCAACTTAGGAGGCAAGGGGGCAGTGGGGACTAGGCTCTTGAACTCTCAAACTTCTCTCTTAAGGCAGCAGAACCCAGAACTCAGGCTGGCCTGCATGAGTTTAAACCCCACCCCCAACCACTTAAGTCTTGAGTTTCTCTGTGCCATAGTTTCCTCATCCGTCAGCAATTTGTGTGATAAGTATAATGCCTGCCTATAAGGTTGATTGGAAGGTCAAATTAATATTAGTAAAGCGGGGTACCTGGCTGGCTCCGTCTGTTAAGCGTCCGACTCTGGATTTTGGCTCGGGTCATGATCTCTGGGTCATGGAATTGAGCCCTGCATCTGGCTCCGCGCTCAGCAGGGGAGTCTCCTTCAATGTCTCCCTCTCCCTCTGCCCCTCCCCCACTCGAGCTCTCAATCTCTCTCTCTCTCTCTCTCTCTCTCTCTCTCTCCCTCCCTCCCTCAAATAAATCTTTTTTTTTTATATTTTTTTTAAGATTTTATTTATTTATTCGACAGAGATAGAGACAGCCAGCGAGAGAGGGAACACAAGCAGGGGGAGTGGGAGAGGAAGAAGCAGGCTCATAGCGGAGGAGCCTGATGTGGGGCTCGATCCCAGAGCGCTGGGATCACGCCCTGAGCTGAAGGCAGATGCTTAACTGCTGTGCCACCCAGGCACCCCTCAAATAAATCTTTAAAAAAATGTATTGGTAAAGCACTTACAACAGTGTCTGGGGCATAATAAATGCCCGAAGTTTAATACCCCTCCCTCCTCCCCCCTACACACGAATAAGAACCCCAGCATTTAAGTGAAAACACAGTTGAATTTGCCCTGGTTGACGGGAGCACTGAGGACCGGGCCTTGCCCATTCCCCCTAGTTTCCTGTTTCGGGGGGGGGGCACTAAGGCCCCTCCAAGGCCCAGCAGGGTCCCAGGCACAACATGTGATAGCCACTGCTCCTTCTGGGGACCAAAGGCACTGAACTTTCCATCTGACACCGTAACCCTGCCCACACCACAGAGTCTTTTATGGAAAGACAAATAAGCTTTGCCGGGAGGCTACGTGGAGCACGGTGGGCTCCCTCTCCAGGTGCCCCCGCGTCTGGGGCAGCCGACGACACTTGGCTGGCCAGGGGGAGAGGCGTGAGGCTCGTGTGAAGGTGCACGCTGACCACCCAGCCCCTCCTCGGGACCACACTGTGACCCGCCAGCATGACGGACCGCGATGGCAGCCCCCACCCTGAAGGGAAGGAGGGGTTTTCTTAAGGAAAAACCACCACAAAGCCTTGCAGCAGACTTAGAGCAACAAAACATGACACAGGCAGGCACAGACCTTGTTTAAAATCACTGCATGCCCCTAGCGCATTTCAGTAGTAATGGAACACCTACTGCATGCCCAGATATTACTGTAGGCACCAGAAATACGAAGCAGAGAAGGCAGGTGCCAGGCTCCCCAGAAAACCTGGTAGAAAAGGTGACATCCAAAACAACCGATACTCATATCTTGTGTTATGTATTACGTGTGTGTATATTATCTATTATAACACACGTGTCATACGTGTGGATGTCTACATGTATACACACCATAGCGAGGAGCTGGGGGAGAGGGCGGCTCCCACCTCCCGGAGTTGGCAGGATGGGGGCACCTGGGCTGCGGAGAAGGGAAATGGCTACGGGGTCATTTGCCAGAGGGTTAACTTGGTTTAACGGAAAGCAGGATGGAGGGCATTTCTGTATAGGAATTATAAGTCTGGCACTTTCTAGCTGTACAATCGTGGGCACCAGGGTTTTTAATACTTTGCTGAGCATCAGTAAAAAGTGTGCAATGCACAGACACCCCCACACAGGCAGGCAGTAGGTGATCAATTAAATGCCAAGGGAGAGGAAGCGAGAAAGCTTGGCAGGGGTGGTGTTCAAATGAGGCCGTCGGGAGGTACTTGGCTGTGCTCGAAGTCAGCCGTGCAAGCGAGAGGCCCTCCTGGGAGCCCAGTGGCAGCACGGCCCCGACCCAGCATTTATGCTGTTTTATCACCCCCATCAGCAAAATCTGGGCCATCCTTCCTCCTCCTTCCTGTCTCCCCGGGATGTCTGGGGACACATGAGAACCTAGCTGGGCCAGAGAGTAGGGTAAGAGTTGTGTGATTTCAGAAGAAAGGCAGGCCATGAGCTGAAAGGATGATTATTTTACTCGTGGAAGCCATGTGTGGGCAACGGCTGTGGTTTCTTCGGGTTTATCAGGAAATCCTAACAGAAAAGAGGTTATTTAACTGAGACCAGGAAAGAATGTGCAGAGATTTTAAAATATTAAACGGAATTCCTAAAGCCCCATAACACAACACCTCCTTTCCCAAGCTCAGCCGATTTTAAAGCCTTGAGTTGTAACCAGGGGTCGGACAGATCACAAGGCTGTTGAACTTGGCTCCCCCATCCCACAGCGACCAGCCTCCCTCAGGAACCGGGCAGCCCAGGGATCCAGCCTGGCTTCTCACGCAGCGTGACACCACTGGCTTCTGTTTGGAGTATAATCTTCAGACACATTTACTTAAACTGAGAGTCAGAGGTCATTCCAGGCTTCCAATAAGACCCAGGACCTGTCGGGACTCAGCCAAACCTGCGAGCCCATCGACAGACACGATTAACTCTGGAGGAAGGCGGGGGGGGGGGCAGTAGGCTCCGGAGAGATGGAGGGTAAATTGGGAGAGGTCCGACCTTCTGCCAAAAAGCTCAGAAACCCCCATACACATACCCAAAGAGCCTGCCGGGGAGCAATGATCACACACGATGGCATGTGTACAAAGGAGCACAGAATAAACAGGCCTTGCAGCCAACGGCTCAGAGCCTGATGCAGAAACTCAACAAAATCCAACTCAACAGGGCACACGATGCAGACTGATACATTAGAGCCATGCATCACACCAAGATATGAGCAAGCCAAGTTTCATTAACTTACAGAGGTGAAGGGTCAAGTTCATAACTGGGGAGAAACTGGGTATGCCCATGGCCTTAGATGTTTCAGAAAGAACTGGATAGAATGACATTTGCACAGGCATCAATGCAAGCTTTAGTACCAGTGGTTTCCAGTATTACTTGGTGGACATTCATCTCCTCCTACCTAGCTGCTGTCCCCCAACTCTCTCATGGCTCCTGAAAATTTCTAGCTGGGTCTGTATTATAAGAACTTATGGGAGCTGTCTTACTATCCTTACCAGGATGAATGCCCCTTGAGGGCACAGTCCATAGGCCAACTCATCTTTTTGTGCCATTGGATTAATGTAAAGCCCTTCAGAGTGCCACTCTCAGAAATCTCACTTCCCAAAACTTCCTCCTTTCAGGATGAGGATGGAGATCACTCTACTCCTTGGTGTGTAGGAAGATGTAGGGGAGTCCAATCCTGCCACAATCTGATTCCAGGCTATTTCCAACGAATAACAGGCAAAATTTAACACTACGTGGTCAAGAGATGGTTGGAGAATCAGAGGTTGTAACTTGTACCCCCCCGCCAAGTGGCCTCAATCTTTTATGATTTCACTGTATTTCTCTTTATGTCCAGTGACCTCCTAATTCCATTTACGATAGTGATGCAGATTTTCCTCTTAATGTATGTTTATTTAAGTAAACTATGAACTCACTCAGAAAAATATTAAGAAAATAATAGTGTGTGTGCCAGGATGGCAAAAATCATAGAAGTCTTAGGAAGTGCTGGAAGGGTTAACGCCACCCTTCCCCCATTGATTTCTAACTGCCCACTGGACACGTTCTCAGGTGCCTCATGAGAACTTCAAGACAGGAGGTGAGATTAGTCATTTGGAAATTCTTGAATCCAAGTTCCCTCGATAGCTCTGTTGTAAAGGTTGGTCATTTGTCATCTGTTCCAGGTCGAATTGTGCCCCCCACGGAACAAATTCGTAGGTTCAAGTGCTAATCCTCAGTACTTCAGAATGTGATCTTCTTTGGAAAGAAGGTCGTGGCAGAGGTAATCAGTTAAGATGAGGTCATACTGAAGTAAGGTGGGCCCCTAACACTATAGGACTGGGGTCTTCATGAAAAGGGGAAATCTGAATACAGACACACACACAGGGAGAATAGGATGTGAAGGTGAAGCAGAGACGGGGTGATGCTTCAACGCAACAAGGGGCGCCCAAGATCGCCAGAAAACCCCCAGAAGCCCAGACAGCGGCATGGGACAGATCTTCAAACTCCTCAGAAGGAACCAACCTTCTAGTTTCCAAAGCTGTGAACAACTTCCTGTTGTGTAAGCCACTTTATTTGCAGTCCTTTTTGTTATATTAGCCCTAGCAAACTCATACATCATCTCGAATTCATTCGCTACTTTGGTGACTGTCTTCTGCACTCCTGAATCTCCTTGCAGCATAGGACATGCAGACATACTTGCTGAAGAATTTGTGTTCGTTCGGAGATGGTGTTATTACCTAGACCTCAGAGCCGGCAGGATTCACACTGTTCTCCCTTAAAAAATGTCCTGGCCTCTCGTGTAGACATTCATACCAACTGGGCCTTTCAACCAGAAGGCTCTGGCTACCTCCAGGTGCTTAGAGCAGGCTCTGAAGTTCCAATATGCAGGGATTTGAGAATTCACGTCCCAAAGCAAGCTCTCAACTCGGAAGGACGCTCTGGTGAGTGACAAACACACAAACCCTTTTGAGTCCTGCCAGAAGCACCCACCCAACATGCTCACATAACGCTCGGCCTCTCACTAGCCCACAGCAGCAGGAACTAGGGATTCACCTTATACTAACACCAAATCACAACCCAGGACTTTTAGATACTGCCAAGGGACCGAGAGACTGCAACTCCATCTTTCTGGTTCAGAAGAATGCCCCTGTAATCTTTCACCTCTGCAACATACAACAACAACAAATACGCCAAACTCATGATCCTGCTTCCATTTTTTTTCCATCTAAAATAAATATACCATTGTCCCACACCTCTGATCACAACTGTAGTTTGAGAGATTGATAATGATCCTCTTTCTCTCCCTTTTCTGGGAGTAGCCAAGTATAAACCAGAGCCCACAGAAATGTAGGCAGCCAGAAAGCATAAGTGCCCCACCGCGGCCACGCACATTGTTCCGCCAGCTCCCATCCTGGAGGTGGGAGCCCCAAGAGTGTTTGGGCATCGATGGAGAGTCAGGTGCTGTGCTGGGAGTTGGGACTTCGTCCCTCACACAGCCGACACCGCCTCTGCCCGCATCACTTGCTTATGTCCCAGGCAGGGACACTGGTTGTGAGCAAGTAAAAACAAGCTTTCAATGATAAATCATGAAGCTTCTGGGAAGAAGAACAGAAGAACGATAGGGGTTGGGAAGCGAGTCACAGCGATGGCAAAGGACCGTCTCGGGGACTGACAGGATACCTGAAGGACGAGACTAAGTTACCACGCGAGGGAACACAGGGAGCTGCGGCCTCTGGCTGTCCCCCAGGCACAACTGAGGTGTACCCCACTCCCGGGCCACACTGCAGAGAGTGGAAATTCTGAACCAGTTAAAGCAAAAAATAACTAGGCTTGAGAGAACACAAGACCCATGAGGATACAAGCCAGGGGAACACTCGTTTGCACACAGGGCGGGCAGACATGACCTCAAGGTAAGGTAAGAAACTCAGAAAGTCCTTGAGAGCAGTGCCTCATTCTAGCACCTACCACAGAACTGAGTTTTAAAGGAACCGAGCAGAAACGTGAGATTTTACCCCTCCAGTCCCCTGGGCTCTGGAAAGGCATTGATGAGGGCCTCAAGCATGACCAGTCAACCTTTTATCACCCTGAGGGAAGCATGGTTAAAATGAAATAAAATAAATAAAGTCAAGTCTTCCTGATTCCTTGTCCCTCGTTGGGATAACCCCCAAGGCAAGCCTGGAAAATCCCTCGGCTGCTAGGTTCCTGGGGCTCAAAGTTCTCCTCCTCTTGGCCCCACCCGCCAATGGAAAAGTACTAACATCTCAATGGCTGGGTTTCTTCCAGGGGTCCCTACTGGAGACATGTCTATGCACCCCCGCCCCTCCTGCCCATACGTTACAGGGAAATCCCACCACACTGGGTTGAGCCCCAACCTCCCTCTCTGGCCTGCCTGGTTTCACAGCCTGGAACAACCCTGCCCAAATAACCAAGCAGTCAAGTGTGGCCAGGGGCCAGGAAAAATGCCTTGAAAAGCAGTGAGCTCTTCAGATCCGACGGCTCGCAGCTTGGCTGGGACACCGCCCGGGGTGGAAAACCAACGAACATGAAGATCTGGCGGAGTGAGGAGGGGAAGGAGCCCTCCACACCCTGGAGGCCGGCGGCCTCAGGGTCCAGCACCACGGGGCACATGGTGACCGTGAAGGGGGCGCTTCCCACTCAAGCCGAAAGCTCTGGCACGGGAAGGGCAGGGGTGGGCAGTGGGGACCACGGGTGGACGCTAGGACCTCCGTGCCTCTTTTCATGAGACGACACACCTGACTGGCCAGGGCACACCTGGACGCCAGGCAGGCCAAGCTCTCCAACAGTTGCTCACTGTTCCCTGAGCGCAGAGGCCTGGCAGCCGCGCTCCTCACAGACAGGGGGGCTTTTCTCCTCCTCGGTGGGCCACGCCTTCCCAAGGCACATATTCCCTCTGTCCAAGTGTTTCGTCCAAGCCCCAGGCTCTGACCACAAAAAGTGCCCTTTTCTTTGGCGGGCTCACCTCAGACGTGAGGTGCTGGAGAGCCAAACCGCCGGCTAAAAGGACATCCCCAGCACATTTCTTTCTAGTCAGAGGGTCCAGGGCTGGCGGCCACAAACAGCACGTCCCCCATCCTGGGGCCCTCCAGAGTTGCTCCCCTGGTTCCTGCTTTTTTTATGGCCAAAGGGCAGTTGCCTGGAGGAGCTCTTGGCTCCCTCAGGGTCCAGGTTGACCCAGCGCAAGTCGGGCAAATCTCCGGTGGCAGCCAAAGCCGTTGAACACAAGGTCTTCAGGTCTCGGCTCCGTCATTCAGGGCTGCTGCAACCAGACCGACATTTCTGGAAAAAATGCAAAACCTAATGGCAACACCCCTCCCCCTGTGAGCCTCCCACCAGAATACTCCAACGTGCTCCTGGTGGTTCTGCCCTCATGGTGGGATAGAGGGACACTCTTCACGGGAGCTTAGCGGATTTCTTCTTTAAAAAAAAAAATTTTTTTTTTTTTTGGTCACACAAAACCCAGTTGTGAAAGGAAAAGAAAATGCCAGCCCTGTTTGACAGACATCAGATTTATGACCATTTTTTAAAGCCTCAAGTACGTCACAAGAATTGGCCCACCCACTGCACTGCCCCAATTGTAAACACGGCCGGGTGCCCGTCGCCGCTCTCCCCCTATCGGATCTGCGGTCCTCCACCTCTGAACGGCCCTTGTTTCCCTGCCTCGGTCTCTGGTGGGTTAAAGTAACGCCTGGCTGTATATATGCGGGGAGCACACCATTGGGCTAAACCCCCAAGACAAACACGGCCTGCTCACGCCTGCGCCGTCTGCAGACAGGCCGCAGATGCTAATAAACACAGTTGGGGTTTATGGTCTGCCCATCGATTTCTCCATCCATCTCTTACCCGACGAGTCAGGAGATCTTTTTTTTTTTTCCCCTTCTCTTAACGTACGAACTCAGTAAACTGTTGTCAGGCTTGGCGATAAATTTATGAATTTTGGCCTCCAGATGTGGCTGGAAAGAAAAGTCAACACAGGGCAGGAGCAACCACGTTTCAGGTTTGTGCCCTGTGAGGCTGAGTCTGCAGAACCAAGGCCGAGAGAGACTTGTTTGCACTTTTCAAGGAGACACCGGGAGGTAGATAGCTTTCCTAAAGGTAGGGATGCTGTTCCGAGCAGGAAAGAGAGGCCCAAGTCCTCTGGATATCGTAGGGTAAGGACTGGAATGCAGGGATTTGGCCCCTTATCCAGAGTCACTCACAGCCCGGTCCCCCTCTGGTCCAGGGGCGGTCACAGTGGTGTTCTCCAGCGACTCGGGACTAGGACGCCAGCCTGGTGGGGGAAAGTCTTCAGATCAGAAAGAATTCTAAAAACCCCTATCATGAGATCTACTTTGCTGGTATCATTTATCCATAAAGAGGAGACAGGGAGGAGCCCCAAAAAGAGGCAAAGGGGTCAAATGTAAGCAGACAGGTCTGTCTATTCCAACCATGAACCCACAGGTTTTCTTCAATTTTGAGGGTTAAAAAACTAGTGGGGCTTGGGAGTCTTTGAAATCAGAAGTCTAGCTGACCTATCCATAGTGAGAAGCAGAGAGAAAAGAAAAACACGCCCCTCTGAAAAATGCGATGTGTTAGAAGTTGGCATTTCTTCTGCTATTTCTCTAGAGGGGAAAAAAGAGAGAGAGAGAGAAAGAGACTGAGCCCCAGTCGTNGAGAGAGAGACTGAGCCCCAGTCGTAGCGTTTGACTGAAGCGGAATACCGCACGTCTTTTTGGAGTATATTTGCTTTAGCAAAGTAATAAAACAAAAATTCATAAGGCAAAGGCTTTCTTGGTAACAATTCAGTGGAAATATTTGTGGAGTCGTGACCAACTGCACATACTGAAGATGTTCCCCCTGGAAATGGCTTGGCGAGGTGACAGTCTGGGCATGTGGACCAACAAGTGGCAGCGGTCCCTACAATCCACTTTTGTTCAGTTCCAGAGAAGAGGCGAATAATTCACCTCCAAACATCGAGTCACGCACCTACATGGGCATGAAAACTGGATCCAGGAAGCCGGCGAGAACTGTCGCTCTGGGGCAGATCATGAGTGACATGCTTGGGACTTGCGCGGTTTGGGTTGGACATACAAGCATTTTATATCTTGTTCTGTTCTTTAAATGGAACTTTGAGACGGACCTGAAAAATTTCCTCCTTGGATAAGAAATCACAGAATCATTGAATTATGTCCTCAGGAAGAGCCATGAAAGCTCAACTACCAATTCTCTGCCTCTGTACTCTGGCATCATGGGGGCCACGAGGAATGCGGCTAGTCGGTTCAGTGCACGGACCTGAAGTATGCTTTGGCATTCGTTTGGAACTATGCGATGAAATATAAAAAGGGAGACTTTCAGGTTGTACATAAAAATCCGGATTTCTGGATGGTCTTGTGAAAATGAGAAGATCCACGACCCCATACATGCGTTCCTACATAAGAACAGTAGCCACCTGAGAAGCAGTGGCCTCTTTAAGGCATGGTGTGTGCTCTCCAGTGTCCTATTATCTACACTATGCCAAATCACCGGCCTCATTCGTTCTCTTGGGTTAACTTTGTGGCCCCTGTAGGCATTTGAATTTCTAATTCCTGGCCAAAAGCATCCCCACTAGATACTTCTTATTTGATCTCCTTCATGGCAACGTCAAAGATGGAAAGATCCACTCAGCCCTCCTACCTACATAGAAATAACATAGCATGGTAAAAAGGGGATCAAAGATGAGAGAAGATATAACATCAGTGACTGACCCTCTTGGATTTCCTGGTGCAAGCCAGTAGAACTTTTAGTGCTATGATACATCAAAGTCTGACTGTGAAATGATTGGAGCAGGTGTGTCTTAGATCTGTGCATTATAGATGTTACTCGACAGCAGCATGAAGGGACCCAAGAAAGCATCCAATGGACGCCAGTCACCTTTCTCTCTCTCTCTCCCCCACATTTGAGTTATCGTCATAGGTGGATCACAATATTAATGTGTTCTCAAGGGGCTTACAGTCTTTTCACGGGGCAATAATACAATAACCGTGTGTTTGTATAAGGACCCAGGAACCAGTTCGAAGGAGCTCCCACTGGCCAAATCTGGGACATTTTGAGCACCAAAATAATCAAGTAAATCAGTGAATTATTATAAACGACTGAATAGCTAGGTATTCATGAGTCCATGCCAAGAGTGAACAGACTCATTTGTTTATTATATAAATAAACAGGGAAACTGGTGGACTCTTGGTAACAGTAGAACGCCAAGAACCAAAGGATAAATGTTGAGGAGGCACGGGAGGTGGAAAATTATTTGCAACCATTGCGGTAAAGATCGGATCAGGCAAGGATCATCACTGGATGCTAGTTCTAGGAAGAAATTTCGATGAGGATCTTAGCAGGACTTTAAAGTATGTCCCCAACAAGACTGTTTATTAGTTGCAAGGAAGAAAAAACACAGTAATTATACACTGGAGAAGTCAGACCACACCTTACATGGGTGGTCAACATTAACATCCTCAATCCTGGACAGATGAACACTGGGTATCTCTGGATGTGTGATGCTGAAAAAGACACCATACCATCTATCCAGCAGCTCCAGAACTCATAACCTCAGTCTCACCACAAGGACACTTCAGGCACAAAATGAGGGATTTTCCATTAACAAAATGGAGATGGGGGGTGGGGGGAGAACTGTACTCTTCAAAAATGCCCGTGTCATAAAAAACAATGGCTGTGGGAATGTTTCAGATGAAAGGGGGCTAAGGACCCAGGACATCTCTGTGTAATAATGGACTCTAGACTGCATGCTGTACCAGAGGGAAATGGTATCAAAAAGGACGTTATTAGAACAACTGACAAAACCAGACAATGGCTGGAGAGTAGACAAAAGTACCCCATGAGTATAAATTTATGAAGGGGGTCGCCCAAGTGTGGTTACTTATGAACATATCCCTCTTCTTAGGAAATCCTCATCGATGTATTTAGAGGCAAAGGCCCATGAAGGGTGTAACTTACCTTTGAGTGGTTTAGGACAAAAACAATACAGAGAGAGAGGAAATGATAAAGCAAATAGGGTAAAATGTTAAAAACAGGTAAATCTGGGTAAAGGATGCAGGAGTGCCTCATGCCGTTTTGAGAATGTTTGAATTATTTCCACATTAAACGTTTAAAAATGTGTGAGCACGCACGCGTGTGTGTGTATAAAAGCAAGACAGTGCACGAGCATACTTTAGGCACAAATCTGTGGCACAAGCCACTCAGAGCGGAGGGGTGAACACCAACTGGCGAAGTTGGGAAGGTTTAACGTGGGTCTTACAGACAGGTAGCTCTCAGAGTTAAAAAGGTGGAGCTTTCCAGACAAAGGAAAGAGCAGGCGCCAAGATCAAGCAACTGGAACCTAAGTGTCTACTGGGGGTGGGAGGAATATTTCCCCAAACAGACTCAAGGTCTGGAAATACTGAAAGCCAGTGGTGGACCAAGATGGCAGGTTAAGGAGCTTACTTTTGGGATCACATGTAGGGTAGCATATGTGAAAAGATGTGTAACCTACTAGTGAGTAGGACAGACTGGAGAGACGGGCACTTGGCCAGGAAAACCAGTTGGGGGCCACTGTCAAAGCCTAGGCTGGTGGTCGCCTAATGGCCACAAAATGAACGTCAGTGTCCCACAAGAGGAAGGCCCACTAAGCATTGTTAAAAGATTAACAGCATAATGCCTCCTGCAAACATGTTTTGTTTTTCAAATACTTAGTAGATAAAATATTAAGTCATGACTCAGTCAACAGGAGTCTGAAAATACGTAATAGTAATGTGGGTCTTCACATTTGAAAGGGTGAGGAGCTCTGGGGATAAGGTGTCAAGTTCCTGCCCAGGGCAGGGCCTCGGAGAAAGGGGCGGGGGGGTGGGGGGGATGGAAGGGTGGATCAAAAGGGCTGTACAAGTTTAGGGAACAATACTTTTAGTTTAATTATAACACATTTGTTAAAGACAGCAGAGTGGAACGTACTCCCAGGAAGTGCAGAGAGGCACAAGACATAATAACCCTTGTTTTTAAAGAGCCAAACATTGCAGGTATATATTAAATTATAGTGACCAGCAGAATGCCAGCCAAAAGGTAAATAGGTAATAAAACTTAATGTGGATGTCCAGACAAATTGTTTTACCCCAACGAGAAAGAAACCTAGGGCAGAGCCCAGCCTGGGGGCAAGAGCACCTTGGACTTCAAAGGTAATGAATTCGAGGAGGTGGGTAGAAAAAGAGATACACAGAGCTGACATTTGAAGAAATCCCAAGGCTACAGATGCAAGTTTCAGAGCTGTGTGTGTGTGTGTGTGTGTGTGTGTGTGTGTGTGTGTGTTTTATGAGGGGTGTGGCCAAAACCCTGGCAGCGGATTGGACTCTAGAATAGAAACCTAGGGCTGAAACTCATCCCCTGTAAGCAGAGGCGGGATGGGGGAATTTGTGGGTGGTCAGTGTTGAACAGGCCAGAGTGAACACAGGAAGAACTAAGAAAAGGCAACTAGATCTGAAGTGGTTTGGAGGGAACCATGAGGAAGAGCGGGAAAAGCCGGAGTGGGATTTCCAAGAGGAAGGGATGGGTGAGCTGTAGAAATCACATACAGGATTCACAGAAATCTTTACCTCTCCATTCAAGGAGGGGGGAAAAGTCAGTGGCAACGTCCAAGAACATTTTTCAGCTCAGAAAGGTCCTCGGACATGTTGGCGGAGCTGGTGAGAGACAGAATGAATGGGGGGTGGGGGGGGAAGGGTCCATGTGAGGAGGGGCCTGGCCACACCTGAGAGGCAGTGCTGCTGAGCTCTCTTGCCTGCATGTGCGATTTGGGGAAGGAAGGGGTTAAGTGGGAGAAGGGAAAAGGAGAAGAGAAGTGGCCAGGGGAGAGAGGCAGGCAGAGCCTGCATAGAGTGGAGAGGACATGAGGAGACCAGGCGATGAGCGCTGATAGTGGTATTTTTTTTTTTTAATGCCGGTGGGAATCCCATCCCTTGTCTTCCTCCCATTCTACCTGCGTATCATTTACGGGGTTTAGTGAGGAAACCATGGCAACAGGAAGCTTGAAGAAATGACTGAAACGCTAGGAGGACACCGTGCCTCACGGGGCCATACTTCTGTTTTCTGGGGAACTGGATCCTTTTAGCAACAAAGAGTGAGATGTCCAGCAGGCTGCTGCTGACTGTCCCACAGCCGGATCTGACCTTTACGGGACAGACAAGCTGGCCGCAGCTAGGGGCCAGGCACAACTAAAGCGCAGGTTCCCAATATCAGCCCAGCTCTGGGGACTCTGTGCTAGGAGGCCCCTGCCCCTCCTGCCAGCTCACTCCCAGGTGCCCAGGATCACCCCAGCCCTGCTCCCATTCCGGGTCCTTCTTCGTATCCTACAAGTAACAAGCAATCTACTTCGTCAAGGGATGCAGGAGAAACCTGGGCTAGACTCTGCTACTGCTCAGGGATCTCAGTCACTGTTTGCTCTGCGTCTTTATCCCCATCCATACACAGTGCTTCGAGCCCCCAAATCAGACAGCAAGGTGCTGCAGATTGAATACTGTATCCCTCCCAATGCTCGTATGTTGAAACCCTAAGCCCCAGTATCATGGGATTTGAGGACGGGGCCTTTGGTCATGAGGGTGGAGGCCCCATGATGGTACTGGAGCCCTTGTGAGAAGAGGCGTGAGAGAGCTTTGCTTTCTTCCCCTCCCCCACCACGATGGGAGAACACAGGCAGAAGGCAGCCATCTGCAAACCATGAAGAGAGCCTTCGCCCACAGCCTGACTGCGCCGGCAATCTGATCTTGGGCTTCCCAGCCTCCAGAACTTGAGAAATAAATGTCGTTTCAGCCACCAGTCTACGGAGATGTTGTTCATAGCAGCCCAAGCTAAGACAAAAGGTAAAGTCTTGAGGAGGGGGTGTCCACTCTTCCACCCACAAGATTTAAAGCAACCCCTCATGTCGGAAGCCTTATGTTTGGCCACGCGAGGGTCTGTGCCACACAGAGTTCACTCAGCTCAAACCTGGTGGCGTGACCAACATAAAAAAAAGTCGCTCCCACCTTTCGGCTCTGAACTCAATGTATATTTTCTGGATTTATTCAGTCCCGTGCAGAGGGCCCCAGGCCACCTCCGACTGGATCACCGTCTCCCCAGGAGGCAGGAAACCCAGAGATCCCTGGCGATCCATGGGCAGGTTTCAATATCTCTTGAATGCTCCAGATTTTACTTTTTCTTTCTTTTTTTATACCCTTGGGAAATAGTAGGAAATGGCTGCCCTTGCCCCATAGCTTCTGCCTTTCAAGCCGGCCCCACTGCTTCTCCCTGACACCTCACCTTGGCTCCCCTCCCGGCCAGGTCCAGGAGTGTCTGGGATGAGCGCAAAGGAAATACCCCAGCGCCCACAGGCACCTAGAGGCTGTGTGCGCCATGGTGGTCCTTGTTGGAGTGGTCACGGCCCGCGGCCAGACACCCTCGGTCCTTAGGGCTCGGGCCCTGCCAACCACAGACGTCTTCAAACAGAGCCTTTGAAAGGAAGAATTGCTTCAGCTCCACCCCCACCACCATCCTGGGAGACAGGGTCTACAAGGAAAATATTTTCTTAAAGTAACTCCCTGGTTTGGGGGGTTTACCTGCCATAGGGTTGTTATTATTATTTTTGTTATTTTTATTTTTACAGAAAAGCATTTAGCTGCCCCCATAAGAGCGGCCTAGGGAGAGTAGGGGAAAAGAAATGTCACCCTCTCTCTCTCTCTCCCCAGACCCGCCTGAATTTGAGGTTTGGCTCAAACACCAGGACGGGGCTGGCCAAGAGAAAGGTGTGGCTCGCTGAAGGACATGTCCAGGAGGCCAGCAACCGTAAACTTGAATCCCGGCTCTAACCTCACCTAACTCCCAGCCCGGACAGCCGGTGACTCACTTCATCTCTCCTGCCCTGGTGGCAGCATCCAGTAAAACGTGGGACTCCTGACCTCACTGGGGAGCAGGGAGATTAGCTCATGTTTATAAAGCGCTTTGAAGATGAAAAAGCCTGTGCCTAAAGGGGGCTATTATTATTATAACTACCTGTGAAAAAAAAGAGAAAAAAGAATGGGAATCTATGTCTAATGATCAGCTCCCAGCACCCACGGAGCCAGAGGTCCAGGGAGCAGATCGTTGTGGGCAATTACTCTGGGCAGCTTGTCCTGACGTCTGTGGCAATGAGGCACCAGTTCCCAAAGTTTGGGATGGGGAACACCAGTGGGGGTGCCGGGCAGACAGCACGACCCAGCACCAAATCACAAGGAAGGAAGCACTGTCTTTACCTTCTCTTTGAATCCAACTGCTAGCATTTAAGGGGATAGGGTCAGATGCACGCAAGGCAGTTCTGTGACATCTCTGCACGTGCTCATTTCCCTTCATGGTAAAGAGAAAGAAAAGCTCAAGGCCAGAGGCTTGGCAGACAAGGCCATCTCCCTGGAATTTACACACAGGGTTTTGATTTCATTGTGCTCATTATTTTTAGATTTACTTTGTATGGGAAGTCATAATGGGTTTCCTACATTTCATTTAAAAATAATGTTTCTTTAAACCGGAGTTTGTCACCCTCAGCCACTGGCTTGGGGGGCGGGGGGAGGCTGGATAATGTTCTGCCCTGGGGCTGTCCTGAACATTGTAGATGTTTCCCAGCATTCCCTGGCCTTGTCTACCCACTAGAGGCCAGCAGAATCGCTCCACCCCAGTGGGGACCACCACAAATACCTCCAGACATTATCCAGTGTCTCCCCGCCAACTAAAATCAGTTTTTAGTTCAATTAATTCAAAAACAAAAACAGATTTAAATAATAAAGACTGAACTGACGTAACTACAGTGTGGAAACACCTGTAACAGGGAAGCAGCTGACTGATGGACAAGAGTTTCAACCATTTCTGGAAGTCACAAACAACAATGTTTAGAAACCATTTTCATTCCAGGACTTTCCGAGGGGTCATGCCCCGCTTATCAGATCTCCAGACCTTGGTGGCCACCTGCTTGTCACGACTGGCCTAACCGCCTAGAAGGCAGAAAAAGGACGGGATCAGGGCCCTCATTGGGAAACATGGGTGGAGCCCATTCAGAAAGGTTCGGAGGCCCCAGAAGGGCCTGACAAGATCCCTCAAGTCTTTCTTCCAACGGAGAAGCTGCGGCCCGGGACAAAAGGCTCTGTCACGTGTCCCAGGACAGATTCAGTCTGTAATAAAACAGGCCTAGAATGCAAGGCATCCCCAGCACCGCGCCGTGCACGGCAATGGGCAGGCTAAAGAAAACATCGGTGCCCTGAGACTTGCGATATGAGGCAAAGGGCTTATAAATGGGCTGCTTTCAATGTTGAAACATCAGTGGCAGCAAAGCTATAGCAATTAAATAATTAAAGCCTGTCCTGGCAGCCGCCCAGCAGGCACAAGGAAAGCCGATGCCATCACCACCGATGGCCCCGGCACCCACTAGGTGCAGGCGATGAGCAGCTGCTGTCATGGGTTCCTTGGCTTGGCAATCTCTGGGCTTTCCACGGGATGTTTTCCTTCCATGTCTCTCTCTCCTATGTGGCATTTGCATTCCTTACCTCCCTTCTCCCGAGATCACAAGGAAGTTAAATGGCCAAACTTCCTGGTTCATACAAAGTTAAGACTGTCAATTACACAGACAGCAGAAAAAAAAAATAGTCTAATTGCGAAAATTTGGTGTCAGATCTGCCCGAAATCCTTCTCTATCTCAGAGGCCAGCAACGGCATCTAATACAAAGACACAACTCCCGGAAGGAGCTTCCGTGAACCATCAGCAGAAAGGACCCGAGGGAGACGTGGACAGCACGTCCTCGCAGCACGTGAGCCCTTTCTCCCTGGGTTTCACCTTCAGCGTTGTGGCAGGAGCCCCTTGAGCCTATGTTCCGTGCATTCCTGAGGCCAGCCTGGGGAAGCAGCTTTTCCTGTTCCCGTTGTTCAGACAAGGAACCCGAAGGCCACGCATCCAACTTGTCTACTTTGTGATTTGGAGAATCAAACCAATGCAGGCTAGTGACCGATACTAACATGGCAACTTACAATGGTTATACCATCCATGGACGATCCTATCAATCCACGAATCAGGATTCACTTAACTGACACATGAGAGCCTGGAGCCTGCCCCCCAAGGACCAGGCAGCCACACAACCAGGGTCTGATCCCTGAGAAACTTGCATCCTACGATCCACTTAGAGAGATGCCACAGGGCAATGTGTGACTTGTTGCCAAATGAATGGCGCAGTTACTAAATGTTGTGAAGTCAAGAGGAAAATCTCTGGGGACCAAGGAAGAGCTTCTTTATGGAAGAGCTGGGTCTGGAATGGTCGGGGAAGGACAGGCCTGCACAGGAGACCCAGACCGGGCACTCCTCACAGGAGGATGGACGTGGGCCAAGACCACGATGGAAGAACACATAATTCCGTGCCCTTGTCCACGTTCTCTGCAACCAGGCAATGAAGCTGTTCAGCTTCATGCCATCAGCTGCATCCAGAAAGCTCTCGACAGTCTCTAAAGTATAAGACGTCCCCTCTAAACACAAAAACAAAAGGAAAAAAAAAAAACCCCAAACAACAGTACCTGAACTCATTTTCCTTCAGCTTTAGAAAGTAAATGATTTAAGTGATTTTTTTTTAAGTACTACATTTCTACTTTGCTTAGAAGAGCTAAGGAGGAAATGGCAGGTCTTCATTCACAAAGAATCTCGTGTCCCTTTTCAGAGCCAATGCTTTGCGAGGCCCTGGGAATAGAAAGAATAGATCCCACTCTCAGGAAGCTTTCGGTCCAGACCGGGAGATGTTGAGGGAAGGTGAGAAATAAATAGATTTTTAAAACTTGTACGATGGATAAGTTACAAGTCTGAGGTTAAGAAGATCACTCTCTCCCACCTGCAACAGTTATTAGCCCCTCCTGGCTTTCCAGGTGCTTGCACGGAGATGGTCCCTTTCGATGATGTACACAAAACCCTGAGAATGAGCCAGCGGTCTCTCATCGCCCCCTGACAAAGCCCAAAGAAGCCACATTTGCCCCCGAGAGAATCAACAGCCCCGGTGGCAGGATGTATGGTAGGATGAGGCAGGCTTTTATAATGGGATTAAAATCTCCGGTCTGCAGCTTTACATCCCCTGGCTCATCCTCTATCTAATAAAGAAAGCATCTCCACTCCTGGAATCTCACACACGCAAACCCAGTGACATGGGAAGGGTGCTTAGTGTCAACTGGTGTCTTGTGCCCAAGAGTTGGGGACAACTCAGGTGTCCACCACCAGGAGAGGAGACACAGAGTTGCGCACGCACCTTGCACTTTGCTCTTTGCTCCTGCCTAGATCAGGAGCTGGAGAACTCTGTCAAAGGCCAGACGCCGGCCTGGCCATCTCTGCCACAACTACTTAACCCTGCTGTGGTGGGGAGGAAGCAGCCACAGATAATACATAAACACATGGGAGTGGCCGGGTCCCAATAAAACCCTATTTACAAAAACAAGTGGCTGTCAGTTTTTGGCCCGAGGGCCATCATCTGCTGACCAGTGGCCTAGAACATTCTTCCCCCAGATACCGGCCTGCTCTCTGTTCAAAGGTTATCTCCTACGGAAACCTTTCCTGGCCACACTCAACAACACCCGCCATCACTCTTTCCCTTCATCCCTGTCTCATTTTTTTCACAGCATGGATGGCTTCTGATCTATGTGTTATCGTAAGTAGTCCACTGCCCCTCCAGTGATGTCAAGATATCTTCTGTTTTGTTTGTGCCTGGTGCCTGGCACTTAGTAGGCGCTCGGTGACTATGTGTTGGGTGAATGAAGGGGCAGCTGCCCCATCCATCTGCCACGTCACCCAACCATGCATGTGTCTCTGACTTTAGAAGGAGGGAAGACTCAGAGGGCAGCTGGGTTACCAGACCACCTCCCTGCCCCGAGGGAGGCTGCAGGCCAAACCACCCTGCACAGATCTCTGCGTTGGTTGTTGTTTTTTTTTTCCTTCCTCTTTCGAGAATCTCCAGAGAAACCAGACAGTGAAATGCTCGTTGGTAGGGATCCCAGGTCATTGCTCTGTGCCACCGCTGAGAAGATCCCGTAAGCCAACAGCATTTTCTCTTAGAACCTGCCAACCCCTTCAGAACATTCCACAGAGGGCTCTAAGAGAGAGAAGAGAAAAGAAGCAACTCCCGATGGCTCACCCTCCATCTGCCAGAAGCCAGCTCGCGGCTCTTCCGGACACTGAGCAAACACATTTTTTCACCCGAGAATAAAATCCACCTCTCTTCATCCCCCTATTGTGGGTCCTTGCTCCCTAAACTCCAAACAGGTTTCTCAGTGCTGACATAGTGAAACCTGCCTATTCCTAAACCTCGTGGCTTCTCCAGAAGCCAGAACCTCCACCATCACACAGCCTGGGAGACATCAGAGCAGATTACAATCCCCGGGCCTCCCTCCCCGCCTTGTGACTCACGGCCCAGCTCATCTCCACTGACAGATTATGGATCTACTCCTCTGTTTCTCCCAAGGGCAGAGGGAGACCAGACAGGACTGCCGGCTGCAGAAGGAAAATCATCCCACCTAATCCACGAAGGAACCCAGCTAAAGCTTTTCCCTACAGTACAGTCCGATGGAGCCTCAATCCTTGGCTCTTCTCTTGACGCCCGGCCCTCTTACTTTTCTACCTCCCCGTCCTCTGCACACGGCCTCCTGAGGAGCCCCAGGCAGCCTCCCGCTCCCTCGCCACTCGCTCTCAAGGGAAGAGTCTGCGGTCACACTTTCTGTCCAACCGGTTCTGTCCCTTATTTTTGTTTTAGGGAGGATTATCGCCATGGTAATGTCCAGGTGACAAGGATGACAGGAGGGGAAGGAACCCACCTGTATGCAACCCTCACCGCTTACAGAGTGTCAGGAAAGCAGTGGTCTCAGGAGATGAGAAAACTGACCAGGGCTCTGTGCCTGTCGCAAGACAGAATAACCTAGAAAACCGCTGAGGTGGGGCCAACAGGCAGCCCTCCACGAAGGAAGCACGGTCAGGCCGGCGGCCCCAGAGACTCTGCAAATCACCCCGTACCAGGTTAGCTGGACACAGGTTTCCACATTCAGGAAGAGCATGGCAGGAAGGAAAGAGAAAGCAAAGGCTGTGATTAGACAAAAAGGAAAGTGGTTTTCAAATAGGATCCAGATAACCTCCAGGATCCAAGGAGAGCCACGGCCTGTGGGCTACCTGGCCCCACAGTGCTGGTCATTTCTATGTTTGCTGTGCCCACAGTGCAGCCGTTCTATCTACCCCTCCATTGGCAGTGGGTGGGGCGAACAAACCCAAACCCAGTTCCTGGGTATTGGCTTAGCACCTGCAAATGTCCTCTCTGCTTCCGAGGAACTGGGAAGCCACTAAAGCAACACCCATCCAGAAAGAACACGAGGAAGTGAGGAATTCACTGGAAAATCCTCCCCGTCCATGTTAGGATGAACTTCCACAGGGACGCGCGGGGGACATCACACACAGACAGACTCGTGAGATCACGAGTTCGTAAAGATGAATCTGTAACTGCTGCTTATTATTATTTTGGGGAACTTTGTTCTGTTTTCAGTAAGTACCCTGTGCTAGCGAGTGCTGCAAACCAGCTATACGGCAAGTGTTACGGATCGGTGGGCTTCCCCAACCAAATCACGTCTCCGACTCACACGCCACACCGCTGACCCTCACTGGAACCCCATCTCAGCCCCCCGGATTTTCATTTAATTGTTAAGACGGCATACACCAGATTCGCCCTCTTCGTGGCTCTGTTATCTATGAGACACTATATGTTAAAGGCTTTCACATTCTTGCTACCCAAGAAAGCAGGAACGAGCCTTTTTAATAGGAGAGCATCACAGGTGAGGAGAATGGAGATTCTATAAAAATATAAAGAATGATTTAATTAAACAATGATGACGGGTAACAGTGCACAGGGAAAGGCTCTATGGCATCCACTGGTTTGGTTTGCTCGGGGTGCGTGTTAAGTTCATAGGACACGGTGCAGTGGCGTGAGGCTGCTGTGAGCTTCATCCCTTCTCTACCCACCATCAGTGCAGTAAGGAGGCCTGATGGGACCGTTTATACGGAAAAAGTTGCAGAGCGCTCAGGCTGGGAGAAGGCAAGCAGCCTGCGCAGGGCTGGCCTTGCCTTTCTGAAATCAATTAAAGGTGGCCAGCCCCTCTAACCACAGGACTGGAGGGCGCATGCCAAATGAGGAGACACCGCGGTTGGACAGGGAATGGTTCATGCAAATCATGGGTTTGGAGCAGGGTTTTGTGGAGGGAGAGTCTAGGAGAAAAATGCTGGGGTGGCTACGGGCAGGCGGGCTATCCGTCAGAGCCACCTCCTCCCCCATGACTGTGCAGACGAGGGTTCTCACCACCCTCGACGGCCACAGAGCCCGAAGCTAATAACGAGGTCCCAGAACGGACAGGACGCGTCCTTTAAAACACGCACACACATGCACACACACACATACACAAGAGGGTTCAGAGCCCCATCTCTTTTGCCTGGGATTTTTCGTGCTGAGGATCTGGGTGTTACCCGTGGGAACAAGTTCCTCTGAGGCCACACGTGGCTGAAACTGCCCTCCCAGTGACGACATCACGTCTCCCAGACACCTGGCTCCCTTGGGAATATGCGAGCAGAGAGCCGCTGCTGGGGTGATTCACAAACTGAGCTCTCTGCCCGCTCACCCATGGTTCTGCAGCTTCCCTTACTCAGTTTCCCTTCGAGCCCAGCTCCATGCCCGGTGTCAGGGCCGCCGGTGCTGCTCCAGGCCAGCCACGGTGCAGGGATGGGCACCTGCCCAGGGCCACCTCTGCTCCGTTCCTGCCTTCTCTCCTCTGTCAGACTGGGAACCCAGGGAACCTGTGGGAAACTTCTCAACACTAGAGACTCTACTGGGGGACAACTTCATCCTGGTTTTTTTGCTTCTCTGTTTTTTAAAAGACACCACACTTAGCTATCAAATCCTGAACAGACAGCTGCTGGCCCCACACATTCTTGATAAAAATTGGACACTCTGCACCATAGACTCTTCTAGTCACTGTTATAATGCGCTCAGAACACTGAGGAACTGTAAAAATGTAATTACATCTTCCAATCATAATTTTTGGAAAACAACTTGGGTGAGTTTCCTGATACGTCTCCCGCTTTGCTAAAAAAAGACCCCTGGCCCGTGTGTCCTCCTCGAGGGGACACAAATTGGGTTGCTCCCTGACTCTGTGCTCCCCAAACTGCAATCCTAAGACCCCCAAATAAATGCTTCTGTTCTATTTTAGTTCTGCCTCTTTTCTCGGTCAACGAGACCCAAGCACATGCAACTGGTCCTCTGCGGAGTGGCGACGGGGGTCACGGCGGGCACAGAGAGAAAGGCATGAAAACGACATTCCCGCCGAAGCTCAGCCCCAAGGTCACCTTCTTAAAATCACCAGTGACACCCTACCCAGCTTACTCTTTTCAACCACAGCCTCTAAGCTCTGCCTCTTCTGGGATTTGTGATTTTGTACATTCGAGGGTCCCGGCTGCCATAAATCCTTTCATGACCAAGGTGGAAGGAGACTGAGGATCAACACACAAAAATGCACCGCAGGGAAAATAAAACGGGCTCCCCCAAGCCACTCTCTCTTTTTACAAGCAGACCCCACTTGTAGGAAGGGGGCATGGAGATATGTTGGACCTCGCCCCTGCTCTCTGTCCCATCCCACCCCACCCCCCCACTGCCANAACCCCCTAGAACGGACTCACTCCACAACCCGGGGTCTTCTCTCTTTAAGGGGACTTTAGAACGTACAGCTCTGCAAACACCGGCAGCCCCCATCCTGAAACTCAGAGCTTACTTCCGAAAATACGTCATAAGCATCACTGTAGAATTTCCGAGTCTCCAACCCGGTTTCCTCTTCCCTTAGTTTCACGTAGCAAAGCTTTATCGACTTTTCTGATTGTTAGTGGGCTTTATTCCAAAGTGTATGAAGCCCTCTGATTGTTGCGCTGAGTGCCTACACCTACCCGCCCTGTTTAAACAATCCCCGATCTAGAACGAGGATTGGCAAGCTTTGTACCAAGGGCCAGATAGCAAATATTTCCAACGTCGTGGGCTGTACGCTCTCCGTTCCAACCACTCTCCTCTGCCTTGGTAGTGACAGAGCAATCCTGGGCAAACGTGCAAACGAACGGGCACGGCGGAGTTCCAGTAAAACTTTATTTATGGACGCTGAGATTTAAATTTTGTATTGTTTTCATGTGTTGGATTCTTAGCTCATGCAGTGCATGCAAACAGGTGGCAGGATGGTTTGAGCCCATGGGAAAGAAAACCCTCTGTGAATTCTTTCTTTCGAAAAGCAATATAATCATAATGGTAGGAATAGCGAACATTTATTGAGTTTTGATTAAACAGAAGGACCCAACAAAGAAAACTGCCTTTTGTTCTCACTGGTAGTAACACCCAAGGTAGGCAGGGTTGGGTAGACGGGGAAACTAAGTCTTAGAAGAAGACAATGAATGTGCCAAGTTCACGTAGCAAGGATGTTCACATAAGAAGCCTGACTCCAGACACAGACGAGGAGGCACTCAGTCAGCCTCCTTAACAGAATATATCAAGGAGGATGTGATGAAATGCCAGCTGCCTGGGGCTTTGCGGGACTAATTCAGAAAAGCCTCCCGTCAGAGCCACCGCTGAGGGGGGACGCCCATCCCCTTCCTGCACCGATTCCTTCTCCAACATTCTCCCAAGTGCAACAGAGCTTGACGGGACTCTGGGAATCATCCAACACTGAGGCGAGGGATGAGGGTGGTGCATTTTACAAACAAGGGCCCCCTCGTACGGTGGGTCATAGAAAGAAGAGCCGTGAAGGGGCAAAGTGCAGGGACACGAGCCAGTCTCGTCTCCTATGTTCAGCTCTGGTGGATACACTGGCTCACTGGCCCTGAGGCTCTACCCCGGGATCCCCAGAAGTAGGATTTGCCCACACACAACTCCCCCACAAGAGGCCTCCGCCTTCCAGACACTCTGGTCTCCCAAATATTTCTTGTTTCTGCCTGCCTGCCCGCTGCCAGCCTCCACCTTCTAAGCTGGATGCAAAACACCGTCAGGGCTGAGCCTCCCTCTGCTGCCACCCAGACAGAATTCCATTCAAAAGGGGGTGGGAGCCGGGAGGAGAGCTGGGTGGCTCCTTTCAGCTCCTCTCAGGGCCGCTGCCCGATTTCTTCTCTGTCCTGGGCAGCAAAGCACACTGGGCTGGGAGAGCCCTGGCTGCCTGCGAGCCCACCACAGCTGCTGGGAACACCACGGATCCTGGACAGACACCGACCAAAAGCCAGAGAAAGGAGCTACTGGAGCAGGGCTCTGCCCTGCAGACACGCACGCGGGTTTCCTAATCCCCGGGCCTTCAGGAAAAGGAGGCCCGACCCGCCGCAGCGCTCCAACAGGCCGATGGGGCGGGAGGCGAGCTTCTCATTATGTAAAACGCTTGGCTCCTTCCTCTTTCTCTGCATCCTGCTAGCAATTTTGTATCCGGTTTGGGAATTCCAGGAACATCTGCGATTGTCTTTTGCCCAACCACACATGTGCAAGCCGAAGGGCTCAGTCGTGTTCCTACCTGCCGGTGCCCTGTCATTAGCCGTGAACTGTGCAGTGAAACGTACCAGGCCCGGCTGGCAACCACACCTGCGGGATTCGCCCTCCCTGCCTCATCCCGCTCAGGCCCGATGCACAAAGACCAAGTCCCCTGTCCTGCACTGAGAAACGCCAGGGCTCAGAGGGCTTGTTTGAACAGCCAAAGTCCTCAGACCAAACAGACTGGACGTTTTTAACACAGCACTTCCCCTGCAACCCCGGGGCCTCTGCCGGCATGTTAGCTGGTGTGTGGCAAGGTCAGGGCAGGCCAGGAGGAACCGGCTGAGGTGCAGCTGAGTTCACGAAGAGGCATTAGCTGGGGTTAGTAGCACCGAGGGCCTCTGTTCAGATCTTTGAGCTATAAGCACCCCAAATGCAAGAAACCGGCATCTCGGGAGTCCGCGACCTCTGCTTGCTCTTTGGGCCTCGATCTGTAAAATGGGGTAGAAACAATGCCTACCCCTGTTGAATGCACTAAAGGAAGCGGTGCATGGGATGCACTGAGAAGAGCACGTGGCCCACTGCTCACATGCAACCAGGATTACAAATGTTTGTTATTATTACCAGTCCTCACCCCGACTATGAAACCCTACTCCTCCTCTGCTACCCTACACACTCTTGGCTTCCTCCTGAGACCCCGGTGGCCCATCAGCCTCCAGCCACGTTTACCACCACCGTGTTCTCCAGGATTCCATCCTCACCTCTCCTCTCCTCTATGCCCTCTCCTCCAGGCCTCCTGCCATGGGACTGCCCCAGACGACAGCTTTCCTGGGAATGGATGCACGCTCCCAGGCTCCCCAGTGTCTCCGGGCCCCCTGCACCCTTTGCTCTATTCCTTTCATGATTTCTCTGTTCGTGTGCTTATCTGCCGCCATCAGTCATTGGCTAGGCTCCCAAAGCAATGAAACTCCATGCGTGCATTTCTCCTTGGCATTATTTGATGCAGAGAAGGAACCCAGTAACACTTCAACAAATAAAGCACTACCTTGGGCCTCTCTTCCTAACTCCCAATTCCCATCTCCAGTGGCCAAGTAGACATCTTCCCAAGTACAGCATGCAGGCAATTCCAGAAACTTACTGTAACCTCTCCTGTGTTCTCTATCCCGGCTTCCTTGTTACACCCAGATCTTAGCACAGGGAGACAGCAAATGAATGCAAATTAAGTAACTCGGAAATCACGAGGACGTACCCATTAGTTTAGAGTTGGGCTTACATTTTTGACACCACCTTGGATGCATCGCTCTCTCCCCCACAAGCTTTCCATCCCCAATTTTGCCAGCCGCCAAGGTTGCCTGCTCCATCACCTCCTTTCTCCACCATTGCTGACTCTCTGGTCCTGGCTCCATGGCCCGGTGCCCAGCTCCTTGCTCACCGGCCATCCCTCCCCTGCTGCCAGAGGGGCAGGTAAAGTCAGTCCCCAGCTCAAAAGCCCTCCTGGTTCTACAAACTCCCAGACCCAGCTGTTGGGATCCTCCTACTTTTTGACCCTATCTCCTCGGCTTGGATCCTCCAGCCGCACCCAGCTACTGGGAAGCCCAGGCCTGACCCACTGTGGCCCCAGGCTCAAAGCTGGCTTCCACCGGAACAGCCGGCTTTGCCTCCCCGCTCCAGCTCTACTGACAAAGCCGGCAATGCTCCACGGCCTCCTCAGAGCTTTACTTCCTCTCTGACAACTTTCTGGACCTCTCCTAGGCACTCCTGCCTACCTCGGTCTTCCACTGAAGTCGCCTGGATCGCTAACCTACTGCACCTGTGTTCTGCCATGTGTTACACGGGTCTGCCAGCCCCATGAAGATGGGAACCAGCTCTGGCACTTCTGGGCCTAGAAGAAACACTCTGCCCACAGCAGCCACTCACACACTGTGAGCATACATGTTTATGAGAACATATAAATATACTTTTCTTTTTCTCATGCAGCAGCACCTGGAATAGGCTCTGAGCCCCTTACAGGTGACTACCTGGGACGCAGCGAGGTTTACCTTTGCTCACAGCAAGTAGGTCTGGCACCTCTGAAGGATCTGCCGTGGGAGCCTGGGGATGGGTGGAAAACCCAAGCATGCCTCTCCTGACCCGCCGGTCCCTTCAGCTGCCACACTCGACCATTGAATCTATTTGACTTTTATGCAAGGTTTTGTTTCTACGAAGGGATAAATGGCTAAGGGATACGTTTTTTTTTTTTTTAAACTACTAATATACCCCAGCCAGTTCACCTTATACAGGAGAAGAGTGAGGCCTAGAGAAGGGAGGTGACTTGCCCCGAGGACACACAGCTACTGGTGAGGGGAGGGCAGATCTGCCTCCAAATTGGCCAACACACTGCACCTGCCAGGTAAGTCCACATTTGAGAGGGTCCCCATGGCACACCCACGGCCACTTGCACTGCACGCGTGGGTTCCATCATGCACCTCATTTTCTTCAGTGGCTAACTCCAAGCTTCTGCTAAGACAGAGGGGTCTCAAACTCAGAAGCAGGTGCAACACAGACATGAGTGAAGCTGGCTGAGCATAAGAATGAATTAGGAGGTCGGGGGGCTGTGACAGCCCCAAGGAGGTGGCACTTTGCAACTCCCAGAGTCTGCAGCCAAAGGAGAATACTGGCTCTGTCTTCAGTGCCTCACTTTTCCTAGTAAAGCTGGAGATCCAAAATTTCATATGGAATACCCACAACTTAAGTATCGTTGACTCACGCAAACCTTTGTGGCAAGTAAAAAACAAACACACCCACGCCCAGGTCTCTGGGGCCATCGATGGGTGCATTCTGACTCTTGAGAATGCCTTTCTGGTTGAAAGATGCGTTAGCCAGGCAAAGGGAAGCAAGATCTGAGACCTTGAGGTCTTAATGAACTTTGGGTCTGAAAGTATAAAATTTAGTATAAAAGTGAGGCCATTTCAAAATCTCATTCTTGCGTCCATAACGTCCGCTCAGAGGCTCAGGATAGAGGGCATCTGGGGAAAACAGACAGTAGAAACAAGCCAGCCATGTTTTTCTAATAAAGGTCTTAAAGCGTGCCCCTTAAGTAATGTCAGTTCTGACTGTGGAGTAATAACACCACGATAAATTAGGGAGAGGAGCAAGCCCCAGCAGCTCACAGCTCAAGGTGGTTCTCGGCCGGAACGTCCTGAACTGCGGACGGACATAAGCAGGACAGACGGCCCTCGCAATCGAGGCACGGTATCCCCCCACTCTCCTCTGCATCCCGTCCATAAAACAAGGTGATTTACGGAGACACAGGGAGGGACCTTCACTTCCCCTCTGCAGAATTTATTTCTCTTTAATGGTTTGCCTTGCCTCCCCTTCCTTCTAATCTCTTCCTCTCTGCATTTGCTCACCCTCTCCCACCTCTGCTTTCTCCTCCTCCAAGGGACAGCCAGCATTCAGGGCGATAGAATGCTACTGGCTGAACAAAATGGTCCAAGAACAAAAGGGACAGGCTGAGTGGACAGGAGAGGAGGCGGCCTCAGCCTGAAAGGGACTGGCCTGGCAGGTGTGGGCCCAGGCTCCCACCTGGCTTTTACTGGGGAAAGAACTTATTAAAGTGAATAATCCCACCTTTAGTGAAAAATTGGAATGTAGCAGACAGTGGGGGAGGGGGCCATGGGGATGGGCAAATGGGTCCCCCTTAAGGGGGACACAAATGATTTCTACCTCTTGCACACAGCTCCAGGACGAATAGGGACCAGGATCTGTAGTCGGACCACCACTACAATGACTCCAAATTCCTCCCCTTGCTTGCTCTCACAAGATTCTTGTCTTTTCCAATAAGCCACTGCTCTGAAGCCAGGAGGCCAGAGGTGACAAAGTGAGGGAAGGTCTTAGAAGGGACACACCTGCCAGTGAAGGCCCCCACCTGAGACCCCAAGAAGGTCTCCACAGGGGGAGAGTAAAAAATCCCCCAGTCCAGGTAATTAGACACTTGTCTGTCATTCGTCACAAAGCTCCTTCACTGACATGAGTTCATTTGATCCTTGCAACAGCTCTGCTAGGGCAGCAGGACTCCACCTGCTGAAGGAGGATGACTTGCCCCAGATCACACAGCTAGCTAGTGACAGAGCCTCTCAGCCCAAGTCTGAATTATTCCTCCATTAAGTACACCCACCAAAGTTGTCTGGGGGCAGGCCAAAATATATATCTCCTAACCGAGAACAAATGGAAATATTCACAATTAAAATTAAAAATCTACAGATCAAATTGATTTTTGCAAAGCCCAACTCAGATGACACCGGGACAAAGACCCGCCGAGCGGTATCCGGCTAAGTCCGATTTTCTCTTCTTTTCAACAACAGGAGAGGTTTTTCCCTGCTCAGCATCCCAGACTTATGTTCTCTCCCTTCCCTTCAGGCCCCAAATGCCTTTCTATCTTCCCAACAGCTACACAAGGAGGGGAGATGTGGGCAGGAGATTGTCAGACGTGACGGACTCCAGATTTCCCGCAACTTGGTCGGAAACCCTCTGGATAAACTCCCCAGCGGCCAAGTCAGCCAAATGGCTCCTCTGGGAGGAGTCTCCTTGGGGGGGGGGGCCAACACAGAGTCAAGGTGGCTCTGTGGTCTTCAGGCTCCAGACCACCCCCCCGCAGAGTCTCAGAAAGATGTGTCTCCACACCTGGACCCAGGATATACCCACCGAGATGACAGACGCCAGAGGCCACTTGACTGAGTGGCCTGGAAGTAGAACGCATGTTTCTGAAGAGTCCACGCCTATGTCAGCTGTGAGAACCTCAGAAAGCAGGGATGGTCTGGAGGAAGACGAATTCCAGACCAGGTGGCCCGGCACAAAGGCTCCAAAGTCTCTGCCCACCCTGCGTACACTTCACGGGTCAACCCAGACCTCAGGGTTGGTAGACCAGGAGGCCGATCTTTTTTTATTTTTATTTTTAATTTTCCCCTTTCTCCACACAGACCTCCAAGCAAACGTTGCTGGCTGCCTCTGACCTTACAGAGAGCAGTGGGAGGTACTGAGAGCTCGCCTGGCCTGATTGACAAAGGCACCTTCCCTGCAATAGCAGGGAAGGCTGGTTCACTATCTAACAGGGCCACCCACCCTTCCCTCTGGCATCCAGCCTGCACCCAGTCTTACTGTCCGCTGATTGCCCACGAAGCCCTAGAAGGTGTTAGCTGATAAGCAAGGTAGTAATTTAGCCATTTATATGCCTAAGTGTAGCCAGCCCCTCCCGGGGGCTTTTGCAGGTTAAAAGGTTATTTTGGGGAAAGCAGTCTTAACAATTCAAAGGAAAGATGTTCTGACATGGGGTGTCTCAACCTCGGCACTATGGACCACCATTTTAGGCTGGATCATTCTTTATTGAGGGGACAGCCTTATGCAATGTCGGAAGCTGAGCACCATCCCTGGCCTCCACCGACTAAATGCCAGGGAGTACCCCCTACCCCCTAAGTGTGGCAATCAAAAGGATGTCACCAAACATCACCAAAGATCCCGGGGTGGGGGGCGCAAGACCGCCACTGGCTGAGACCACTGACATAATAGTGGTGGTGAGGGAGACTTGGGAGCAGGGACCCCATCAAATCATACCACCTGGGGCAGCTGCCTGCTCGGGCTTACCTGTCAAAGTCCGACCACAGGGCATTTTGGAAACCTCAAGGTGATACCAGCAGAGATGATGAAACGGTCGTCTACATCAGAAGGAAAAGCCAGAGCAAAATTGGCTTTCCAGAGCGCTCCATCCTCGTCAGGAGCAGAGGGATGAGAACTGTGGAGTGAGAGCTGAACGGAGACCTTTCCAAGAAGCCAAGAGCCCCTTCTAAAATCCTCACCTCATAAAGGAGATGACTTGTCTACCATCATTCCCTCCCCCTCTCCCGATGTGTCCCTCTGTCCCTTCTAAGGGACAGTCTGCTGAAGGTTTCTTGTTAGTATAGGAGGAAAGAGACATCTGGAAAGGCCTGAGCTGGTTTTCATTTACCTGGGCAGGTGCCAGTTCGGCCCCTGAAATGATCCCAGAAGCTGGAGCCAAGCTAGGACCCTGATAAAGAGGTTGAGAAAACAGGAGGAGAAAGGGATGGGGGGCAGGCTCCGGATTAATTGAGAAGACTCAGCCATGCCAAGCTTGAATTAGACTGCCCAGCGGAATGCGGGGCCCTTTGTGCTCATTCCTTTGAAACAAAAGCGAACAGAGTGGGCTACAAAGGGGTCAGGGGGAGGGGAGAGGGAAAGCCAGTGGATTCCTGCTAAGGGACCCTATTTGCAAGAGACGGAGGCGCTACAGGGACAGGGGCTTACCAAGGCAGTAAGAAGCGTTTATGGGTAAAATCTGTCCACATACATCTTTAAATTCATTTTCTATTCCTGTTTAGGGAGAATGGTTTATTCCCCAAATTTAACTGCTTAAACTTCCTCTCCAGAACTGCATTGCCCAGTAAAGGCACCACCAGTTGATGGGCACTGGAAATGTGGCAAGTCCAAACTGAAATGCGCTCTAGGGTAAAATACATACCAGATTTCCTAGACTTTGTATGACAAAAATAAAGTAGTAAAAACAAAAAAATAAAAAATAAAGTAGAATATCTCACTAATAGGTTTCTTTTATATGAACTGCATGTTGAAATGATAACACTGGAGATATACTGGGTTATATAAAATATATTATAAAATCAACTTCATCTGTTTTCTTGTCCTCTTTTAAATGTGGTTACTAGAAAGTTTAAGATTACATACATAGCTTGAGTTTTACTTCTACGGGACAATGCTACTCTAGGCTAATGGTTCTCAGTTTCTGCTCTATCTCCTATCTTATTTCCTCCCTTCCTCGCAGAGCTGCCTCAGATTATCTGGATCCTTTTAAAGAGTTTATCAATCTTAATTCATTTGCCAAAGACATTCAAGATATCTTCTGCATGTAAAGCACTAAGTTGGGATCTGTGGGGGACCCCAAAATGAATCAGACCCTTGGATGGGAGGCCAAGGCTCTGAAGGACCTGGCTTACGCCTTTAAGAAGTGAGGTTGAGACAACCAGCTTCAGGGAACCCACCAACACAGAAACTGAAAACGCCCTTCCCTTCTAGGCTTGGCCGCCATGTTGGATCGGTTCCATGTGGGCAGCTGGTGAAGCTTAGTTTTCACTTTCAACACACAAGTGGCTTTTCTGGTTCTTTTCTCTCCCTGGTGACACTAACCCTGCCACCAGTTGTCTCTCTATATACCACAGCTTTCTTTTCTTTTTCCTCATCTGACACAGGGATTGTACATCTTGGAGAAAAGAACCTGTGTTTGAGGACATTGTGTTGTAGCTCCTTGTCCCCTACACCAACCCTCAGCCCTGGCTGAAGGCTTCAGTTTGTCAAGGGAAGGCCCATGAAGAGCAATGGGAGATGGTTGAGAAAGGGCATTCATCATCCCAACCTACTGTGTGGACTCTGAAGACGAATTTTCATCCAGAAAGTTCAAGTGAAATATATCGGTGATCAGTACCATAACTCAAACAGGGGTTCTCACTGGGAGCAATTCTGACCCCTCAAGGGGGCTTGTGGCAATGTTTGGAGAGTCATTCTTGATTGTCATAACTGGAGAGGGGGACACTGCCAGCACGTAGCAGGCACAGGCCAAGGGGTGCTGCTGAACATCCTTTGACACAAAAGAGAATTATCTGGCCCAACAGGTCAACGGTGTTAAGGCTGAGAAACTCTGATCTAGAGTACGGAGGAGGAGAGCATCACCACCCCCCCACACCACCAAGCCAGAGCTTGCTCTGATCTCTGGCATCAGCAAGCATCCATCCTCCCTCAACACCACCTTCCAACAAACACACCTGGGAGTAGATCCAGGAAAACCTGAAGGATCAGGGCAAGAAGAACAACTGGGAGAAGAAAAACAGTACAAACATGATTAAATAAATTAGCTCTGCTAATTACCAAGGTTCTAACTTAGCACCTGGAGCAACAGCTGGGGTTGCACGAAATTGAGCAAACATCATCCCCAACTCAGGCAGACTCCGGGCATATTGACTTGCTCTTCCCTGCCTTCCTCTGGCAAAAGATTTGCCTGAGAAAAGACTAAGCAGTAAAGTCTCGGAGCAGAGTGTCCGCCCTCTTGAGGTGGGTTCCATGCCATGGCCGCCTCTGGCGCACCTGCACACGCCAGCAAGGACATTCCCGGAAGAGTTGGTTGCTCAATGCAGTAAAATCTCCTCCTAGGCTGAGCTCCCAGCTTTCCCAAGCTGCTGACCTCTGCAACTTCCCCAGCCTCCTGCCTCCATGAGTATTGTTCACCTTTATGCTTGGGAAATGTCCGGCCACAACGCGATTGCCCCCTCTCCCAGCCTCTGCTTTCACTGCTTCTCGGCTCTGCTCCTCTGGGCCTGACAGTATTTTCTCCATTCTGGAAGAAGTGTTATTGGTTCTACAAGGTACTCCCACAGCCCCGTGTCTTACTGCTGTGATTTTTTTTCCCCCTGGGTCGTAACGTCTAACTAGATGTCCACTGAACGTGGTAGGCTCGCTAGGCCGCCCAGTGGCTCCACATCTCAGCAACGCATGACTCGTGCACGTGTCCAGTGCCCACAGCTGCCTCCTCCCCCGTCACCACTGAAACGCAGCTGCATCACAACCTCACGGCTTATGGGGAAGAAGCACCAGGACTCCCTCCGGTCAGGGGCTACATTTCATTTTGGTTTAAAAGCTACTGTTGGAAGGATTTCCCAGAGTGCACACTTCACTGGGTTGAACAGTGGCCCCCAAAAGATATGCCTACATCCTAACCCTCAGAATCTACGCATATGATCTTATTGGGGAAAAGGGTCTTTGCAGATGGAATTACGTTAAGGATCTCAAGACTAGATCATCCTGGATTACCCAGGTAGGCACGAAATCCAACGACAGGTATCCTTACAAGAGACGGGAAGAGGAAAAGGCAGATACGCCAGGGAGAAGAACACGTGGAGATGGACGCAGAGGTTGGAGCGACGCTGTCCTGAGCCAAGGAAAGCTCGTGGCCACCTAAAGCTGCAAAAGCAATGGAGGACGCTTCCCTAGAGCCTTCAGACGGAGCACGGCCTTGCTGACACCTTGCTTTTGCACTTCCGGCCTCAGAACCGTGAAAGAATAGATTCCTGCTGTTTCGTCCAGTTGGTGGCAATTTGCTCCAGCAGCCCTAGGAAATGAATGAGGACACATCCAACCCCATTTCTCATCAACCACGTTGCCCATGCATCTGGCTTATATAGCACAAAACATGGCACTCCGGGCTTGAGTTGTGAGTTCATTCATTCACACTTCTGTTAGACATCTGCTCTGCCCAAATATCACCTCCTTGGGGTTTCCGCAACAACCCCACCAAAATGGTCCTTCCTGAACCCTCCACCTATCCCTCTGTCATCTCTTGACCTGCTTGCTTTTTCTCCACATACCTTACTGCTCAGCAGCCTTATATATTTATTTGTCTACTTGGGTATCATTGGGTATCCTATGTCTCCCCCATTGGAATGTATGCTTCCTCGGGGCAGAGGGTCGCTCGGCTTATTTACTGTTAAGAACTCCAGCAAGGAGAATGCCTAGCGCATAGGAGGTTCTTAAAAAAATTGGGATGGGATGAATAAAATCATAGTCCTTATCCTCAAAAGCATGGAAGTCTAGAACATTCTCCTGTATTTTAATTCCAGAGCACTGTTTGCAAATAAAAAGTCTTCCTGCACCCTCCCTTTCAGCTACCATGGCCTTTCATACATATCACACTGGCTCCATGAGTTAGAAGTCCATCATGATTTGTCTTTGGAAAAAATGGGATTTTTCTCTGAAGGGAAATTCCTGTGCTCCTGTTGGCTAAAGTATATTGCCTTAAAAATGCCCCTAAATTTTTAATGAGTGACTGGTTTTTTGTGTGTGGGTTTTTTATTTTTTTGCATCCCCCATTGCTAGCACTTTTTTCAAGACATATAAGGTGAGATGCACAGGGAGTGATGATTTGGGATGCCTCAACACAAGGAGGTCATGCCGATTGGCAGGCCAATGCTCCCCTGGGTAGCCAGTGGCTCCCAGCAGGTGGTTGCCACCAAGGCTTGCCATGTTCCTGACACACCTGAGGACATTCATGACACTGAGCTCACACAGAAAAGATCCAGCTGGACCTCTTCTTTAGAAACTCTAAGATCCAAGGGCCCTCTGTGAAAATGCATTACAGCATTTGGTCAATAGGTAGTTGTCATTCTAGCTCAGCCCAGATGAGTGCAAGAGGACCTTTCATAACCGGCAAGTTCTAGTCTCTCTGTAAGGGACAAATAAGGCCCTTTCTATTCATGCTTTTTCCAGATATTAGTTGTGCGAGTAATATCATGGAGCTTTTTCAGGGCAGGATAATAAGTAAACAGATGTCTTTTGGGTTTTGACGTGGGGGGGGCATTAATAGGAAGAAAAAAAACTGGAGTCACAGGGGAATTTGAAAATTAAAAAAAAAAAAACACAAAACTTTGTCCTTCCAAAAAAAGCCAAAAATACTATTAGTACTTCCATCTGCATTCGTTTGGGATGCTTGCAAAGACCAGTTAGGATGGGGGCTCTTTTTCCTAAGCTTTCCATCAAAAATAGCCCATCACCATTTTGTTACTCCGGCCCAAGGTCCATGTTGGGAAAGGAAATCTACCCTCATGAGGCAGAGAAGAGAACAAAATGACCTCAATGTGTGAGAATAAGAAAGCTCATTAAAATGGTTTCAAATTTACACTGCAACCAACTTAAAAAAAAATAAACAAACAAAAAAGACAACCACTTGTCGAGTTTTGGTGACATATCAAAGAAGAACATCCACAATGATCTAAAAAGGCTAGGAATGCACATCTTTCTCGTAATACGGATCTGGCTGCAGCTGGATTTGCTACACGGACGCCACAGCAACATGCATGTCTACAGACTGAGTGCAGAAGCAAATCCCGCCATCCAGCCAGACAAGAGGGAGTTCGGCAAACGCAGAAAAAAAGGCTGCTCTTCCCAATTTTTTGCTTTGGAAAATACAGTTATCTTTCATAAAGATATTATAAGGTCAGAACGCAATGCCTGTATTATTGTCATTTTTCAATGAACAAACAACTTTTAAAAATTTCTCAGTTTTCATTTCCAATACTGTAAATATCAGTAAGAATAAACCAACATACAAAAGCTCTTTGGCTCTCAGAAATCTAAGAGGGAGGCCTGAGACTAAAATGGGAGAACCGCGGCTATAGACGAATACTTCATGATTTCACTAACGAGGAGGGGGAAAAAAAAAAAAACCACAACAGATTATCAAAGATGATGGCAAATACCAGCGATTTTATTTTCTTCTCTGGGTTCCTCCTCTATTTCTAATTTTCTGTGACTACCTAGTGCAGATGATGTGGGTATGTAAAGATACGCAGGCATAACATTTCTCCGGCTCGTGCGTGCAATACTGTCTCCACAACGCAAAGAACAATATCTGGAGCATACCCTGGGCTTAGGTCCAGAGTAACGATTCCTAAAATGAAATTTATTTTCGTCTGGGAAGTGGGGGAGGGATTAAATTCGCAAAAACCAGTAACAGCAATAGATGATCATTTCGATGAAAACTTTTTTTTTTAAAGCCAAGGGAAAAAAAGTAGCAAAGTCCTAACACTGCACCTAGGCTGGGTATGGGGGTTTCTAATTCAAAAAGAAGGTAGAGGGCTGAAGCCTGAATCTGTTTACCCTCCGCAAACAGGGAAAATAATCCTAAATGGCAACGCTCCCGTATCATTAGAAGTTGCTGGGAGAAGAAGAATTTAGAAAGAAACCTGCCTGGTCTTTGGTCACCTGGCTCTTTCTGGGTGGCCTTTTGACTAACCACCCCGGGAGATGTCTGTTCCTGTGGCCATGAAAAAGGAGCTAATGAGCATTCCCAGGGGAGCAGTGAGAACCAGCATGCTAAAGACCAAGGTGGTTGGTTCTGAAGAATTTCTGGAATGGGCATCCTGGAATTCAGAAGCTCCAGGGACCTCTCCAGCTAGGGCCTCTCCTGCATGGAGAACCTCCAGGAGCCTAGATTTGAAAACTATTCCTGCTGACTTGCAAGCAGCCAGAGCATCCAGTCTTGTTCCCCCCATGGGCTCAGCGGCCCCGCCCCTGAGGCTATTCCTTGGGCAGACCCAAGGCACACAGACCCCTTCTGAGGTTTTCCAAGCCACCTCTCCTCCGGGCGCCTCTGGCAGGTCTGCACTGCTCCCTCGGGCTGCATAATTAGCGGGCTTCGGGCCACCGTGCCTGGTCTGCTGTGGTTCCCAACTCCCAAATACAGCCCTCGAGCCCCCTCCTCACCGGCGCCACTTCTGCCGACACGCCGCACACAACCCCACCCTTCCTTCCACCCCCCCACCCCACCCCGGGCCCCACCTCGCCAACTGTGGGTCCCCACACGGCAGCCCCGGGGCCCGCCACCCTCACACCAACACGTTCCCTAATCCGCTGGCAAACGCAGAGCGAGTCTACAAAGCCCTGCTGTCACCACCTTGGAGCCAAACTTAGTCTCAACCAATTCAGAGCCTTTTCAAAGCTGTGGTGGGAAGAAGGAAAATGTAGGAACTACAAGGAAGGCTTATCTCTCATCTGGATTCTGTCCTGTCTCTTTCCCTCTTTCTCCTCCCCCCCGCCCCCAGCCCCAGTGAAAATCACAATCCCACGACTGGAAGGTAAGGTCTTAAGAGGTCATTTCTTCTATCCTCCTTCCTTTGGCCAGGGCTGTCCTCAAAATAAATGGGCAAAACTGCTGTCCGTCTCTAGAAGGCTGATGGCGTGGCCAACGCCCTTTCTATACGTACCTGGGCTCTGAACGCAGGGTCAAGCTCATACCCATGCGCCTGACAAGCAACACGAAACACAAAACCAAACACTGTTACTGTCTCCATGCCAACTGGGGACACTCCCCGGGGCCACAAGGACACCCCACTCCCCACCCAAGCCATCACGAAACCCTCTTCTAATGAGCCTGGAAAAGGCAAGAGTGAACACACCGGTTGATGAGTTTTCCATCGTTAAGAATAGGGACCGGAGAAGCACACCCGTTCTTTGTGTTCTAAAGTTTACTTTCAGCTTCAGCAAGCGAAAGGATTTTTTTTAATATAATAAAAAAAGTTATACGACTTTAATTAAATGCACTTATTAAAAGGGTGAAATATTTGGAGAGGCTGTTTTTGTGCTGGAGGCACATTTTCCAGCGCTCTGTAGAGCGTCTGCGTCCGTCCGCTCTAGGCAATTTTTAATGCACAAATAAATCCGCACCTGACGTGCTGACAGATTATTATGCCGTGTGGCAGCCAACAAAAGTAAACACAGGGGCAAGTTTTAACCTCTTGCAGTCACAGAGCTTTCCCTGCTGGGGCCGGCTCAGGTGTACAGGGCTGCTGGCAAAGGCCTGGCTTCCAGTGAGGCTTCTTCCGGTCCTGCAGCCCATCCTGTCCCTGGAAACAGGCTGCTCTCCCACCAGGCTGTCTGCAGTGTGGCATGAGCGAGGGGACAGGAGCCACCTGAGGGAGGGGACGGAAAGGAAGACTGGCCACACGTGGTGCCCCCCCCCCAGCACCCTGCCTTCCCTCCATCTTGTTTATCCTGTGTCTCAAAGATCCATGGGCTTCTGCACAGCAGGCTGGTCTGCAATCGGCCAGCGCGCTCCGTGGATCGAAGGATCCAGCCGGGAGAGCTGGCTTTGCAGAGGGACAGCCTGGCCATGTGTTTCTCCCCGTTTTGCCCAAAGTCAGGGCAGTTACTAGAGGGCTAAAGAGGAACCGGGCAGTCTCCTCGTCTGTATAACAGACCGTCAGCTGAGGGAGTGGACAGGGGGGAGGGAGAGTCCGGGAATAGAGAAGTTTTCTCCCACAGTCCGTCAGGCTCGCTATCCCACCAATAACCTGGTGGCAGAGCTCAGAGCAAGCAGTCTGCATCTGTAAATAATCACTATTGTTACTGTAATTTATTGGGTGTTTACTACAAACCAGACCCAACACTAAGTGCTCTAATACATTATCTCATTTTATCTCCAAACTCTCCAGGGTACGGATCACTACAACCCATTCATTCTTACCACTACTTTGAACAGCTTCCTCATCGCTCATTCTCTCAACAAGCTTACTGCCCTCATGCTTAGTAGGAAGACCAGGTTACTTGCCCCAATGAATCCACGTGACTAGGAAGGCCAGGTCACTTCCCCCAGCGAACAAAGACCACAAGCACAAAGAAGCAACCACATCCACCTTTAACAACTCTGAGCACACATATTTTTTTTTTAAGATTTACGCATTTATTTTGAGAGGGAGAAAGCACAAGCAGGAGGAGCAGAGGGAGAAGGAGAGAATCTCAAGCAGAGGCCGCACTCGGTGTGGAGCCCAACGCAGGGCTCGATCTCATGACCCTGAGATCACGACCAGAGCTGAAAGCAAGAGCCAGACGCTTAACCGACTGCGCCCCCCAGGCCCTCCCCAAAGCTCAGGTATTTTAAATATAGAGAGGAGCTCAATTTTGACCACTGAAAAAATGTTTTCTTTTTCCTCTATGGGTAAGTTTGGGGATACATAAATTTATTTTTAAAACAACAGAAAGGCTTGGGCACCATGAAATGTGATCAGATAAACACAGAACATTCCTGCAGTGGGCGGAAGGCTGAAGCAGGTGCCCTTCCCTTGGCAGCCAAGAGATCGAGCTGGACATTAGCAGGCAGATCGCCAGGCTGGTGGACATGTGTCAACCTCCCGAGCTTGGGGGCTGCCCCACTTCAAGAAGCAGAGCTCGACGCTGCTACTAAGCCGAGGATGTAGGTCCTTCTTTTCCCAGCCTCTCTTGCAAGAGCAACAGGCTTAGGTTCCCCTCATCAGTCACACCCATGGCCTGACCTTGAGCACAAAGCCGTAACACAAAGCAGTGGAAGTCCTGAGAGACCCTGTCCAGGGAGCTGGGGTGACAGCTGTCCCAGGACTGACGGTCCGCTCAGGGAGGCAGCTGCTCTGGCGTGGCCTCCTGTGCCCAGCGTCGGTGGTATAGTCTGTGACGGATGTGCCCAGCGGTGGAGGCGACACCTGTCATCAGACCAGCTCTGCAGAATTTGAGACACATTCCAATGCAGAGCCTCTAAACCTGGTCTCCCTCCCTTCGTGGAGACGCTGAGCAAATGCAGGCTGCTTTCAGTAAATACTTTTTTGGGTTAACTTAGCCAGAGGTCATTTCTGTTGCTTGCAAACGAGGACTGGGATGGAGACAGGGTTCTGCGCAAGCATCCTAGCATTGGTTCTTGGAAGTTACAACACTAGGTCTCTCAGGTTGGGCTTTTTCCTCTTTCTGTGTCTCGCCCTTATTAATTTTCACTTTCTATTGCAATAAAATATACAGTAGAAAAAAATGCACATGAGAGTCCATCTCATGGAATTTTCACAAAGTAAACACACCCATGTAACCAGTACTCCCATGGGCCCACTTTCCGGTCATCACAACCAAACAAGGACAACCGCTATCCTGACATCTGCCGCTGCACACGGCCTGTGTCCGAACTTTATGTCAACGTAGTAATACAGGTTTAGTCTTTACATCTCACCCAGCATGACGCTTGGGAGATGCCTCTCTCCTGCCATGTGTAGCTGTGGCTCATTCGTTTTCACTGCTGCATACTACTCCATTGAATGAGTATATCACAGTCTACTTAGCCATTGTACTATTGACAGTCATCTGGGTGCTTTGTAACTTGGGGCTATTTCAAACAAGGCTGCTATGAACTTTCTAGTACATATCTTTTGGCAAAATGTGAACATATTTTTTGCTGGGTTATAGATTAATGTACATAAAAAATATATGTGTGTGTGTGTGTGTGTGTGTGTGCATGCGGTCAACTTTGTTGAGTGCTGCCAAGTACTTTTCTAAAGTGATCATATCCAGGGCACCCGGGCGGCTCAGTCAGTTGAACATCTGCCTTTGGCTCAGGTCACGATCCTGGGTTCCTGGAATTGAACCCTGCATTGGGCTCCCTGCTCAGTGGGGAGACTGCTTCTCCCTCTCTCCTCCCGGTTCATGCTCACTCTCTCTCAAAATAAATATTTTTAAAAATATTTTTAAAAATATAAAAGAAATTTAAAAAAAAAAAAATAAAGTGATCATATCCCTTCAGAATGATTTTTTTAAAATTTTTTTAAAAGATTTTATCTATTTATTCATTTGACAGAGATAGAGACAGCCAGCGAGAGAGCGAACACAAGCAGGGGGAGTGGGAGAGGAAAAAGCAGGCTCATAGCGGAGGAGCCTGATGTGGGGCTCGATCCCAGAACGCTGGGATCGTGCCCTGAGCCGAAGGCAGACGCTCAACTGCTGTGCCACCCAGGCGCCCCCAGAATGATTTTTAATTGGACACCCAAAACAATTTTTGCCAAGATATGAGACCCTGGGGAAGAACGAGATGAGTAAGGAGAACAACGTCGGTAAAAATCCGTACGGTGACACTTCCCCCTTAAATGATTCCTCTGCAGATGTATGAGTCAGTCTTGGTATCCAGCCCGCTGCCACCCGGCTTGACCTGGGTTAAATGACTGCTGACAGGTCATCGTGAAAGTCAAGGGCACAGCTGGAACAGGACTTCTGAACTCATGGCCTTTTGACCCAGCAGCACAGACTCGCATTCCTGCCAGCACCACCGGCCCCAGGAAACCGGCAGCCGTGTGGTATCGCCAGCTTCCCCTGCATCCGAGAGGACATGGCTTGCATTTGGACAGGGATCCCGGGCCTGAATGCCTGCGGGGCCAGCAGGAACTTCAATCAGACCACGAGGGCCAGGCATGGTGGGGATCAGGTCAGGAGTGCTGGGGATTTGAATAAATTGGGAGCGAATGTCCAGTCTTAAAGGAACATTTATTACTAAGCTTGCTGATTTCTGCCATATGAAAAAGAAGGCCCCACTGCTGCCAGATTTTCTGACTTTTCAAGGGAAGCTGGAAAACTGGATTTTTTTTTTATGACATACTGCAATTTGTAATGTTGGTGACTAACTTTAAAAAAACAAAAAACCAAAAAAAAAAAAAAAAACCCCAAAAAACGGTGAACGCTGTCAGCCCAACAAGACACATCTAGAGATCAGACCTGGCCCCAGAACCAGCCCTGGATAGGACCACCTGTGACTTAGGCAGACTCAGCACATTGTGTTCACAAGAGGCGGCCTTCTGGGGCGGCCCAGAGCAGCCCCCAATGGAAATCACCATGACAGCTCTCCAGAGAGGCACCGACGAGAACCACATTTCTTCTCTCTTACGTGGATGGGCTCCCTCCTTATCGATGACCCTCTTTGCTACCCTAATTAAGGCAACATTCAACCGAAAGCCCTAACCGTCATGAACACCTCGGACAAGGTGCCTCACGCCTGACGGGGGTGAGCTCTTTTTGTTCTTGCCCCTACATCTGGTGGCGAGGTGCCGTGTAATTACCGCAGGTCGCCGGCTCTGCCCCCGGGCCTCATTGCACTTGGCAGGATCCATTGGAATTGACTACATCTGGTGAAGTTAAGCACAACCTGAAAAACAATTTATCCACGCAAGAAGTCATCAATGAGAAGACACTCCCCCTTGCGCAAATCCAACCTACTTTCCCATTAGTGCAACCTCTGCACATCAGTGTCCCGAGCTGTTTATGACGATGGCGTCTGGAGGCGGGCCACTGACCTCTTCTCGTCTACCTCTCCCCCGACCACAGAGCACCGACACCCTCTCCCCACCTCTGCCCTCACTCCCTCTCTCCGACAAGCCCTCATTCAACACATCTCTCGCACACACATCCATTCACCAATTCCAAGCGTGAACAGGTGGAAACAATCTAGCAACAAACACAGCTGGGAATACATTTGCCCATTTCCTGTCTCCTGGCCTCAGCACCCACTTTATAGATCTTCGTCAGGCAGGTACACAGTCAGCGCTCAATAAATACCTATCGAATGTCCTATATAAATGGCAGAGTCTCCCGTGTGCAAAGAGCTGCTGTGGGATGACACGAGCACCTACCCAGGATGTGTAATCTCACCACACCCCACAGGCAGGCTGAGACAGGTGTCCCCAGACAAGGGAACAGAGGCACAAAGAGGTCCTGAGGCCACCTGGGCAGAGGGCAGATGGAGAGGCAAAAGGCAGGACCTGTTCCAGGTTGTAAGCCTCAAAAACCCTACTTCCCGAGAGCCTCTGAAGATTATTCAATAAGTTAATGATCTAAGTGCTCACTACACGCTAACGACGTACCAGACACTTCACATCAGGAGCTCAGGTAATTCTTCCAGCAGCCCCACAAGGCTCCAACAAAGAGTCTTAGGAGGATAAAGAGCTTGCCCAAGGAAATTGATGGAGCCCGTGTCAGAGGTTCTTAAGTGGGGAGATCTGGGGAAACATGGGGCGGGGACATCTTGGGTTGTCACAGTTCATGGTAGGCAGGTGGCAGGGATGCTGAATAGTTGCCTCAGGCAGGACTTCCCCACCTGAATGCCAACAGCATCTCCCAGGTACGAAACACTGGTGTGGGGTTTGTTTTTGTTCTTTTAGCAAAGGCAGAGCCCATGTCTGAACTGGGGCAAATCGGCCTCGAGGGCCCCTACTGTTCTCACTACTCCATTCTGCAGGTTCAGAGACATTTTTTATACCACGTGGACTCCTTCCTGGTGCAATGACTGGCTGTCCTGTCCTGGCAACATCTTCTAGTAACTTCAGCATGTAGAGAACAGATCTCGACCTAGAACGACAAGTGCATGTCTCCAACAGAGAAATGATATTGAAGATGTTGATACTGAGGAAGTATTCCCTGCGGGGGCCATAGCTCTGAAGGTAGTGCTATGAAGAAGTGCTTTATTTTACTATTATTTTTTTAAGGTAGAGGCATTGCTTCAAAGGCTGCAAGGACGGAGAAGAGAGAGGGTGAATAGAATAAAGCAGACCATGAGAAGCACCAAACAAGTAGCGATCACACGTGTTCCAAGGTCAGAACGCCATGGGAGGCTCTTTGTGACTCAGGTGTTTGGAGAAGGCGTCGTGAAGAAAGCAGGGCTTCAGCCAGGCTTCAGGGATGGAACTGATTCCAATCAGCACAGAAGAAGGAAAGAGGAAGAGGGCAACAAAGTCAAATGGGAAGAAGTGAGAATCAGCCGGCCAAGGTGAGGGGCATGCAGGAAAGCACCCCGGATGCATCAGAGGATCATCTTTTCAAAGCAGAAGGAAGTTGGGGGGCGGTTAAAATGGCAGTTTGCACAGGATTGAGGAAGGATTTCATCTATACCCAAGGAATTCCAATCTATCTTGCAGGACATCGGAACCCACCATAGGTTCCTGAGTGCAGGAGAGATGCAAGTGGTCATTTCAGGAGTGAATGGACTGGACAAGAGAGGGTGGGGTGATGGGTCAGTTAGAAGTCCTCCCCATGAATCCACCAAGAGTAAGAGCCTCCACAGGCAGTACCCACAGAAATCAGCCACCGAGCCCTGCCAATCCCACCGGGAGGCTGAGAGAAGAGAAAGGGTTGAATCCCACTTCTTATTTCCGAATCCAATAACCAGAAGAATGATGGTACTACTGCTCATAAAAAAAAAAAAAAAACAAAAAAACACTGAGGAAGGGGAGTTTAGCCCCCAAATCATTTAGGTAGAAACGTCAAGGGGACAGTAAAAGCTAATCAGAGTCCCAGCTGTGGTTCAGAGACACTCTCGTCATTCTCAGATACAAAATGAGACCCTTCCCGTCACCTGGCTTTTGGGAGGCTCGCAGCAGCAACTTCCATGCTAACCGTGAGGTCGGGGGCTCCCAGGGAAACTTGCCCCCTAACACGACAGCTCTGTTTAGTTCCCTACCCTTGAATTTAGGCTGGCCTTGGGACTTGCTTTCACCAGCATAATGTGGCAGAAGGAATGCTGGGCTGGTTCCAGGCCTAAGTCTTAAGGAGATCCGAGAGAGCCACGCTACCCTATGCAGGGATCATGTGGAGAGACCACATGGAGAAAGAGAAGCCCTAAAATGATTAAAAAAAAAAAGAGAGAGAGAGAGAGAGAGAGAAAGGCCCAGTGTCCCAGGGTCCCAGGGTCCCAGCTAAGCCCAGCCCTGGCCAACTCTCCAGCTGAATGAAGCTTTCTGAGTAAGCACCACTGACCAGAGTTAGCAGAAGACCGGCCCAGCCAACCCCAACTCAGATTCCAAAATTATTAACAAATACGAGTTGCTGTTTTAAGCCATCAGGTTTTGGGGTGGTTTGTTACACAGCAATAGAGAGCTGGTACACCTCCACAAGGCCATCAAGCTACACGAGAATGCCCTGCTGGTCCGTGCAAAGCTCCGTGCATGGGCAGGTACATGCTTACGCTGAGTGGTGAAAAGCATGAGTATAAACAGCAACACAGAATCACTGCCATCTACAGCCTGCTGGTCTCCAAGCTTGGCACATAGTTGGCACCTGTAGAAACACCTGTCAAATGGATGCATAGCAATCAACCGGATTTTAATAGATGCTAGAGAAGCCGGTCTGAAGCTTACTTATTCCTGCAAGGCTTCCTGGGAACTTGCAAGCTTCAACGTCAGGAAATGTTCTCACCGATCCCATCATATTCCCTGAGGCTCCTGAAGCCTGTTTCCTCTTACCCAGTCGGATGGATAACAGCTGGTCACTGTCCCCATGTCCACCAACGCGGCACCATCCTCAGCTTAACTGAGTTCTCTTTTCACCAAGAAAGAAGGCTACTGCATTCTGACTTCTGCAAACTGATTTTTTCAACCTTTTTCTGGGGCGGCGCTGTTTCTGTTTAACAAGAACCTCCTGGGGAATCTTGGGAAAATGCAGTTTATGCTTCGGGAGGTCTGGGCTGAGGCCTGAAAGTCTGTATTTCTAACAAGTCCCAAATAGATGCTACTGCTGGTGACCCCAGGACCACACTTCACACAGCTCTCATTTTATAGAGGAGGAGAACGAAGTACGGAGAGAAGATTCCAGCACCAACTCCAGGTCCCCTAGACCGGACTGCATGTTCCCCCAGGGAAGTGGAAACCAGTGTGAGCAATCAGGGCAGGCCTTACCTACCTATGGAATGCTGTCTGCAGGAGGTGCTCCCCGGCCACTGAAGGAAAAGCCTGCTGCACTGGAATCAGCCCCCCGAGCTTACAAAATGCAGATCTCCAGGCCTTTCCTGCTAGAAACGGACTCAGGGGCTCTGGCATGGAGCTTCGGAAACTCCATGGGTGATCCTGATACCCAGCTGGGTTTGGGATTATTCATCTAGACTACTTGGGAGGCGGCCCCCCAGCAAGTAAGACACGAAGTGATTCTCTAGCCAATACTGATTAAGGGGCTTCTCCATTCCAGACACTGTTCTGATTTAAGTCAATACGGAATGATCTGAACCTCACCACAACTCTTTCTAGTTGGCACTGTCATCATTCCCATTTTATGGAGGCCAAAACTAAGGCTTGCAGCAGCTGTGTAACATGGCAAAAGTCACTCCCTTAGTCAAGGGGCTGAGGCGGGATTAGAACCCAGGTCCTCAACTCGAGTCTACGTCGGAACCACGGTGCCCTATTCCTCTGATCTACAGCAAAAAACCTTAAGGGTACACTGTTTGGTTCACTGTTTCCTCCAAGGAGAAGCTGCACACCACTCGTTCTCAAGATTATCAACACGTGGTCCTTGGAAGAAGAATGGTAGGGGGCGGTCTGAATCAAACGTGGAGAATCCTGAGCTCGGGCAAACAGCACAGCTTGCTTCCCGCAGAACTGCCCTGGCAAACGTGCACAGTCATCTCCAGGGGTGGAAGGCGCATGTCACAACACTCTCCAGACGTCCTGGCCACAGGATCCTTTTGTCCCAGAGCATCTCAAGGTAGGATGAGGATGCCAGGAACCCCCACCCCCTTGGGGAACCGTGGGACCAGGATTGTGCTTTTTCAAACTGTAGCATGCATGTGAAGCTTCCAAGGATCTCGTTCAAATGCAGGTTCTAATTCCCTGGGTCTGGGTGGGGCCTGAGCGTCTGCATTTCTAGCAAGCTCCCAACTGATGCTAAGGCTGAATCACACTTGGCCTGACAACGATCTGGAACACCGCGCTGGCGGGCTCTGCTCTGCACTGCCTCCCCAGACAAGCCTTAGTCCAGCTCGTCGGCCCCAAGAGAACACCCCTGATGCAGATTTCCAGAGGGCCCGGCCACCACTGACCTCCCCAGACGTGGAACTCATCCACATCTTGCATGTTTCATCACAGACCCTGGAGGGCTGGGGGCGGGGGGGAGGGGTCCAGACCTTCCAGAGAGGCGTCTACCCCAGGGTCTGCACCCCAGCCCTTGCCTCCGAAAGCCCTCCTTCTGCAGGTGAGGCCCTCTCAGAGGGCAGCCTCACTCTCCCGGCTGCCCAGGGCTGCCGTGGCCCCGTTGTAAGGAAGGAAGAGGAGGTAAAAGGAGGATAAGCAGAGAGCGAGGAGGCCCCGTGAGGTCTTGTGACCGACGGGGCCTCCTGGTGCCGCCGAGGTGGCAGTGCCAACGCGCAGCGCTGAAATCCTTGGCTGGGCTCCGAAGTAAACACCCAATCCAAACAGGCCCCAGTGTGCCTCCGAACAGACTGTGTAAATAAGGGGGGGGGAGGGGGGAAAAAACCCCAACTGGCCACAGATCCCGCTTTCAAACACGTTGAAACAAAATAATCCCTCTCACTCACTCCCTCCTGCTCCGTTTTTTTTTTTTTTTTTTTTTTTTTTTTTTTTTTTTTTTTTTTTAAATTTCCGCTGGTGCCGAGGCCTCAGTGGAGCCTGGCTGGCGGCGTGTTAGAGCCTGCAGCCTACCTGTCCTGCATAGGAATGAAGCCTGGAGGAGCTACATGATAGGCCTGCCTGCAGGCCCGGGGACGACAGCGACCACATTCAGAGTCCAGGAAACAGAGAAAAAGCTGTTCTCAGAGCTCCGCTGGGAAGGGACGGGG
>NC_048230.1:37542243-37564019 GCF_002007445.2 Ailuropoda melanoleuca
TGAGAGCCAGTCCATTAACCTGGCTTTGACCAGGGTGGCCCTGCCTCCAAACTGCAAACCCCCAAAGCAGAGAACTGAACCCCACAGAAGAGAGCTGGAAGTGCAAAGCCCATGAGGAGGTCCTCCTGGACAGCTTCTCTCTGAGGGCTCTCTGAACTCCCCAAGTGTGTGCACAGACAAGGGGGCAACTTGCTTGTGGTTTGTGGCTGGTTTTGTATTTGGTTTTGAACTTTCTAATGGCAGGGTGGGGGCGAGAGGGGTGGGGGGGATGGGGGGGCCTGAGTCATCTTGCAGATGAGAACCCATCTCCCCCTCTCTGCAAGTTGAAACAATTGAGTTGTCTCTCCCGGTTCTTGCCAACGTCTCTTACTCAATCTTGGATCAAAAGGGCGGTTGGGGAGGGAGGCCGGGGACGGGAATCCAGACAGTTCTGGGCCTCTGACATCAGGCCCAGCTGTTAGAAGCGGAGCTGAGGAGACGTGACCCAGAAGGGAAGCCGGGATGGCCTGGCGAGGTGGGTGAAGGAAATTGCAAAGGGTGACTCGATCTGGGGAGCCTGGAGAGGCCAAGTAAGAGTGAACTGAACGTCGCAGGGAGAAGGGCCGGCTCTGGGGTGACCTTCCCGGGTCACAGCCACTCACCATGTCCCTCCTCGCTCATATTCTTAGAAGCGGGGACTGGGACTCTATCCTGTGCACAGGCTCGGCCCCGGTAGGCATTTCACGGTGATTATTTACAATCGTCGCTACTCAGAAGAGACGAGACTCCGCCGGGTGAGCCCAGTAGCCTGCGGCTCGGCAGGAAAAGTCTAGGTCCCACGTCCAAGAATATCAGCAAATCCTCATGAAGCATCCGTTGTTGTAACACAATTTAAAAGCCCTGGTTTGAAGAGCCTGTCTGACACTACCCAGGTCTGCGGGCAGAGCCAACGCCACGCCCGTTGTGGGATCTTAGGCTGCCTTTTCAAAATTAAAAAAAGAAGAAAAAAAATCCCTTCCACATTAATCTCCGTTTACCATGGCGTGTGCATCTGGTCTGCAGTCGTAGACTCAGCGCCGTATACAAAAGGGGGGCCCGGAAAAATCAGACAGGGTGATCCCCGCTTTTAAGGAACTGATACCTTTGCTGGGGGAGAGCCAACCGACCCACTGGAGTTCAGTGGCTTTTGTCTCTTCGGAGACACACCTGTGAACGTCAGGAGACCACGAGCTGGCCCTCCCTGAGTGTCACTGTGTACCAGGCATCACGCTGAGGACCATCTAGGCAGGGGTCCTGATCCCCACAACCACCTTGTGAGGTAGAAAGCACTACTACCCCATTGCACAGGTGAGCGCACGAAGGCTCGAGGATGAGCCAATGCCCCGGGTCACAGCGCTGACGAGTGACAGCGTGCTGGCTGAAGGCACTTCCCTCCTGTGACTCTCACAGCGCTTTCTGCCCAGAAGTCAAGTGGCTCAGGGACGGAGCTCCCGAAGGCCTAACGTACGTCTACACGCCCCTCGGCCTCTGCGTTAGCGCCGGAAACAGGAGGTCCCTAGACCATATTTGTTGAAACAAACAGATAAAAACTTGCAAGAGGGAGAAGGCCACTCTATCCCTGTATTGAGGTCTTTATTGGGCATCTACTATGTGTCTCTGACTGGGCCAGACGTGGGGAGCCAGCTGAGCTGGGAGGGCCCAGGTCTCAGGGGCTCAGTCTGGTGACAAGGGTGATGCTGGTGCCCCAGGGACGGTGCCTGCACACATCCCCGAGGGGTGCTGCTGGGCTCCCCGGCACTGGGAACCTGACGGAGATGCAGTCCCTGCTGTGGGGGTGCTTATTATCCAAGGGGGGGGAGCAGATCTCCGAGAGAGAGAGGAAAATGGAATCAGAAAGCTCTAACTTGCTAAGAGAAAGGAAGGCTCCTGAGGTCCCCAAAAGTCAAACCCGAGGGAAGCTGGCTCGTAGGTGCTTCTTCGTGTAAGAATCCCTCTTCCCACCGTGACATCCTACTCTGTGTCCAAGCAGAGGCACCACACGTAACATACAGTGTGGACACAAGATCCACCCACACACCAACCAAAAGACTGGACTTCTCCAAAGTGACAGCCCCAAATGCTACAGAGGAGTGGAGCCACGGGAACGTTTGTCCGTGGTCGCCGGAGGTGCGGAAGTGTGCGGGCAACGTGGGGAAGAGGTCTGACGGTTTCTTACAGAACGAAACTGACAGCTGCCCTATAACCCCACGATTCTACTCCCAGTCATTTACCCGAGAGGAATGCAAACGTGTGTCCGCAGAAGTTTTGTTTGAGAATGTCCACGGCAACTTGAGTCAACGCAGCCGGAACCTGGAAACAAGGCAGGTACCCATCAACAGGAGAATGGATAAACAGACCGTGGGTTCGTCATTCAACAGGGCAGCACTCAGCAGCAGAAGCACAAAGCCCCGGACCCGCAATAATGGGATGAATCTCAGAAACATTACGTGAGTCAAAAGTCATCACATGATGGATTACATAGGGCCGGACTGCATTTACATGGAGTTCCCCCTAATACGGGCAAAACTAACCTAGGGAGAAAACAAAATCAGAGGAAGAGTTGCCACTGGGGGTATGGGGGTAGGGATGGACAGGCAAAGGCCAGGTGGGAACTTGGCCGGGAGCTGGTAGCATCCACACCTACAGGACACTGGAAATGTGTGCAGCACAAGACACGCAAATATTTCGTTAAAGGAAGCAAAATGCCCACAGCCAAATACTGAATTCTATTAATGATATGCATGCTGTGCTTTTGCAGGAATTCATGTCTGCAACTTATGTGGAACGGATCAGAGAAAATGGGACAGCAAGATGTGTGGATATCAGGCTGACTGTGTGATAAACTGAGTTGGCAAGTCAATCACGGAATCGAGGCGACGGGTATACGGATGGTTGTTGCAGAACGCTTTCAACTTTTATATATATTTGTAGATTTCCATTATAATATATTGGGAGGGGGGAGAAATGAAAGGGCACCCCAAAACGGCTTCGTGGGAACAGCACCTGCATGTGCTGAGTTTTCAGAGCTGCTCCCACAAACCCGTGGGCGGCTGCACAGAGAGAGGAGGGAACGGGAAAGCTTCCGAGGGCTCAGGGCTGGACCCCGATCCTCCCGGTGCAGAGATTCACTCTACAGTCTGGGTGAAGAACAGTCGCGGCAGCCTGGGTCTGCGTTCAGTCTCTCCGTGCAAGACGCAATTTCCTGTTCCTTGGGATGAAGCATCTCTTGACTGGAAATTCCTCTCCCTCAATAGCGTTTGGGTGAGTTAAGTGTAAATGAATCAGAAACAAATGGATTAAGTTTTTCAGCACGCATACGGGCTTCAAGAACAAAATACAAAGGGAGAGAAGGGTATGTCACGAGGAGGGGAAAGGGTCTCTGGTTCAAACTGTGCACAAAACCGCCGTTCCGAGAAATACTTGACTGACTTGCTGATCTCAGTCCCCGTACACCAAGGGCTTCTGGGGCCCCACTCTTTAATATGCAAATGACTTTGAAAAATATTTCTCCTCCTGGAAAGCAGAGGGGAAAGGAAATGCTTTGAAGCCCTCCTGGTTATTTAATTATTTTTTTCAAAGGTAAGGCAGTATATTTTTATCCAATTTTAAATAAACATTTTTGAAAGGGTATGTTCAAAGCCCTTAAGCCTCTGATGTTGGTTTGGGATGTTTTTTGTTTTGCATTCTGGGGGCCCAGTAAGGATGGTGCCTCTTTCTGGCCAAACGTTCTAGAATTGTGGAACATTAGACCCAGGAAGCCTAAGGGGCCAGGATGCTATTGTGGAGGACAGGGAGGCTCGGACAGGCTCTGGTGATCTTGCTCGAGAGGTAAGCAGTGACCCGCTGGGATCAGGATGGGGGGGTAGGGGGTGGCTTGGCTTCCAAGGCCATGCGCAGAGCATTCTGATCTCTGCAGGGAATTGCCAGCTGGGCTCTGAGTTGACCATCCTGGGGTCACCCTTTGTGAACATGTGAGTTTACAGAAATGTCTTTTATCAGCCACCACTAGGGATGATGGCAATGGCCACCTCCCCAGGGACACACGGAGACTCCACAAGTGCTTAGAGGTAAGGTAGGGTGAGGACATGTGGAGTCAATGAACCTTTATGAGGGAATCGGGGCTCAGAAAAAAAAAATCACACCTCTGAAGGATTTTTCTCAAGTGGCCTAATTTAGACACAACATATACAAACACAACCCACAAAGATTATTTGGGCACAGAGCATGGGACAGTGGGATGGGCAGGGAACAGCATAATCATGGTCCTCAAATACTTAATGTTTGAGTAACAACCCATAAATTCTTATTAAGTGAATTAACAAATAAATATAACTCACACTCTCACCTATCACAGGAGTGGTAACAACTAGCACATAAGCTTTCAGAAGGGATACATCGGGGTAAGATACAGCCAACACCATCAGCTGCCCGGGGCAGAGCCCCTCCCTAGATGACTGTGGCCTCCCCTGTTAGTAGCACTGTACGGACTTGATTAGCTTTTGCCATGGCCTTAAGAGAACAGAGTCATTAACCCCATTTTATAGATTTTTTAAAAATTTTTATTTTTATTTATTTTTATTTTGTAAAGATTTTATTTATTTATTCGACAGAGATAGAGACAGCCAGCGAGAGAGGGAACACAAGCAGGGGGAGTGGGAGGAAGAAGCAGGCTCATAGCGGAGGAGCCTGATGTGGGGGCTCGATCCCATAACGCCGGGATCACGCCCTGAGCCGAAGGCAGACGCTTAACTGCTGTGCCACCCAGGCGCCCCAGAAAAAAAAAAAATTTTTTTTTAAAGAGCAAAGTCTACGTTCTTGATCACAACATACCTTGCCTGCCTGGCTGTGCCCAGAAGAGTGAACTAGGAGCCCCTGGGGGGCACAGTAGGCCTAGCATCTGACTCTTGGTTTCAGCTCAGATCGTGATCTCAGGGTCGTGAGATCGAGCCCCACTTCGCCTAATAGCAGGCTCCACGCTCAGTGGGGAATCCGCTAGAGATTCTCTTTCCCGCTCCCTTTCCCTCTGCTGTTGCTCCTCCCCAGCCCCACATGCGAGTGCACACGTGCTCTAATAAGTAAATCTTAAAAAAAAAAAAAAAAAAAAAGTGAACTAAAACCCTTACCCCAAAGTCTAGTGGGGAGAGAGATAGGCAATAATACCAAAACAATAACAAAATTATATTATGTTCTACTTTCTTTCCCTAAAGGGAATAAGCTTCCCTGATTTTTTTAACATAAAATAATTCTCATCGCAAACTAGAAAATTAAGATCACCTATAATCACAGTACTCAGAGGTAATCTGTTCATCTTTTGTTAAAAATCCTGCCTAAAGTTTTACGCGTGCTCATATGCTTTTAAAAAAAAAAAAAAACTTTTTATTTTGGAGTAATTTTAGATTTACAGAAAAGTTGCAAAGACAGTACAGAGTTCCTATGTGTCCTTTGCCCAGGAAAGATAAAACGTCAGGAATATTTTCCGTAACTATGGCATATCTGTCAAAACTAAGAAATTCCCATGATATTGTGAATTGCAGATTTCATGTGCATCACTCCAGTTTTCTCAACTGTCTTTTTTCTGTTTCGGGATCCAGTCTGGGGTACCACACCGTAGAGTTTGTAAATGGATTGTTTTCACTGAACAGTACGTGTCGTAAAAGTATTTCTAAGTCAATGAATAGAAATTTATAGCATTATTTTCAGTAGCTTCCTAGCACACATTCTACTCAATGGCTGGGCAATCCCCCTCCTCTTGAAGGCTGCTCCCATTGCTTTTGGTTTTTCACTGTTCCTTAAATGCTAATGCGTGCACCCACCCATGCTGGGCATCTCTAATGATGTCATCAGAATAAACTTCTAGACACGCATGGAGAGCGTGGCAAGGAGCATGTCCTTCAAGGCTTTTCACACACGTTGCCACACTCTCCTCCAGAAAGCCTGAGCCCCTGTGCCTTATCACCCTTAGATGCGTCACTTTAAATTCATTTGGACAAGAAAAGACTCTTCTATACCCTAGAGAGAAAACCATGGGACTGGAAAGCGTTAATGGACATTCAGGACAGGCCTTTCCCCCCCACCCCGACTCCCCCCAAAACTCATCATTTCGAAGAACCACCCAGAAATTAAACCTTCGTTCCCTTCAGCTCAAGCTACTCCCACTCTCCTCTCTCCGGGTCTGACAGAGAGAGGTATCTTCGGATCTTCGGCATTTCAATCATGGAATTGCTTTTGGGGCGTGGGGGCAACCCCCACCAGGTTTAATTTCCTTCTCATCCCTGAAGGAAAGCTTGAGCAGGCCTGGGCAATAATGCATGCAACAGGAAGGACAAAAGGATTTGGTAGTCAGCAAAGCTGTAGCCTTCTATTTAACTTTCTTTCTTTCTTTTTTTTTTTTTTTAATGGTGAAAGAAATAGGGGGAGGGGTGGAGACCGCAAAACAACTTGCCTATCTAGAAAGGGCTCGGCTCGCCGTGAGCCGGACCAGGAACCTGCCCAGCATGTTAGCTGGAGTCATGGTCTCTCTTCCAAAAGAAACCCGTATTTTATTTTCAGACTCCTGTTCTTCGATGCAAAACACTTTGTCCCCGTGCTTAGCGCTGTAAAATGTTATATATTTGAGAAGCCTGGAAAAGAGGGAGGCAGGGAAAGTTTTGAGAAATGGGGCCAGACCCCATGCTGGGGAATTCTTAAGTGCCATCCTGGCCTGCAAAAAAGAAGAAAGAAAGAAAGAAAAAGAAAAAACAAGCTACTGGTCAGAGGGAATGCTCTTCCATGCCAAGCTCAGCTTGAATTAATACACAACACAACCTCTTAAAGGGGGAAACACTGCTTTAAAGCTCAGAGTTTCTTCTCTCAACGCAACTGATTAAAAACGACAGGAAGTTCAGAATATTCTGGGAGGACAAGAGCTGCAACATGAGATACTTTCTTCACCCCAATGTTTGCAATCTTGTCACTCTGGTCAAGGCCACACCTTCAGGTCAGGAGGGATCAAATCTTTGCGGCAAAGGATGCCAGTTCATTTCCCCAAGAAGAACAATGCCCAAGGTCTCCGGCTTCTCAGCTCCCTGGGGCCTCTGTGGTCTGGTTCTGTGGCTGGTAAAAACCCATTTCCCTTTGAATTCTGCCCAGAAACTACAAGAGGATCTTCCCAGGGAAGAGAAAAATCTAACTGGTTCCAGGGATGTAGGGCCTGCCCAGAAGACCTCCCCCCTTCCTACAGGGTCCCCTGGCTGTTTGGGAGGAGAGGACTTCACTGTATGGAATCTGGTTGCAAAGAAGAAAAAAAAAATGGGCTTTACCATGAAGGGGACACTTTTCCCCATTAGCTGATAAAATACTACAGTAATTCAATAGGAGCGAGCAACCACACAGAGAAAGTAAAGCCTTAAAAACCAAGGCACCATTATTCAGTGTGGTCCTGCAGGGCAAAGCCAGCACATGGCCGCTAAGGGAGCCTTGTGAGGCCAGTCTGGAGATCATTGACATTTAGGTGATTCAAGCTACCAGCCTGAAATTAAAACCCAAGCCATGACAAGATCAGACCTTAGGATTCTAACGGTGGGAGGGTATAGGAGTATGCCTTATGGAGCAGAATTTGCCAAGTGACCACGCTTTAACCAAAGCCCCGAGCTGTAAGCAATACTCCCTCGGTGTTGTGTGTGTTTGTTTTCTTTTAATTGTGAAGAGTCATGCATGCTCTGTAAGCACAAACTGTAAAAGAGGGAGGATACATGGACAGACCTTCATGCTGTAAACGAAACATGCTGTTGGAATCAAATAAAACTTGCAGCAAATTAGGCCTGACATTTAGGAATAACCATAGTGTTATTATGCTACACACAACTCCAGCATAAAAGACAAAACTCTTATAGAGGTGACTTAAAGTCAGCTCTGGGGGTTGGGGAGGGAACCAGGGAGAGCAGAGAACTCCCTGTAAGTCCCTCTAGAGGCTGGATTACAGAGGCTTTAGCCAGGACTCTAACTCGGGCAGCCTGGATTCCGAATGCCACCCTGGGGCTGTGTCACAGGGTAAACAAAACCACATGACTCTTTCTCGCAGGGTTTTGATTCCAGCCTCGGTAGGTGGCATTGCTGAAGCCAGCCGGGCAGTTGGCAAGGGAGCACCTGCTGGAAGGAAGGGGGTGGAGGACCTCAGGGTCCCCTTCTTCCCCAAGTGTCCAGGTCAGAGACCCCAGGAGGCCTAATGCAAGGATGACTGGGCCCCTCCTGCTTTAAAGATGCCGAGTTGCCTTCAAATCCCCTGTAATCCCTCGCCCTACCTACGCCCTACGTACGCCCTTGCGTTTAAAGTGAGCATCTGCAGGAACGTCAGAGCACCTTCAATAGCTCAGAACTTGTCTTGTTCCGTCCAGGGTACAGTTGACTTTCCAGGCCAGGAGCAATCACAGAAGTGTGGGCTGATATATACGGACACGGGCTTCCAGAAAACCTACCCCCTTCTCCATTCACCTGCTCTCAGGTCCCATGCCGCCCAAGCCCCCCACCCCACCCCACCCCACACTGTCTGGATCTGAGGAAGGTGTCACGTTCCCAAATCCCAGAGCAGAAAGATCAGATGGCAATGTGCAATAAAGGGCACTTCAGGAAAGAAATACAGGGGCAGCCGCAACCCATCAAGTGGCGTGAGTGCTCTGTGCTCCCTGCAGCCAGGCAGAGAGGAACAAGGAAGAAAGTGAAGTTGGGGCGGGGGGCACACCTAATCCCAAGGCTGACTCCCAGTCTGTCCCTGCCCCTCCACCCTTCCAGAAGACAAAAAGGGTGATCTAGCCCTGGGGTCCCTCTCATCAGCTCTCCTTACTGGGCCTACCTAGAGGTGGGCAGTGAGAGGAGGCAGAAGGGAGAGCCATGGCACCCCTGCATCAGCCACCCAAGCCACCAGGCTGCAGTGAAGAGATGGTGTCAAGGACGCGGCTGAGCCCCCATGCCTATCACTCAAGAGGAAGGGGAAAGTGGCCTCCTGTGTTCAGAGAGCCTGACTCTGCATGTGCCCAGCCTAGGCAGAGCTGGGGTCTACCAGATGGCAGAAAGGCTGATGGCAGGGGCTCTGTGATCACTCATTTATGTTGGAAGAGTCTGGAAGATTCTGCCCCTCTGCCTTCCCTCATCTAGCCCGATTCCAGAGAAAGCCCAGAGCGCTCCTGTTACTTCAGGCGGGGTCTCCTTAAGCAGCCAACGCTGTGGGGGATTTGTGGTGACTCAGCCCCGGCCCCAGAGAAGCTGGACGCACTATCACTGAGCCAGGATATGGCTGCAAGCCCACGAGCTGCTGTGACAGACAAAGCCATTCTCTGGAGCCTTCTAAAGCCCCAGCCACGCTCCCCAAGTGGATACTCAAAGGCCGGCTCTGGTGTCTTGATGGCTTGAAGGCAAGATAATCGCCTGCCTCGGCCCCAGAAGGGAAGGCAGGCAGCTGCTGGGAAAGGCAGAGGGGGTCTCTGCTTCTGTCCCCACTCCTGTTGAAGGCAGCTCATCTGAGTGTAGATGGAGTTCTGCTTGCTTTCTCCTCCGGAGGCAGAGCCAGGGAAGGAAGAGGCAAGGTGAGGCTAGGGAGCCTAGCACAAAGGTGGTCCCAGAAAGTTCAGGCTTAGAACGCGATTGGCCTATTTCCACGTTTCCAAGCAACGCAACACGAAATCCACTGGAATGTTATCACTGAGCTGGTGAACTGGAAGGCACTGGGAGTCACTGAGGCTCACAGCTCCCCCAGCACAGCACCTAGGGGGCTAAGACACAGGGAGAAAAAGACACAGCCTCTGCTCAGAGCCCAACGCCCCAGGAAGCTCCTTTTACAGCTAAAGAAGAAAACGAGGTCCAGTCTGTCAAAGGCAAGATGAGGTCACCCAGAGAGGGGCTGAGCCAGACCCGCCCTCCCCATTTCTTGGGTCCCTGGAGTGGGTGGTTTAGGAGACTTCCAGGTAACTCACAGCCAGGGTCAGCCTCAGCAGGCTGTGACAAGTCTACCTGAACCCATCCCCCTGACATACATTTTACCTCCTCCAGCTCAGCTCTCCACTTACCGTCTTCCTTAAAATATCAGGGCAAATAACCTGGCCATTTTCACTCAGTTCTCCCATAAGACAAACACTCCCCTCACCTGCTTTTATCGGTCCCCCTAGGACCACTTTCTAATTATATCTGAGACAACTTCATCTCAAGGTCCGGGCATCAGGCACTGTCTTCCCAGTTGTGCAAATCTGCACACGTATAGGAATCACGGGGCTCCCAACTGGATGTCAGGGGATGTTGTAGGAAGGGTATCTTGCATTAAAAATGAGAATCCACTGAACACCAAAAACAAAAAAAAAAAGTGAGTGTTACTGTGTGTCAATTAGATCTCGATAAACCTGAGTTTAGAAAAAAATGTACAGGTGCATCCTTTCTAAAGAAAAAATGAACACACACACACACACAACTAGGGGAAAAATACAAAGGAAATCAGCCTCTTTTTGCCTGACTGATGTGTTAATAAAAAAATAAAAAGCTGCCAAGAAAGCCTTCCAAGGAGCCTGCAGCTAGAAGCCCCGGCCTATCTCTGCCCAGGTGTCCTGAAAGGCCCACGGAGCGCCAGCCAAGACAGGGAAGCGGGTGCCATGCAAGGAGCGGCCACGCCCTCTCTTCCTATCACGAGACACACACAGACTGAGGGCAAATGATTCACAGACATGGGACCAAACCAGAGGTTTCACAACAGCCAAAAAACGGAAGCACCGATGCGCCCACTCACATAGTAGGTGTTCAAGAAACTTCATGGAGGGGCGCCTGGGTGGCACAGCAGTTAAGCGTCTGCCTTCGGCTCAGGACGTGATCCCGGCGTTATAGGATCGAGCCCCACATCAGGCTCCTCCGCTATGAGCCTGCTTCTTCCTCTCCCACTCCCCCTGCTTGTGTTCCCTCTCTCGCTGGCTGTCTCTATCTCTGTAGAGTAAATAAAAATAAAATCTTTAAAAAAAAAAAGAAAAAAAAAAAGAAACTTCATGGAATTCCACTGACCCCGTGCCGGGCTGCCATGGAAGGGACCCAGCACTCAGGGTGCTTATCGACTCTCCCACACTTTCTGCAGCCCCTCCATGTCACATGTGATTAATGAGTGCTGTGTCACCAATGTCCCAGGGGTCAGCCTACCGCAACGGGAACGTGAATGAGTCGGGAATGGCCTTAGAATGGGAGAGATTCCAAAAATGGTGAAGCAAAAGAAAAAAAAATGGGGACATTCTGTTTTGTTGCTGACTTGAAGAGAAGCAAGGTTTTCACCTTGTCATACAGCAAACCATGATCTGAGTTGAGAGCTTTCCAGAATCCTGAAAGCCAGCAAACACATCTAATTAAATGAGACCCCAAAGCCCTGTGCACTTTCTAGAAGTCACCAGAACTCTAGAATGGCAAATGCTGACATGCGGTGGGGGTGGGGGCGGAGGCAGAGTGCTGATTAGTTTATCCTAGAGTTTATTAACGATAGCCATTTACTGCACGTGTCCTAAGCATCAGGCTCTAGACTCAGCGTGAAGGGATTTACGGTTAGCGCCGCATCCAGTCACCACGGCATCATCACAGCCCTAAAGGAAAGGCATTGTCATCCCTATTTTACAGGTGGAAAAACTGAGATCATGCAGCTAAGAGAGGACTCAAATGCCCGGCTGACTCTGAAGCCCACACCCGTAACGTCGTTAGCGTCTCTGATTAAACGTGAGGGCTCTTCCATGCAACGTGCTGAGCTCGCTGTCCAAAGAGGAACTGGTCCAAGAACCTGTCAGATTTCTGAAGCAGAGGACGGAAGGGTAGTAGCACTTGGCTGGACCACAAGGGTGGAGGGCTGCTCAGGAGAGGTCCCTGTTCATGCAGTCCTCCCAGCCCCTGGGGAGACTTTGACTCGCCTCTGCCCAGCCTGGCAGAGAGGGCCCGGCGGCTTCACTGAAAGTCAGAATGGCCTCCCGAAGTAGACCGTGGGCCATCTCTGGGGGAAAGGCCACGGGAGGGAGAGATCAGAGGCTCAAGCCTGCCAGGAACAAGACCTGAGGCTTCTCAGCAACTGTCCCCCTGTCCCTTAGAGGAGTCCCCACCCTGAGCAAAAGACGCAAGTCAATCTCCAGCACCTTGAGAACATTATATGAGGGAAAGAAGCCGGACACAAAAAGCCACGGACTGTGGGAGCCCGTTTACAGGAAATATGCAGAGCAGGCAAGTCCACGGGGACAGAACGTAGGTTAGCGGTAGCCAGGGGCTCATGGTGGGAGGGAGGAGTGGAGATGACTCAATGGGTATGGGGTTTCCTTTTGGGGAGGAGGGGCTTCCAAAAGTTCTGGGACTAGCTGGTGGTGAGTGTTGCACAACGTTGTGAATGTACTCAATGCCACGGTGCTGTACACTTTAATATGATTACAATGATACATTTCACGTTTATGTGTATTTTACCATAACATGAAAAAAAAAAAGTGAATCTCCAAAGGATCCTTGAACTGATTCAGTCGAGCATGAGAGCAAACCACAGGGCCAGGTCTTAGCCTCTATGAGACTTAGAACTGGATGTTCCCCCCTAAGTCCCTCCAATGTATAAACTCAGTGTTTAAAGAGAGGGTAGAGTGCACAGAGAGGGAAGAAGGCAGGCATGCGCGGCTGCCAGAGCGGAGTGCTGGCTTGCTCTGAGGCGACGTGGGGAACCGGAAGGCAGGGCTCCCTCCCCGGGCAGCCTCCCCCAGGCTGGGGCAGCTCCAGACCCGCGGCCCCCCTGGCCCCCGCCCACCTGGCAGGCATCCTGGTTCCTTTCTTGGGCCCGGGAGCCTGGTGTCCTTGGTCTGCATCACAGAGTCAACAGCCATCTATCTGCACTGGGCAAACAAGGCCGCGGTAAGTGGCGGAACTCTGACAATATTTAATGACTCGGGGGGTGGGGACCCTTTGCAGGATAGAGGGCAGCGAGGAAAGGAACCAGAGAGCAGGCAGAAAACTCCAGGGGAAATTCCATGGGGGGGAGATAAAAGGGGGCTGTAAAGCAATTTTGACAGGTTAACAGACAGGTAATATTCCAATGGTGTTGACTTAACCAGGCTAGCGCTCCATGCGGTGCGATTAAGCCGAGGCACGAGAGCTCCAGCAGCAAAGGGCTTCAGGGAAACAAAGATCTAGTCAGAGAAAACCAAATAACGGCCAGTCAGACGCTGGCAGCCCCGCCTGCCTCTCCCCCGGCTCGGAAGCCACGGGAGATGCTTCCTGGAGATCAATCTGGAGAGGGTGCACCCCGTGGGATCTGCCGCTGGGGACAGAGGGCTTGGCTTCTGACGCCTCCTTGCAGAGGGTGGGGCCCGGGCGACGGGCCCAATGCCTATCCTCCCTCCCACTGCAAACCAGACCAGTTCTGTTGTCTCCTAGTCCTAGAAAGACACATTGCTGGTCCCACCCACCATCCTGGGTCAGCTGGCTCAGGACACGGTCAGCCAGCCGTGAAATTCACGCCAACTCCCAAATACCAATACCCCCCACCCCCAGATTCAAATCCTCTGTTCTGCCATCTCCCAGCTGTAATCCATGGGGTAAATTCCCTCACCACCAACCTGGGCCTCGATTTCCTCATCTGTAGAATGGGACAGTAATTCCCACAAAGTTGTTTAATGAACATGTTACTTATCCTTAATCCTGTGTGAACGTAGTGAATACAAATACTAATGATATTGAATACACAATTAAATAATTATGAGGAAGAAATAAACCACACCATGGCTGCACGAGGCACCCTGCCTGGATCAGAGGAGGTACTCGATACATGGTAGCTCCCTGTTGTAACTGCCTGTACCAACCCCCGGCCCGAAATCCAAATAGGCCTGAACAACCTACAGGCTGAAAGGGGTTTAACTTTTTTTAAAATGTGTTAGGGTTGTTATAATCTCCACCCCTGCTCTCATAGAATGGGGAGCAAGCTCCTCGTGGGGACCTTGACTGAGGTACCAGAGTGAGACACCCAAGACACTCACCGCTCTCTGGGAGCTTGGCCCCCACTCTGAGCAACCTGATATGGTTCCATGTGCCTGTGTTCCTGGGAGGACGTGAAAGCGTTCAAAGCCATTGAACCAGCACATGAGGGGTGCCAAAATTCTGACTTCATTTCCTACAGGGTTCCCTGGCCTGTGTTACAGGACACTATTTTGAGGTTGGATTATATATTTTTAGGTTATTTGGAAAAATCATTGTGGCTTTAAATAATAAAATTCTGAGTGACATCTGTCAGCCCCGATTACCAGGAGTCTGCTAAGCGGTGTGTTCTTTCTTTCTCATTTTTAAAAGTGCAATGAAGTAAGTGTTACCTAGAAAGGTTCGTAAGAGTCTTCAGGGTTGTGTATTCGACACTCTCCTGAAATGGGTCCCAAAGGCGTGTAGCAGAGACCATGCTACAGGCCCGAGGTGGTATGCCCAAGAGCTGAGCGGGCCAACACCGCCAGAAACATGGTGGAAGGATCAGAAACAAGAGAGCCACGGGGGCATCTGGTCAACCTCCTGCATTTCATCAGTGGGGAAGCAGAGTCCCTGGGGGGAGAGGCAGGTCTCTACAAGGTGCACTCAGCACTTTCCAGGTTATCTGTCACTCATTTCATCTTGTTCCATGACTTAGAGCAGCACCCCGATGAGGTTTTGTCTCCTGTTGTATGGGCTAAGAAAGCACTTCACAAAAGGGTTCCTTCACATGAATCTCTTATTTTCAGGGTACAATCATGATCCCTACTCAGCAAAGTGTGTCTTTAGGACTACCTCTGGTTACTCCTCAGGCGTCTTATCTAATATGGGACTGGTAGTTTGGGAACCAACTACGGCTGTCACAGCTTCAGTCCCAAGAGGGACTTCCCCAAGGGGAAGGTGTCATTTGCAAAAAGAACTTGGAATGTCTGGGTTCAGATAGTCTCCTTCTCAGACAGCATGGAGCCCTGCACCAAATATCTACCAAAACCCATCCGCCCCACACCCCAGCGCCCCCAAATCACCACCAACCCTTGAGTATCCATAACCTGTTGACACTCCCCTTTGACAGAGAAAACTCTGGAGGCAGAGAAAGATTATTTGCATCCAGGATCTTGAAGTAATATCTGTGAGCATTCAGAACATACTGGACACTCATCCAAAGGGGACAAAGAGCTGCTAAGAGTCAAACTCAGCTTTTTTCTTGTTTGGTGGAGTGGGGGGGACAGAGCAAAGTGTGAATTAGCCTCTGAGCATTACAATAATCTGGAGGTATGATTTCACAGAATCCTCCTTTTTCCCCAAAAAGTTTGATCCACATACACTTAATCTGCAATTTTGTTTGCCCCCTCTCTCACCAGGACACTAATTTGGTTCCTAGCACAGGGAGCCCATCAATGAATGTTTGATGAAGAGGGGAATGGATTTGGAAGGGCAGCCTTTCAGGGAAAACCAGGAGGTGGATCAATGCACATGACCTGAGCATACATTTTCTTGTGCAGATCAAGAGGCTGGAGACAGGCTGGGAGCTCCATTCAAACTGACGGGAAACCCTGTTTGAAAGCTCTCTGCGCCTTGGGGTGCCTGGGTGGCTTAGTCAGTTAAGCATCTGCCTTTGGCTCAGGTCATGATTTCAGGGTCTTAGGGTCGAGTCCCATGTCAGGCTCCTTGCTTAATGGGGAGTCTGCTTCTCCCTCTCTCTCCTCCAGCTCAGATTCTCTCTCTCTCTCAAATAAATAATACCTAAAAAAAAAAAAAGANATCTGCCTTTGGCTCAGGTCATGATTTCAGGGTCTTAGGGTCGAGTCCCATGTCAGGCTCCTTGCTCAATGGGGAGTCTGCTTCTCCCTCTCTCTCCTCCAGCTCAGATTCTCTCTCTCTCTCAAATAAATAATACCAAAAAAGAAAGAAAGAAAGAAAGAAAGAAAGAAAGAAAGAAAGAAAGAAAGAAAGAAAGAAAAAGAAAGAAAAAAAGGGTTTTGGGCTTTGAACCATCCTTCCCCATGAAGACCTCTGTGACACAGGGAGGACAGGATTGATTATTCTTCACACAGGACCAAGGGAAAAACTAGGGAACACAATGAAAAGCCTCCCTAGAATCTCAAAACGAATGAACAGAAGAGCTAGCCTGGCTTTCAGCTTGCTCTCCTTCCTTGGTATTTTCAATTCCTTTAAAATGGTGCTTTAGTCTCTCAAAAAAAATACACAGATCTATCTATCTATATACATCTATCTATCTATATATATCTTACACATCACATTAAAAGCCTGCAGACAATACTAACTTAGGGGACAATGATTCCACATTCCATCAGCCTTGCCAATAACTTCTGCCTAAACCACGTCACTGGTTGTGGCTTTGAAGCCCACGAAAACAATCCTAATCATATTTCTGGAAAGCTAAGAAAGGTGGCTTGCCAAAAGAGAGAAGTATTAGACCACACCTCAAAGCTTTCTGTGCAACAAACACTGGAAATGAGGAGCTCGAGGGGCTATTTCCCCCAAAGAGCTCAGCTCCACTCATGCATGCTTCCGCCTCCCCATCTGAAACACTGAAGCCACCCCTGGAGGTCCCCCCACAAGATAATGGGTGTGGGGTCGGGAATGCGTTAGGTGCTCCATATACGTGAAATTAGAAGGACTGGGTCTGTGATGCACTTGCATTAGAAACGACGCTCTCAATGTGGTCTGTCCACACCAGAATATTATTCAGCCCTGAAAAGGAAGGGAAGTCAGACGCATCCTACAACGAGGATAAACCTTGAAGACACTATGCTTGGGGAAATAAGGTCGTTCACAAAAGAACAAATATTGTATGATTCCACTTACATGAGACCCTTAGAATAGTCAAGTCACAGAGAAACAAAGTAGAATGGTGGTTGTCAGGGAACACAGGGTGGGGGGCACTGGGAATGGACAGCTACTGTTTCACGGGGACAGAGTTTCAGTTTTACAAGATGAAAAAGGTTTTGTGGGTGGATGGTGGTGATGTCTGCACAACCATGTGATGGTGCTTCATGGCACTGAACGGTACCCATAAAAGGGTTAAAAAGGTTAATTTCATATTACATATGAATGTCACCACAATTACAGGCAAATAAATTACAAAAAAAGAAACCTCTATGCTCAAAGAGAAAATGCATTTTCAACCACCTCATTCCCAACAGGACAAGAAGTAGGAAAGTCCTTCAAAAGACACCATTTCCAAGGCTTGGTGCCTACCCCGCATCCAGGATCGCAAACACAAGGCAAGGAGAAAACACACGGGGAGTTATAGCCCTCCCCAGCATTCTGAGACTAACTGCTCCTTTCGTTTCATCAACCAATCGCTAGGGAGCTCACTGGAAAAGCAGCCTGCAGTCCTGGAAACAAACGGACTCTTGAAGACCAACGTGGATCGTGGCACGTGAATTGTCCCGCGTCCAAAAATCTGCCACTCTTTAAAGGAGGCAGAGGAAAATGAATTAAAAACCAAGAAAGGAAAACAAACCAAAACAAGAAAGGACAAGAGACAAAAGGTAGGGAGAGGACCCCCGTGGCCCCAGGAGTAAGACTTCCAGCAGGAGGGGTGGAGCTACTGGGGTGGACTGAGGTGGGATGTGGCTTCCTCTTCTCCCGCGGGGCAGGCAGGAGCTCTCTCCAGAGGAATACATCTCCTCAGCCCCTCTCTGCGACCTCTGCTCCAAGAAAAAGAGAATGTGTTTAACCAGAGATACAGGATAGAAAGGGCAGCCGGCTCTTAAAACCTGGGCCATGAATGCCCTCGAAGGTCGGTCTTGCCCTTAAAGGAAATAAAATTTATGGTTTGTCAGATAAGTAGAAAGGAAAACGCTCCGGATGGAAACCTAGCCAGATAAAAGTCTACACGTGAGCAAAACAGTTTTCTTAAAACACAGTGTCTAAATATCTCAGCCAAAAAAAGGTCCTGGGATCCACCAAGATTCATTCTAACTCAAAATGTAGCTCTGTTTTAATTTCTTTTTAGACACATCTTGACAAGAAGCTTTCTTCTTGTCACTCCTTTCTTTGTTGGCTGGGCTTGTCCACTGACCATCTAGCTGTGAGCGTGCAAACCTTCCTTTCTACGACAGAACACTACAATTGACCACAGAATGGTCATCTGGGGGGGGTGGGGAGGGACTGGCAAGAAAGCACCTTCTGGATTGCTGGAAATACTCTGTATCTTGATTTGGATGGTGGTCACATGCATGTCTACATATGCAAAAAATATATTAAGCTCTACATTGAACATTTACTTTACATGCATTATTCTTTACATGCACACACACACACAGATTACTTTTTTTCACACACAGGTTTTTTTTTTTAAAGCCCCACGGGTTTATTTCATGTCCAGCGAGAGCCATGTTTTTTGTTAAAAAGGGTCCCCGTCGATAGTTAATTCATTCTCCCAAGTTCCTACCTCTCCTCCCCTAAGCCCCACACTCCTGCCAACCAAGCTGGCTCTCCCAACAGGTCGGAAAGAGAGTAATCGAAACCCCGGCCAAGTAGCTTATTTCCTGTTCGGATGGAGTTTGCGAAGCGGTGGACTGAAACACGTGACAAAAGGAACGAGAGATTCCTACCAAACTCTCCCCAAATAGTGCCGAAATCTGTCACTCAAGAACTTTAACAAAGGTGTCCTCTTCCTGCATTAGAGGGTGACGTGGTATGGACATTCTCTTCTCAGCGTGGCAGCCTTTCAGAGAGCAAACTCCATTGGTACTGTCTCATTCAGACAATCCACTCATTCAACATACGACATTTATCGGATGACAGCAATAGGACAACTATTTCTTACGCGTCTGATTTTTCAAACCCCCCTCCCTGTCCTGGCTACCCTCCTCCAAATACGCTCCAATTGTATGACTCTACTTTTCATTATCTGGACATTGTGATTCTCTTGCTGCAGCTTGATATTTTAATCGCATGACTGACTTCCAGAGATGCACCCCTTTTCCTCCCTTGTGCAATTGCGTAGGACCTAACGTCGCTGAGTTTCATCTTGCTGGTTTCATCCCATGGTCCCTGCCCCTGGTGGCCATTTGGAACTGGAATGTCTGGTGTGCCAGCTGTCCTCCCAGCTTGGGGCCATCTTTGTATGGGAAAGCTCTGGTCTTCATCCAAACATCATGCCAGCAGCCACTGCAGATGCCCACGTGGTCAAAAACTAGTCCACCCACCTCCACAACTGGGGATGCAAATATACTGAAGTCTTCTCCCATCCACCCTGCAATTCTTCATCTCCTCCAGAACACCAGAAAGAACCACCTTACTGCCTGAAATCAGGACGCTTGCTGCCCATAACATTTCTCAGCCTGTACAACTACCAGAAGCGTGAGCGAGATTCCAGACTCCCTTTCTCCATGCCCATCACCACCCCTCAGCCCCCAGCTCCACAATCAGGAAACTGCTCTCTTGGTCTTGTGTACTCTTCTCTTCTGTCATCCCTCATGTCCCCATTGGTCTTCCTAAAGTTCCTTCTGGGAAATGTAATGCTTTTGTTTTATGCAGAGACCATTCTGGTATGTGTCACGCTCAGCCCTTAGGTCGGTACAAGCATGTATTTGATTCAGACCCAGAGTCGGGCTCTGGGGCTGAGTTTCAGCATTGGCACTGGGAGCATCTCAGCAGAAAGTGATGTGCCCTGGGAACATGGGCTAAGGCTGGCTCTGGGGTGTAGACACAGAGGTCTCCCTGAGACCCATCCATCCTAGGCCCAGCTCCCTCTGTGAGCACCCAGAGCTTTCATCTTGCCTGAACTCGCAAACCCTCACTCTCGTGCCTAGCATTCCACCAACTAACTTTGCCCACTTTCCCAATATCATCTTGCTTCTAAATAGCCCTTGCAGTCAGTCTACAGAACCTGGGAGGTGCCCCCACCTCCTTGCCACCCCCCACCACCACCACTCTCTACCCACCTCCACAGAATGCACCTGGTACTGTGTGCACGGGGGTCCTGGACCTGGGCCCCTGCAGAGCTCTCCTCACCCTTCCCTGCATTGTCTCAGGTCACAGGATTCCCCCTCACAAACCCAACAGCATCCATTCATTCGATGCTTCTTCAGCTGGGACCCACCGACCTGGCCCTGCTCTGCCTCCTCCCAACACATTTCCTGCCCCAGCAAAGTTGCATGCGCTCTGCTTGGATGGCACTTTCACAGACTGGGGGTTCACCCAATCTCTGGAGTAACAACTCTCATAGAGGTTGTGGCCTAGACCTTTCTGGCAAGGCCCATCTCCCTCCTGTCACCTACACCCCCCATGTTGTCCTGGACCCCGTGTCTCTCCGGTGTCAGCCTTCTCTCTTGGGAACCTGATCCCATGCACACCAGCCATCCATCAGCTAGTGCACCCCCCCCCGTCTGCTTTCGGCTGCCTATGTGCCATTCCCTGCTCGCGACGCGTGGTCTCTGCCACTCCTGACCCATGGGCCTCCACCACACCTAACGGTAACTGTGGCGATCGTCCCTGGAACAGTGCAGATGCCCAGTGCGGGCTGGGCACCCCCGCCCCCAGTGCTGTGTGGTTATTACCCTGTTTCACCCTCTTGAGTCTACGGGTTGTACAAGCGAAGACACAGAGACGGAGAAGCTAGATCACTTGCCTAACGGTGCCCAGCTAACGTTTAGATCGTGACCTTGGAGAGAGAATTTTAACTTCTCAAGCTGCTCTAATATGTCGTTTATTCAGTAGGCACTGACTCGGCTTCTCCTTTAGTACATATCCCTTTTCGGAGGGAAGGGAAATGATGCTGGGTCCGTGTCGGCCTGACACTGTGCCATTTCTACCCCCACCCCGGAGTTAATATCCCAGCCCTGCTTCAATCTGGGGGACACGGGTGACATGTTGGCCCTCCGGGAAGCTGTCTCTGTTTGTAAACTGGGGACGATACGACCTACCTCCCAGGGTGCTCGGAGTGCTGAGATGACACTCTTCGCCCGGGGCTCAGGACACCTTAGGCGCTCGAACAATGCTCACTGGACGTACTATACCTGCTCACAAGGACCAGTCCCCACACAGCCCCTCTGACAGGTCTTCTGGGGGCCTCAGAAACCTCCAAGCATCACCCATAGGAAGACACGTGGGAGACAGACCAGCCTGTCTTCGAGGCTCACACCGTGTTACCTCGGAGCATCAAAGGAGGATTCATCCTTAAAGTCCAGACAAGGAGAATACACCCACTGGGTAAACAAAGGCCCCGAGAGCCCCAGCACCCTCTGCCAGCCCCTTCCCAGAGCTGCTGTTCCCCTCGGACTCGGTCTCCGAAGGAGATTTGCATGCCTCATTTACTGCACAAAATTGAAAGAGCAGCCCTCATGTTTCAGTCAAAGGCATTCATTTGTGGTTTTTATTTATAATCCTGCACATTTGTGCACAAACAGCCATACCAGCCAGGAAGCAAGGGCTCAGGTGTACGTACACACACACACACACACACACACACACACACAAACACACACAAACACACACAGGAGCAGCAAGATTCATTTGTAGAAAGGCACAGTTAAATTAAGTCCATTCACTGTTTCCATAAGACAAGAAGCGACCAACCCTCCAATTTTTGATTCCAGAAACAACCCTAAAATAAACATCTAGTCAATCTAATCAACTCTCAAAGTCATGCACAGTAGTGCACATGGTCTAAACTCTAGCATTTTTCTTGCTTTTCTCTTAATTAACCCGATAATTTGGAAAATGGAGCGACAGCAAAAGAGAATGACACGCGGCCTCTGAAACTGACTGACGCCCAAAGCAGCACCCCGCCCCGGACAGGATGGAACTCCGCCGCCCACCCC